>NC_035448.2:2890998-3226753 GCF_002127325.2 Helianthus annuus | reverse complement strand
TACAGACTAACTTTGGACATCGTTTATATACAGACCGAATACAGACAAAGTACAGACACAAGTGCACCAACAAACTCCCCCTTGGCTGTAGCTTTGTCTTTATCTTCTATAGTTGTAGACTTGTCTCGAACTTCGACGGTCTTTGGTCTTCGAGTTACCAAAACTCTGATGTCCTTACAAGTCTTCAATGTCGGAGGATCTTCAAAGTCTTCACGTCTTAAACGCAGAGAGTGTATCAACAGACTACCCGTATCATTTAGGAAGTGTGTTAACAAACTCCCCCTTGGCATAAGCTCCCCCTTGAGTTATGCTCGTGAATGACTTGATCTTTATGAAGTGAGATCCTTGTGGTGTTGATGATGGTCAGCGACTACTCGATCATCTTCATCTCTTGAGCGCCTTCTCGTCGTGTCTTCATTCCAAAGCTTGTCATCGACCATGTTCTCCTAGCCTTTAGAATCTGCACATGCAAGAAATCTAAACGCGTAATGAGAACAACTGCTTGGAATATAGTATAAACAAATGACACACGAATGACCATGTCATAATCAAACACCGTCCGACAGTTTGAAAGTTTAATAAATTTTTCAACTTTAGACTTAACTTTCAAAACTTGCAAATTTCGACCGTTTATGAAGATTTAGTCAATTCGGTTTTCGTTCAGGTTTCAGGCAACGAAGACTCGAGTTCCAACATCGTACGATCGAAAATAAAGTAGAAAGAAAATCTTTTTGGCTTTTATAAAGTTTATATTAAAACACACCTAAAATCTTTTTGGTATTTTTGAAATTAAAAGACAACAATTTAAAATCCTTTGAGTGTTATCAAACGACATCACCGCTAATGTCGTGCTGATATGCACCAAACGACGAAACTGTTTAAAAGAAAAACAATAAAAGTTAAGCAGTAAATAAATAAATATATACAAACATTCTTTTTGCGAGTTTCGAGGGTAAGAGAATCATATCAGTGTACGGTCATGCCAAAACACTCTTGTTGTTCAGTTAGTTAACATTAAGATAAGCATCCTATAACAGTGATCGGTATTGTTGTCCACTTAAGCTCAACTTATCAGATGTAATCATGGCGAGGGGATACGTTAAGGTATGATTTATACTTACCGACCGGTGTTCATCCACATCACGACACATTCCCGTATCAAGGTATGCACGAGAGTTCATCTTACCGGTGAGTATACTGATTATCATCTGTTTGACCGTATAAAATGTGAGATACTCACTTATTTTGATTTGAAAACAAGCTGTGACAACCCGAAGTTTTAAGGTTAGTGTCTCCGATTCGCGATATTCTCATTCTTGTTTTAATTTAATTATTCGACCCGTAACCCGTTGATCGTGCTAACATATTTTGGTAGTGGTGCATCGTGTGAGTGTGTTTGCTAACATATTTTGGTAGTGGTGCATCGTGTGAGTGTGTTTGTTTGTCTAAGAAACATCACGTGTAACAAAGTGGATTGAACTCAACCCGAACTTGGCATGTGACACCGATTAATGAACGGTTGGGCTAGACCCGAAATATGGCTACACGTGGTTCTAAATAGCCAGCCCAAGTCATTGTTGGTCTTGTATAAAAAAAATATAAATAAATAAACAAAATCGGCCCAACCACATCACAGTTTGATTTGCAATCTTCAACCGGCCCACTAGTTTAGTTATAGGCTTTATAACCTAGCTGTACGTAACCATCTTTCTTAGCTCATCATTTGCAACCCTATTCTCCTCTACTTGCGACGGCAGTGAAACAACCCTCTCGAAGTATCATCTCAGCCAATAGAACCTTGGTTGGTCGGTCAACAGTAAACAAGTAACACGTTTAACCGAGCAAACCAAAGGTGAGTTCACTACATTCGAGCATGCGTCCCAGTGGTTGGGGACAGTCAGTGGGTATTCCATGGGGGGATGAGTCATTGGGTAAAAACGAGTATATTGGTTAATATTCTCACCTATCATCTTTTGTAAGTCCCTCATCGGGTATTAGTTAGTAGCGCTACTTAGGTTTGGCACCCTCACCCCGTGCCTGTAGAGGACGGAGGTGAACTAATGACCCAGTCTGGCCCAGTACTAGATAGGAGTACGTGGGAAGGGCAGTCGTGTATTTCAGGAGCCGTCATTGTTCGGAAATGAGATATTAACAATATTACTTGCATTGGTTATTGAACTGTTTTACATACAACGGGTAACAAACGTTTTCTAAAACTGTGAACTCGCCAGCTTTGTCTGATACACGTGTTACATGCTCGCAGGTCCTTAGGTACTTGGAACGCAGAAACTTGCTGACTGGAGGGCGCGAGTGGTCATGGTTGCATTGTTGAGTTATTTAACAAACGTTTATTTACTTTGGTGGTGTGAAACATATACTTTGTGATACGTTAATGCTTCCGCTGAACTTAATGGTTTCGAACAACTTGTGCTTGGATTTTATTACTAATAATTTATGAAACTTTGTTTTGACCTTGTGATTCAATGTAATTGGTGGCTCCTAGCTTGTTGTCACACGCCTAACAGGGACACTCCCTAGGTGGTAAATTGGGGGTGTGACAGTTTGGTATCAGAGCCACTGGTTATAGTGAATTTGGTTTTAAAAATGATTTATAAAACCAGACTATAACTAAACTGATACGACATTGACCATGACACTCAGCTCCAGGCAGCAAGGTTCGTCTCTTGTTTACTATTGCATAACATAGTTAGCACAGGCTCATGATTAGTATCACACCCGAACGCACACTTGATATTACAATACGAATTACTATGCTATCTGTTTATGCTACGTGTTTTAAGAGTAGGACTCTACTTGAACTTACATGCTCTATGTTGTGATGTCGTCGGTCGTACTGCATGAATTTGGGGAAACCTTTTAACATGAGTAGGGAGGAACTGAGATAAGCATGCAAGTCGGGTTATTATTATGGGTGCACACATAATAACAACGTGGGGTGCATGTGAGTCCCAGTAAATCTCGACTAGTGTGAAAAAGGAATCCCACGTTGTTAGTCAATCTTGTATTAGAACCTCGAAAACTGTGAATGCTATAGCAATACTTGACATCCGCTTGAAATGGTCTGTTAATTCGTTCCTTCTTCCCATACTTATAGAATCATGAATGGACGTGGTGGAGGTCGTCGTGGTGGACGTGGTGGAGGCCGCGGTGGTGGGCGTGGCGAAATCCATATGACCCAAGCTGAGCTAGAAGAATTACTCAACGCCCAGGTGGCTGCAGCCTTGGCAGCTTATCAGGCTGGTCAGCTGGCGCCACAAAACCAGCCTCACCCACCGGTCTGCACATTTAAAACTTTCATGGATTGCAAGCCACAGACCTTCAGTGGCTCTGAAGGGGCTGTAGGACTTATACGCTGGTTCGAAAAGGCGGAGTCAGTGTTCGCGATATGTAACTGCCCGGTTGGGGATAGAGTAAAGTTTGCAGCAGGCACGCTTGAGGATGGTGCCTTGACCTGGTGGAATGCCCAGGTCCAACTGCTAGGTATTGAGGCGGCGAACGCCACTACGTGGGACGATTTTAAAGAACTGATGAGAGAGGAATACTGTCCTCGAGACGAAATACAGAAGTTAGAGAATGAGTACTATAATCTGAAAATGGTGGGGTCTGAAATTGAAGCGTATGTGAAGCGGTCGTATGAGTTAGCTGATTTGTATCCGAACTTGTCCCGACCCATGTCCCGAAGAATCGAGTTGTTTATTAAAGGGTTACCTCCACGGGTGAAGGGTTTAGTTACAGCAGCGAACCTCAATAACCTAACTCAGATTGTTAGATTGGCACATAAGATCGTTGACCAGGAGGTGGAGAGCGACTCATTGCCACCTCGTATTTCTAGCACTACCACAGCTGCCACTACTTCCACCGCATCTGCTGCTGATAGCAAACGTAAGTGGAACGATACGGACAAGGGGTCCAACTCTGCACAGCCTCAGAAAAAGACGGATACTGGCAGCACCCGCAGTTCCAGTCAGACAGCATCAGTGAATCAGAACTCGAGTAACAAATCAGGGCAGGGATCATATGCGGGGAAGCTACCCTTGTGCAGCAAGTGTAACTATCATCACAAGGGACAGTGTGCTCGGGTTTGTCATCGATGTAATCGACCAGGGCATATGGCTAGGGATTGTAGGGCCACTTTTCCAGCTCAGCAGCAGCCATCACAGCAGATGGGTAGGCAACAATCTCAACAAAATCAGGGTACTCAGAGAGGGTGTTATCAGTGTGGAGCCAAGGGGCACTTCAAGCGAGACTGCCCTCAACTGAAGCAGAACACAGGGGGTAGTAATGGGAACAACAATGCGGGGAACAATGCGGGTAATGTCGCGCATGGGCGCGGGTTTGTGTTGGGAGCTGGTGAAGCGCGGAACGACAGCAATGTAGTTACTGGTACGTTTTCAGTGAACGGTGTATTTGCTTCTATATTATTTGACTCCGGTGCCGATTGGAGTTACGTGTCTTTGGGGTTCAGTTCTCAGTTAGGGTTAAGTCCTACACCTCTCGTAATGAAACACATTGTAGAAATAGCAAATGGTAAGACAATCGAAGTCTCACATGTCCTAGTTGGGTGTAAACTCGATCTTCTGGGTCAAGTATTCGATATTGACCTACTTCCCATTACTCTTGGAAGCTTCGACGTGATCGTTGGTATGGACTGGTTGTCCAAGTATCAAGCGGAGATTCTCTGTAAGGAGAAGATCATACGTGTTCCCCTTCCTAGTGGGGAATTTCTATCAGTTCAGGGTCATCGCAGCGGGACCCCAGTTAGTATTGTTTCGGCAATGAAGGCTCAGAAGTATTTGCGTAAAGGCTATCCTGCTATACTGGCTCTTGTCACTGATTCGCCGTCTAACGAAAGGAAGATTGAGGATCTTCCAGTTGTTCGTGACTATCCTGACGTATTTCCTGAGGAACTCCCTGGTTTACCTCCACATCGTCAGGTGGAATTCCAGATTGACCTCGCCCCAGCGGCAGCCCCGGTTGCTCGTGCTCCTTATCGTCTTGCGCCAGGAGAACTGCAGGAATTATCAAACCAACTCCAAGAGCTGTTGGATAGGGGTTTCATCCGACCTAGCTCTTCCCCCTGGGGAGCTCCAGTTCTATTTGTGAAGAAGAAGGATGGGTCTTTCCGGATGTGTGTAGATTATCGCGAGCTCAACAAGGTGACGATTAAAAACCGTTATCCTTTACCTCGTATCGACGACTTGTTTGACCAGCTGCAAGGGTCAAGTTTTTACTCCAAGATCGACTTAAGGTCGGGTTACCATCAAGTGCGAGTCAGGGAAGAAGACGTTCCCAAAACCGCGTTTCGGACGCGATACGGTCACTATGAGTTCTTGGTTATGCCATTCGGGTTAACCAACGCGCCAGCGGTCTTCATGGACCTCATGAACCGCGTGTGCAAGCCATACCTTGATGACTTCGTTATCGTTTTTATTGACGACATCTTAATTTACTCCAGGAACAAGGAGGATCACGAATGACATCTACGCCTTATCCTAGAACTTCTGAGGAGGGAGCAGTTGTACGCGAAATTTTCGAAGTGCGATTTTTGGATACGGGAGGTACATTTTCTGGGGCATATAGTTAATGAGATGGGCATACATGTGGATCCTGCCAAGATTGACGCCATTAGAAATTGGGCGGCACCAAGGAACCCTTCGGAGGTGCGACAATTTCTCGGTCTAGCAGGGTATTATCGTCGTTTCATACAGAACTTCTCAAAGATTGCACAGCCACTACTACTTCATGGAACGAGTATGGGTTCCTCTGTTTGGTGATCTTAGAGAGCTTGTGATGGACGAAGCACACAAGTCACGATATTCTATTCACCCAGGGTCCGATAAGATGTACCAGGACCTCAAGGTTTTGTATTGGTGGCCGAATATGAAAGCCCTCATAGCAACATACGTGAGTAAGTGCTTGACTTGTGCTAGGGTCAAAGCAGAGTACCAGAAACCTTCGGGTCTACTTCAACAGCCAGAGATACCCATGTGGAAATGGGAACAGATCACTATGGATTTTGTTACGGGGTTACCGAGAACACAGGCTGGGAACGATACTATATGGGTGATTGTCGACCGTCTCACAAAGTCAGCACACTTCTTAGCGATCAAGGAGACAGATAAGTATTCACAGCTCGCGGCGGTGTACCTTAAAGAGGTGGTTTCTAGGCACGGAGTGCCGACTTCTATTATTTCTGATCGAGATCCTCGTTTTACTTCGGAGTTATGGCAGGCTATGCATAAGTCGTTCGGCTCGCGTCTTGATATGAGCACGGCCTATCACCCACAAACAGATGGTTAGAGTGAACGCACCATTCAGACGCTAGAGGATATGTTGCGGGCATGCGTTATTGATTTCGGAAAAGGATGGGAGAAGCACTTGCCGTTGGTAGAATTTTCCTACAATAACAGCTACCACACAAGTATCAAGGCAGCACCATTTGAGGCACTGTACGGGAGGAAGTGTCGTTCACCTCTTTGCTGGGCTGAGGTGGGTGAGAGTCAGATCACAGGTCCTGAGATAGTACTCGAAACTTCGGATATGATCGTGAAAATCAGAGAACGTATGGCAGCTGCTCGTGATCGTCAGAAAGCCTATGCAGACAAGCGTGCCAAAGAGGTAGTGTTTGAAGTAAATGACCGGGTCATGCTGAAGGTCTCACCATGGAAAGGGGTTGTATGCTTTGGGAAACGTGGCAAGCTAAACCCACGTTATGTTGGGCCGTTTAAGGTTCTGGAGCGTATCGGTAAAGTGGCTTATAGGTTGGAGTTACCTACTGAGCTGGGTAATGTTCACGATGTATTTCATGTATCGCAGTTAAAGAAGTGTTATGCTGACGACCCATTAACGGTACCTTTTCAAGAGTTAAAGATTGACGACAAGTTGCAGTTTGTTGAAGAACCCATCGAGATCATGGACCGAGAGGTCAAGGTGCGTAAGCATAGTCGTATTCCGATTGTTCGAGTTCGTTGGAACTCAAGGCGGGGACCGGAGTTCACGTGGGAGCGGGAGGATCAAATGAAGCTTAAATATCCTCATCTTTTTCCTAACGACAAGTCTAAACCGGGTGAAACAAGTGAATTTCGGGACGAAATTCCCCTTCAAGTTGGGGATGATGTCACACCTGAGAAAAATCCGCAACAATCTTGAATTGCCACTTCACTCTTTCGTACCTACTTGTCAAATTTCGGGGCGAAATTTCTTTCAAGTTGGGGATGATGTGACAACCCGAAGTTTTAAGGTTAGTGTCTCCGATTCGCGATATTCTCATTCTTGTTTTAATTTAATTATTCGACCCGTAACCCGTTGATCGTGCTAACATATTTTGGTAGTGGTGCATCGTGTGAGTGTGTTTGCTAACATATTTTGGTAGTGGTGCATCGTGTGAGTGTGTTTGTTTGTCTAAGAAACATCACGTGTAACAAAGTGGATTGAACTCAACCCGAACTTGGCATGTGACACCGATTAATGAACGGTTGGGCTAGACCCGAAATATGGCTACACGTGGTTCTAAATAGCCAGCCCAAGTCATTGTTGGTCTTGTATAAAAAAAAAATATAAATAAATAAACAAAATCGGCCCAACCACATCACAGTTTGATTTGCAATCTTCAACCGGCCCACTAGTTTAGTTATAGGCTTTATAACCTAGCTGTACGTAACCATCTTTCTTAGCTCATCATTTGCAACCCTATTCTCCTCTACTTGCGACGGCAGTGAAACAACCCTCTCGAAGTATCATCTCAGCCAATAGAACCTTGGTTGGTCGGTCAACAGTAAACAAGTAACACGTTTAACCGAGCAAACCAAAGGTGAGTTCACTACATTCGAGCATGCGTCCCAGTGGTTGGGGACAGTCAGTGGGTATTCCATGGGGGGATGAGTCATTGGGTAAAAACGAGTATATTGGTTAATATTCTCACCTATCATCTTTTGTAAGTCCCTCATCGGGTATTAGTTAGTAGCGCTACTTAGGTTTGGCACCCTCACCCCGTGCCTGTAGAGGACGGAGGTGAACTAATGACCCAGTCTGGCCCAGTACTAGATAGGAGTACGTGGGAAGGGCAGTCGTGTATTTCAGGAGCCGTCATTGTTCGGAAATGAGATATTAACAATATTACTTGCATTGGTTATTGAACTGTTTTACATACAACGGGTAACAAACGTTTTATAAAACTGTGAACTCGCCAGCTTTGTCTGATACACGTGTTACATGCTCGCAGGTCCTTAGGTACTTGGAACGCAGAAACTTGCTGGCTGGAGGGCGCGAGTGGTCATGGTTGCATTGTTGAGTTATTTAACAAACGTTTATTTACTTTGGTGGTGTGAAACATATACTTTGTGATACGTTAATGCTTCCGCTGAACTTAATGGTTTCGAACAACTTGTGCTTGGATTTTATTACTAATAATTTATGAAACTTTGTTTTGACCTTGTGATTCAATGTAATTGGTGGCTCCTAGCTTGTTGTCACACGCCTAACAGGGACACTCCCTAGGTGGTAAATTGGGGGTGTGACACAAGCCCTTTGTGATATAATCACTTATTGATGAGGAACTTGATTTTCATATGCATGAGGGCACAGGTGCAAGTTCGTGAACAGGTCAGTACTTCCGTACAGCAGAGAGACGAACTTGACACCCGGATAGATGTGATATTTTATCACTTATTTGATTTGGACATGTGATTGTTTATCACTTATTGAGGTCGAATGCAGTATGTAATATGTACACGTATGTATAGTATCATGGAAGATCTAGACTTGCGTCCCCGTTATTTTTCGGTAAAAGATACAACCATGATACCCAGATGATAAGCAGCATAAAGACCGAATATCTCAGAACCTCGGCAATCTATCAAACGAAATTTCGGTACTAAGACCATATGCCAATGAATGGTTCCCACCTGGTCTTCAGTCGATTAAGATTTATATCACCCTGCACACTTTAAAATGATTGTGAGCCTACCGATACATCTTATATAGAGCTGCTTATCGTTTTGCATTTAAGGTTTAAAGAGGTTTGGATAGACCACTGATGTACTATCATTTTCTCTTTTGCTCGCCAGGAAACTCATTTTTGATTTTCTATTGTTTTTGTGTTTTTGAAATTTTTCGATGTTTTTGGATTTTCAGATTTTTGGATTTACTCCCCCTAAAATCAATAAACTAAGAGAAATTTAAAAACACACAGAGATATTTAGAAAGATGATTTTCCGATGTTGGTTTTACTCTTGCTTGACCTTAATGCCATTTACCAATAATAAGAAGTCAAATCTAGATTTGTCAAAAGCTTTGGTAAATAAGTCGGCACGTTGGTCATCGGTGTGGACCTTAACAACATCGATTAGCCTTTTCTCAAAGCAATCACGTATGAAGTGATATTTGATTTCGATGTGTTTGGTCTTTGAATGCTGCACAGGATTTTTAGTGATATCTAAAGCAGCAGAATTATCAACGTATATAGGAGTAGTTAGGAATTCAAAACCGTAGTCCCGCAATTGTTGTTGGATCCAAAGAACTTGTGAACAACAACTTGAGGCAGCAATGTATTCAGCTTCGCATGTTGATGTAGCGACACACGTCTGCTTCTTGCACTGCCATGTGACTAGGCGATTTCCTAAAAACTGACATCCAGCCGTTGTGGATTTGCCGTCGATTTTACATCCGCCAAAATCAGAATCACTGAATGCGACCAAGTCAAAGTTATTATCCCTAGGATACCACAGACCGGTGTCGGGGTAAGCCTTCAAATAACGAAAAATCCTTTTGACAGCTGCAAGATGTGAGGCCTTCGGATTAACTTGATATCTGGCAAGTAGGCACGTTGGGTACATTATATCTGGCCTTGATGCTGTGAGGTACATAAGGGATCCGATCATCGCGCGATAGTATGAAGGGCTAACAGGTTCACCCTTCAAGTCAGGAGTTATTCCGTGATTAGTTGGCAATGGGGTACCAATGGGCGTTGCATCGGACATCTGGAACCGGCTCAAGATGTCTCCAACATATTTAGTCTGATGGATGAATATCCCAGACTCCGTTTGTTGCACTTGTAGGCCCAAGAAGAAATTCATTTCCCCCATAGCACTCATCTCGAACTTATCCTGCATGATGCGCTCGAAATTCCTGCACAAAACATCAT
This sequence comes from Helianthus annuus, assembly GCF_002127325.2. NCBI lineage: Eukaryota > Viridiplantae > Streptophyta > Magnoliopsida > Asterales > Asteraceae > Helianthus > Helianthus annuus. The sequence continues at coordinate 3,216,591 of NC_035448.2, read as the reverse complement.
TAGTAGAACCAAAAATAATATCATCAACATATACCTGAACCAGAAGAAGATCTCCATCTTGTTCTTTGATGAAGAGAGTACAATCGATAAGACCTCTTCGAAAACCGTTCTCCAGCAGATATGTAGATAAGGTTGCATACCAAGCTCGTGGCGCTTGATGAAGACCATAGAGAGCTTTGTTGAGCAACCAAACCCGATCGGGATGAACAGGATCTTCAAAACCTGGAGGCTGTTCGACATATACCTCTTCTTCAACCACACCATGTAAAAATGCACTTTTGACATCCATCTGGTAAACCTTGAATCCTTTGAATGAGGCATAAGCCAGAAAGATCCGAATAGCTTCCAGACGTGCAACTGGTGCATAGACTTCGTTGTAGTCGATCCCCTCTATCTGACGAAAACCTTGAACGACTAAACGAGCTTTGTTCCGAATAACCACTCCACGGTCGTCTTTCTTGCATTTGAAGACCCATCGAGTGCCAATCTTCTTGTAGTTCTCAGGCTTTTCAACAAGCTTCCAAACACCAAGCTTGTGAAATTGCTGTAATTCTTCCTGCATGGCTTCAACCCAAGCACTATCTTTCAATGCTTCTTTCCACGACTTTGGTTCTTCTTGTGACACGTAACACGCGAAGGACCAGTCATTTTGTTGACCAGATTCTCTTATAGCTGAATACAAACCAGCATTCCGGTTGTTTCTCAGCTGATTACGCGTCTGCACACCGCGATGGACATCTCCTATTATGTTCTGCTGGGGATGGGTATCGTGAATCCGCATTTCAGGATTATCTGGCACACGAGCATTGATACCCAAATTGGTAAGATTAAGATCAACAACCAACTCCACACCAGGAATGTGGTTAGAGGTGGATGCATTCCCTTCAGCAGTGTCTACATTCTGCGTATGAGGTGTATCTACAGAAGCACCTTGAACAGGAGCAGCTGGAGCTGAAGATCCTTCGGCTGCATCATGATATTCATCATCTTCAGAAGAGTCATTATAATCAGCAGCATCTTCATAAACCTCATTTTGAACCAAATTGTTGACAGACGTAGAAACTTGAGGATCAACAACAATAGGTCTAACCAATGGCGAGACAGCAGCGTTGTCACTTTCCAACAACATTCTACCCGCTGCTGATTCTTCGTCAAAGGATGGCAGATTGAAGGAGTCAAATAGCCCATCATAATCGAACATCCACGGATCACCCGGAGCCCTAACAGGACTCGTGTACCTTTGAACCCTAACTTCGCTCCATAGCTCAATCTTCTTGGTAGCTAGATTCCAGACACGAAAATTCGGAGTAGCATATCCAAGGAAGAAACCCTCGATAGCTCTTGCACCAAACTTTCCATCCGGCTCAATCATAGTACAAGGAGCACCAAACGGTTCAAGGTAAGAAAGATCCGGTTTCCTTTTCTGAAGGAGTTCGAAGCAAGTCTTGCCATGTCTCTTTACTGTAAGAACTCTGTTCAACGTGTAGCATGCAGCCGATACAGCCTCCCCCCAGAATTGAATAGGGAGTTCCGACTCTACTAACATTGTTCTTGCAGTTTCAATAATAGTTCGATTCTTCCTCTCAGCGACACCATTTTGTTGTGGAGTATAACGAGAACTGTACTCATGAAGAATGCCTTTAGAAGTACAAAACTCATCCATAACTTGATTCTTGAATTCAGTTCCATTGTCGCTTCGGATCCTTTTCACTTTCAACGTATAGAGATTCTCCAACATTGTAAGAAGATCCTTGAGGATGCCAGGAGTTTCACTCTTGTGTGCCATAAAGGATACCCAAGAAAATCTAGAGTAGTCATCAGTAACTACTAAACAATAGGCATCACCGAACGTTGTTTTGTGCTTCATAGGTCCAAAAAGGTCCATATGAAGACGTTCAAGAGGCATGCTGACAGTGTTGATTTTCTTCAAAGGGTGAGACTTCTTTGTTTGTTTCCCCTTTTGGCAAGAGACACATATATCTTGTAGATGAAAACTTCTCACAGGCACACCATTCACAAGATTATTTTTCACCAAATGGTTCATCTTTCTCAAGTGAATGTGTCCCATTCTCCTGTGCCAAGATATAGACTCCTTTTCTGTGGCTTTTGAGACAAAGCAAGTGACTTGTGCAGATGTTGTAATCGCCTGGCTCATGTCGAGAATATAAAGATCATTAACTCTCGGAGCCGATAAGAGAATCCATTCTTGTGGAATTTTGAATCCAGGTTTCAGCACATAGCAGCCAGCGTCATCAAAAATCACTGAGAACTTCTTATCGCAGATTTGCGACACACTCAGAAGATTGTGATCAATTTGCTTCACATAATTGATCTTATCAAAGCACACGATACCATTGGAGATACTTCCTTCTCCAGTGATGTACCCACCTTTATCACCCGCAAAAGCAACATACCCTCCTCTAATATTTCTCACGTCGTATAGGAGCCGTAAGTCGCCAGTCATGTGCCTGGATGCTCCACTATCAACAATCCAATGACTATTAATAGTTCCTCCTAGAACATCCTGCACATGTCATTTAAACACATCAGTTGAGAATGGGGACCCAAGCCTTAGTGGTCTTGGGTCGTCCCTTGGCATCACGAAAAGTGAGCTCGATCTCTTGATGATTTTCAAGAACAACTGCTCCCCCTGAATTGTCACCCGACTTAGGTAACCAAGTTTGATTTGGCCTGCCAGATTTATTTTTATAAACAATTTTTGAAGTTTCTGGTTTTACAGGTTGTGATACACTTGGTTTCCTTTTAACTGTTTGAACTTCAGTTTTTAAAGCCTTTTCAACAGTTTTTATGTTCTTACGTCGTTGTTTAGTTTCTTGTTCTTTCACAGTTCGTTTATCCTGTTTAGGTGAAACTGATCGACGTTGAGGGTGAACTGTTTCAGGTGGAGCTTTTTCAACCAATTTCTTCTTTGGAGCATTTGGGCAGTTTCTGATAATGTGCCCAATTTCTCCACATTTGAAACAAGTTCTCCTTTCAACAGACTTAGGAGAACTTGATCGATTACCAGATGTTGAACTTGTAGAACCTGAGGTACTTGCTCTTTCATCACACCCGTTTGTGTGTTGGGTGTAATTGTTATCACTGTTACGTTTTAAAATCTTGACTTGTTGTACAAAATCAGTGTTTGATTTGTTTTCAAAAGTCTCAATTTTATCTGTACCTTTTGATGCTACAAATTTAACATCTTTTCCTTTCTTTGTGTAACGAGCTCCTTTTGATTCAACCTTAGCCTTTGGCTTTGGAGCTCGTTGTTGTTGTTTACCCTTAGAAGCAGTCGGTTGTTGAGTGGTTGGAGATTTTTGATTACCAAACTGTTTTCTAATCTCAGCCTTAGGAATTGGATCACATTGTGTTACCACAATTCCCGGAAGTGTTTTTCCCAAAAATTTGTTTGTATTGTCTTCAAAGACTTTGTCAATCAAGGATTTATTTATATTTTTAATTGGAAAAACATGATCTGAGTAGATTTTATTATCTCCAACCAAAGTGTACAACACATTACTGCTTTTAACATTACTGCTTTTAACAGTAGACACACCTGTCTTATCAACCTTGACAGGATCAATCACTTGCTTCTTGACAGATGGAACCTCAGGAGTATCAGGATCACAAAGGATGTGATTCTCTCGTGGAATATCTACTCCTTTCATCTTGCTAAGTGATTTATCCTGATCACTTACAGCCACTTCTGATTCATCATCCGATGTCTCATAGTCCTCGATAATTGGAGGACTTTGCTTCATGGATGATGAAGTTTCTTGTTCCTTAGAGGCTGTGTTTGAAGAATTGTCCGGTTTGAACCCAAGGCCAGTAGCAAACTCCTCAACATCAAGAGGTACACTGGGTTCATACCGAGGCATTTCTTCCTCGTCAGGCATCTTGGTATAGTTGTTCATCAAAGGGGGCGGACATTTGTTATACCCTATGCCTTTCTGATTTCCCTTTAGTTGTTGAACATCGATGATGTGATCAAGCACAAATTGGGAGTTAGAATAACTATCCAATTTCTGTTTGATCGCATCATGTTCGCATTGGGCAATGGCTAATTGCTTTTTAGTTTCTTCCACAATGTTAATATATTCATTTATACTCACTTGTTTGTGGTAAACTACTTTGTTAACCTCGGACACATTTTTCTTTAAAGTTTCTATTACAAATTTAAATTCTTTTTCGTTCCGGGTTAAAGCCATGTTTGCCTCTTTGCATTTCGACAGTTCAACAACCAAATTCTGGTTATGACTATGAAGCTTTTCTGATTCAAGCTTCATCTCTGCACATGATTTACAAATACTAGGAGCAGGTGGTTCAGAAGTTACGTGACTAGTAGAGGCTGAGCCGTTTGCCATAAAGGCAGTTTGAAAAGAAAAAGCTCCATCTTCAGAAAATAGCTTTTCCATTTCCATTGATGTAGCAGCAGCCTTCCTAATCAGAATTGATTTCTGACATTTAAGCTCATCAGCTTCATTCAGAAGATCCTGAATATCTTCACCTTCTTCCTCCTCATCAGGCTCTGAGTGATTATCCCCAGAAACAGAGCCTTCTTCATCCGAACTGCCAGAATAACCAGAACTGTCATCGCTCCCAGAAGATTCTTCTTTATGAACCTGCTCGATGACCTTAGCATACAATGCAGTTCCACTTCCCTGATCACCTTCACCAAACTGCACTGACCAGTCACATCCTTCATCAGCTTGAACAGCCAAAGCCCGATTGTGATTGGTAGTTCCAGGCTGTCCCTGATTGTTATTCACTGCCACCATTCTCCGTTCACGGTTTTCTTGTTGGGCATTCACATTCGTCTGGTTTCTGAAAGGGTTGTGATTGCCGTGTTTTGTTGGTCGAGTGCACTCACGTTTAAAGTGCCCTTTCTCGCCACAGTTAAAGCACGTGACGGCATTAATATCAAACCCATACTTCGTGTTTTTCTTTCCTTCCAACGAAGTTCTTCCAGTTCGTGCCATGAAATCTTTTGCCCTTCTAACCGCACTAGCAAAAGCCCATTTAATATCCATCAACTCCATTTCTTCCTTGTCTGTTTCCAAGCTGACCTGCTACCAAACCACAGTATGCACTGACCATGGTGTTGATAATTTCCATATGTTCCTTAGCAACTTCAATGCTAAGGTGTGAAAGATTTGAGTTGTCGACTCGGATTGTGTGATGACTTTGGGGTTGAGGTTGAGGATTGCTTGTATAGTGAGCTTGCTGTTGTTGTTGTTGAGGTTGTGGTTGTGGCTGTGTTGGAACAGGAATGTAGGACCTCGGATCGAATTGAGGTTGTGGTGGAGCAGCTGTTGATTGAGGAAATGGAAAGGAACTTGAACTTGTATTGGACACAAATGCAGTCTGCAGCTTAGGTTGCTGTTGCTGAGCTGCAGCGGATCTTGCCAAAACATCGAATCCTGGAAGATACATTTCTGTATTCTGAGGAGCTGGAGCACGCCTTGCTTTCCTAATTTCTTCATCATTTTTATGTTCCAGCTTTTGAATGAACTCATAGATGTTGACTTGATCTAGAGTTCCAGTATGCTTCAGCAGTTCAATGAAAGAACTCCACTTTGGAGGTAAGGCGTCAGCAAATCTACTCACCATGTCTTGTTGAGTAGACACAACTCCATAAGCACACATCTCACTAATCAAATGATAGAAACGTGTGATCATATCATTCAGAGTCTCGTTTTCCAAAAACTGAAAGGATTCAAACTCTTTCTTCAACAAATCATGCCGAGATTTTCGAGCAGCTGCATTGCCTTCTCCTCTAGCAACTAAGGCATCCCACAATGCTTTCGTGGACTTGCAATATGAGAACTGATGGTAGATGTCTTTGTTGAGTGCTTGAGTAAGTGTGGCAAAGGCCTTTTTCTCCAATTCATAAGCCTTCTTGTCATTTTCAAGCATATTGGCATAACCCTCTGAAGTTGACGCAGCAGTTTCAAGATTAGTATTGAACGCATTGATGAAACACGTCCAAAGATCAGTGCTTTGCCCTTGAACATATGTGTGAAAACGGTTTTTCCATGATGGAAAATCGTTCATATGGTTCAACTTAGGTGGACGATTGTTGCTGCCAGTTTCACTCTCACTAATCAGAAGGTTCTGAAGACTTTGACTTTGATTGGATACCAAAGCCCATTGACTTGGACTGATTGAAGGCTGTGGAATCATACTCTTTGCCCAATCTGCAGCAGTGACTAGCTCTTGATTGGATCGTGAGTCCAAACTCCAATCCCACGGACTAGTACAACTCATTTTGATCAAATATAAGTACCAAACCTACACACCACAAACTGTTAAGTGCAAAAACAGATATGAATCAAAAGATGCAACCTGTTCGAAAGATCAATACTTGTTCGAATGATCAACAAGGTTCGAAAGATCCTTGTTGAGTTTCGAACAAAGACTTCGAAGGATTGACTTCGAAAGATTGACTATACGAAGGATCCTTATCTTTCGAAAGATGATTTCGAAAGATTCTCCTTATGTTTCGATCACAGGTCTCGAAAGATGACACTTGTTCGAAGAATCAACAGTGTTCGAAGGATCACTGTTGATGGCTCGAACAATAACCTCGAAAGATAACCTTGAAAGATTCACCCAACACGAAGGATCCTTATCTTTCGTAATGAACAGTAACTCGAAGGATGTATCTATCGAAAAGATTCCTTGACTCGAAGGATAACACACTGACTTCGAAAGATGTTCGAAGGATGGTTATCTTTCGAATCTCCTTGATCGAAGGATGATCCTTCGAGCTCGAAAGTTATCTTTCGACGGTCTGACACACTGACAATAGTACGACAGGTTGGTGAAAAGTTGATGTGGTTGGTGAGCCAACTTTCGGCAAAAAGGAATGGTCAGACTGTACCTTCCTTACCAACTCCGATTTTGAAATAAAATATGCCAAAAATGGAAATCTTATCCAGAACCTGTTCACCGGAATACTGACCGGAGATATGGCCGGAATTTACCAACACACTCAAAAACAAGTTTTCAAGTTACCCAACCCAACCTTGAACACTCCCGAAGGTTTAGAAACCGTTTTTCAGTTAAAACAAGCAAGAAAACCACCAAAAACGGGTGCTAAACCAAGTGTTCAAACACACCAAGAACTCGAACAACCCGGTTTTAAACAAGGTAAAGAGCCAAGCTCTGATACCACTTGTAGGTCCCTTTTCGCGGAGGATTACGAACCTAAACCTTGTTATACTAACCCACTAGCAAGTGCGGAATCCAAGCTAGTAGGCAAACCGAGATGAAGCAAGTACAAACACAAACACACAAGATTCACCGATTAACACTACTGTATTAATACGTATGAAGGTTCCGGTTACAAGCACAATGTTTACAATCAGTTTGCAAACTCTCAAAGTGTATGTGTGTGTGTTTTCAGCAGAGTATCCTCTCTATCTCTCGGATATGCTCTCTCTTAGTGTCTGCCTTGTGTCTACTGAAACCAACACACTGCATGGGTATTTATACCCATACACAGCAGGTCTGGTCGAAGGATCCGATAGATGGTCCGAAGGATCATCTATCGATGACAACATGTTCGAATGATCAGCAATGACCTCGAAGGATAATCCTTCGAGGTCCAACAATTCAAAGCATATCTTTCGATTACCTCGAAGGATCGACAGTATCCTTCGAGGCTATCCTTCGATTCAGACTAGCATATTACAAACAGATTGACCAAGTCAAACTAGGAGGATAGTTGACTTGGTCAACTTACAGACTAACTTTGGACATCGTTTATATACAGACCGAATACAGACAAAGTACAGACACAAGTGCACCAACACCATTCAACGACGTTATCTTCGATAAAAAAGGATCCACACCAATACTTAATGGACACTACCTCTATTTGTTTCTATTCAATTGTTCATTAGAAATCCGTATTTACCGAAACCCTCTCCTCTCTTCTTTCGGCTCACTCCAATTACAAAACGGTTAGGACCCGGCTAACTTTTTATCTTTATCTTTATATAATATAAAATGCTATTAAAAATCAATAAAAAAAGACTTGTTGAATAAATAAATAATAATCTGTAAACTAAAAAAATAAATAATAATATGTAAACTAAAAAAATGAATAAAATGAAACGAAACAAAACACTAACTTTTTTATATTAAGTTAAATATATTAGTAGACAAAATGGTTAATAAATGGAGTGGTGGTCCATTGTCAAAATCAAAACTGTTAAAACACTTGAATTTAAGAGGAGGAGGTCTTAGGTTCAAGTCTCACGACGACAAGGATTAGAAAAAAAAAAGAAATTAGCCGTTAAAAAAAAGTAGACAAAATGGTTAAAACTACTTATTAAACTTTCACATTAAAATGTTAATTAATGTAAGATTGTCACTACTTATTAAACTTTCACATTAAGATGTTAATTAATGTAAGATTGTCAGTTGATCGTAGACTTTTTTTTACATTATTATTATTACCTTTCTTTTTTTTCCTTTTGCATTATTAAATACCATTTACTTAAATTTTTAATAGGCCCAACACAGCAGATTATGTACTGGGCCTTCACTAAAGTTTCAAAAAGGCCCAATACATCCAAAAGTCATGTTCAGTAGGTTGTCTTCTTCGTTTGTCACAGTTCTCTTCTAGCAATGCGGCGCATTCCACCGGAAAATCCGAGTTTTTATCTCAGATTCTCCCTAGATTCTCCCTTCTCTTCTCATCTTCCTTAGATGTTGGGCTTTAAATAGGGGTAACATAATTTTTTTATAAGGTAGCGAAATCGAAAAAACGTCAAATTTTTATTTTCTTTACACTACCGACGAAACGCTAATGGTAGCGGGGGCTACCCCTCCCAATATGGTAAGTCCGCCCCTGATCCTGCACGACTAAGCAGGTGAAAGAGAACACTCTTTAGGTGGTTAGGCTGTTAGGACATCCACGTCAACGCCAAGGTAGAACGAAGAGGTATGTGTTGTGAATTGTTTTAGACACAACGAACAGTAATCAAATTAGGAACAATAAACTGGACTTCTATTACTATTCTAGATGGATTACAATTGATAACTAAAGCAAAAACAAGTGAGTAACATAGAAGGAGATGGGAAGCTCAGAGTCTACAGAGTAGGATGGGAAGAAGAAGATAAACACATTCATTCATCATATTCGTCATCTTTCTTTTGCTCTCGCCAATCCCTCTTATATCATGCATCCAGGTTTCTATCCATCTTGTTGGGCCATTTGATTGGGTTGCTTGATTGGGCTGGTTGAGCTTAGTCCGGTTCATAACAGTATGTGAGAGAGAAGAGAGAGATTAAGGTAGGTCCGCGGGACCAAGTATGTGGTACTCGGACTAGGTTTGGACGAGTATGTGGTGGCCCGGACTCGGTTGCAGGAGCGGATATATACAGTAGAAGAAGGGATAGTCTCCGATGCCCCTTGGCACTCCAACGGTAGTGTAAATTTTGAAAAAAAATTGACGTTTTCTGATTTCGTTACCCCTTTTATTTGAAATGTTGCCCTATAAGAATTTTCTAGATACGTCACTGACTGCTCGATTGATGCTTTTATTAAGACCGTGAGGTATGGTGGGGCGTGGGCTGGGGGCATGGTGCGACACGTGGACTATGGGACACCCAAGACCAAAAGCCAATTTCAAAGGGGTATGGTGAGGCGTGGGTTGGGTGGCGTGGAAAAAAAGCCAATTTCAAAGGGCTAGTGCTCTTGGCCAATAAGGTTCCGTCATGTCATGTGGTAGCCCCGCCCCACGCCTGGCCTTAAATTCCCGCCCAAGGGGCCACGCCCAAACCCAAACCCACCCGAGATGGTGACTTGGGCGTTTTTCTCCAACCCACGCCCCATACCCAATAGTCTAATAGTTATCACAAACCATTTTTGCAAGGCATTATGGATTATCATTTAGGTAATGCATCTCGATTCCCGCTTGCGGTGTACGTATATAATGTATATATGCGTGGACGCTCGGGGAGCAAAAGTGAAATTGCACTAATTTTAACGTTATTTTACTAATTTCGTGAAAATAACGTTAAAAGCGACAGACGATTAATCATGCATCGTGTGGTGGCGTTGATAGCCGAAAGATATGTGGATGCATGCACTAAGCGGCCTTTGTCCCGGTTGTTGAGTGCAGAGCCGGCCTTAGGGCAATTATACTCAAGCCCTAGCTTTAGGCCACCAACCATACAAGGCCTCCATTTTTAGTAAAAAATGTGTATGTTAATTGTTTCTTTTAAGCATTTTGCTAAACTCTTTCTTCTTAAATTTTTTATTAGGTGCTTATTTCTTATTATTTTGTATATTAATTATGTGCTCTGTGAGTTCTTATTAGTTTATTATAGTTGGTTGCCACTCGGATAAAGTAGGTAGGTTTATAACAAGGATGTGGCTAAATGCACCTCCACTTTTACTGTTTATACCTCCATTTCTAAAAATATCAGTTTTATAATTTTTTAAATTCACCTTTGTATTTTCTATTTTTTGAAAATAAATCCTTATGTTCTTTGTTCAATACCTTTAAATATTATTTTGGATATTCAATTAATATTCAAATAACATTATAAAATTCATCCGTTGGTGCACATGGTGGCCTTTATGCTGATTTAAAAGACACTCTCGAAACATGGAGGCTTAGAACTCCAAACGAATGGATAATGGGTCCGTTTGGTACAAAAAGTTTTAATTAATTGAAATCAAAGTTATAGGAACTTTACAATGTACAAAATGTATGTTTTGTTAAACTGTACATCAATTTTCTATTAAGAAAAAAGTAAATGGATGTTTTAATTGATGTGTGTTCACGTGAAGTTGAAAAATTAATTAATGAAATCAAAGTTGAATTACACAGTACTAACTTTTGAAGAAATTCACACAATACGAATTAAAACTGTACATCAATTTTCGATTAAAAAAAGTAATATTGATGTTTTAATTGATGTATGTTCACGTGGAGTTGAAAAATTAATTAATGAAATCAAAGTTGAATTACACAGTACTAACTTTTGAAGAAATTCGCACAGTACGAAAACTTTTGATGAAATTTTTGAAAAGATGATGAAAAATTTTAGTTAGAATACACACCAAGAACAACTACGATGAAAATCAAAGTAGAAAAAAATTGTTTCTTCAAACTCTCTCTTAATCTTCTTCTTTCAACAAGTGCAAGTTTTTTTTCTTCCATAGAATTGTACGTATATACCTAAATATTCAAACTATGACAACTAGATAAACCATTAGAAAAAATAGGGATATTTCCTAATACAAATTTTCAAAAATTACATAATACAAGGGTTGATTGTATTTATTTACAAACTTGAGGGGGGAGTGCAACCAGTAAAATTAAAAAAAATAGAAGTGCATTTAGCAACACCCTTATAACAACGGAATTTGGAAAAAAAAGCCTCAAATTTCCATTTTGCTTTGGGCCATCAAAATGGTTGAGCTGGCACTGATTGAGTGTTATCTGTCTTATGTACAAGGCTTGATGCAAAGTTACTATCGAGCCAGGGGTCTCACTGGAAGAAGCCTCTCTATTCCTACGGGGTAGAGGTAAGGCTGTCTACATCTTACCCTCTCAGACCCTACCTTTGATGGGATTTACGATGATGATGATTTAGGTAATGCATCTCTATTGAAACTTTACTTTCTTGGGACCATTTTCATGTTGTTGCTTCAGTGCAGTTATGAAATCAACAACTGTCTAATCCCATGATCACAATCCAAATCTACAGTTAACATATTTACAAACCACAAACAAAAGACCCTGTTTTCACACATAAACCCACTCATCTTCAGTGTTTCATCGGCGGCAGCTCAACAAACGGCTTCTTCTCCACCTCCACTCCAACCGACTTCAGCGACTCGGTATAAGGCTTCGGGTGCCTGCAAAATCACCAAAACAATACCAATAATCAATATTCAGTTCACTCGACAAATTTACTAAATTATTTGTTGATACATTGCGTAAGTATCCCCTCGGATCGGATCAGGCATGATTTCTTGGCGGTCCGCGTCCTGAACATGTGCGATTTTCCTGAAGAATGATTTCTTGATGAACTCTTCGGACTCTTCGGCCACCTTTTCCGGCTCCACCAGCTCTGGTAGTGTCTCCCTCTTCGATTTCTTCACGAAAACGTTTGGTGATCTTTTTAGTTGATGTGTCGCCGTGTATGTTCCGATGCTAACCGACATTAGAATCAATCCGAGTGAGACGTATACGGGTGCATATTCGCCTTTCAACGTCCTGTTTTACCCCCCAAAATTTCAGTTAGTGAACACGAAAACAATATATATACTACACATGTCAATTTGATAAGAAGTGAAGCATATATAACGTTAAATTTCTTGGCAAAAGATCAAATACAAATAATCTTAACATACTAAACATACAAATTGAAGGAAAACCCAAAAATACAAGGTGACATTTTTGTAATTACCACCAACTATCAAAGTTACAACCAAAAATACCTAAAAAAACACAATTTTTTTTAACATTTTTTATTAAAAAATCGCTACATTTCGTTAGCAAAAAAAAAATAAAAATAAAAAAAAATATTTTTTTTTGGCTGCTACTAAAAGTAGCGATTTTTTAATAAAAAATGTTAAAAAAATAAAATAAAACAATTTGTGTTTTTTTTATTTTTTTAGATTTTTTTAGGTTTTTTAGGGGGTTTAGTTTTTAGCATTTTAGCTTGGGTGAGGGTGGGGGGTTAGGTTTTTTTTAGGTTTTTGGGGGTGGGGGTTGGGGGGGGGTTAGGTTTTTTTAGGTTTTTGGGGGGTGGGGGGTGGGGGTAGGTTTTTTTTAGGTTTTTGGGGGTGGGGGTGGGGGGTTTAGGTTTTTTTTGGGGGTGGGGGGAGTGGTTAGGTTTTTTTAGGTATATTTGTAGAGTAACTTTGATAGTTATTGATAATTACAAAAATGCCACCTTGTCTTTTTGAGTTTTCCTTCAATTTGTATGTTTAGTATGTTAAGATTATTTGTACAAGAACTTTACCCAAAATTTCTTTTTTATCTTTAGTTGCAGTGCCGAAGTTTGAGATTTCAGACCGGGGGTCGAAAACGTATATATACCAAAAATTTCTATAAAACCAGGGGTCAAAAACGTATATACCCAAAAATTTCTATACGAAAACTACATGTTCTCCACTTCAGCGGTCGCCCGCCCCCGCCCGCCTACGCCCTTGTTTAGCTGGCTTTGGTTCCTAGTCCACTTTTATAAGGTGTTTGATTAGAGGTGATCCACTAGTTGAACTAGCGGAAGCGAGTCAACTTTATAAGTTGTTTCGATTATAGGTGATCCACTAGTTAAACTAGCGGAGTTCAATAATTTTTATCAGGGTCCGCTAGTTGAACTAGTGGATGTGAGTCAACTTTTATAAGTTGTTCTCATTATAGCTGATCCACTAGTTGAACTAGCGGCGTGAATAATGTTTATTAGGGCCGCTAGTTTAACTAGCGGAAGTTCTAGTCAACTTTTATATTTTCTTTATTATAGGTAATCCGCTAGTTAAACTAGCGGACGTGAATAATGTTTATTAGGGTCCGCTAGTTCAATCACATCCGCTGGTTCAACTAGCGGATCATAATAAATAAGGGTCTGCTAGTTGCACCAGCGGGAGTGAGTCAACTTACATCCATATCCGCTGGTTCAACTAACGGATCATAATAAAAAAAATACAACATTACTTTGGTTTGGGATCTTGATGAGCATAACCGTGATCAGCGGCACGCGAGAAGGCCTTCATCTTGGGTGAGGTTGAAGTAGCAAATCCAAAACTTCCTCTTGACCTATTCACCAAAGATCTCACCAAATTCTGCATTACAAAAGTGAAAACCTATAGTTCAGTAATCATAGATACAGATAAACAATAATGCTGAAAGTTATGCAATTTACTCACAGTTGCTCTGAGTGCCATTGAAGTATGATTGAATATGTAACTGTAACTTGTGCTAAAAAAGAAACAAATACTTGATGGGGATTGTTGTAGTTCGATCACAAGGTGTGGGGGTATATATGGAGAAAGTGATGTAGTTTCGAGAAGAGGACACGTGGCCCGGAAATAGATGTGTAACGTTTTCGGTGGAGAACTCTGGAAGTAACGCGTCATTTTCTTCCTGACTGATGTGGTGCTTAGATTCTTGAACTCTCTCGTTGGTCAATCAACTGTGTAATTTACTTTTTTTTTTTTTTTTTTTTTTGTAGAAAATAACTTCACTAATAATCGAAATTTAATTTAATAGATTAAAATGTGAGATTTTTTTTAAATATTCTATATTATGAGATCAACATTGTTACTTTTTTTAATGATGATTTACCGACTAAAACTCGAAGACACTGATTTAAGGGATTGAAAAACCTTCAAGTTATAAATGTATTCAAGAATTATTTAACGTATTTATAAGTTTGAAGGGAGCATTTACAATGAATTCTCAACCCATATTCATATATTTTCATTAAAAATAATTACTTTTTTTTCTGTTCTATTAAACTTAAATTAATATTTTCTATAACTTTCTCATTATATTTTCTCTATCCTTCACTCACAACCATTTCTAAAAATATTAAAAAATTTATAAGGTTTTTCTCTCAAATTTTTTTTTTCTATATATTTACACTTAAGAAGAAGGAACATGGAGATTGCATCGGTTATGTGCCCTTTCTGCGACGAGTATGAGGAATCTGTGGATCATTTGTTCACAGCTTGTTCGGTGGCAATAAGGGTGTGGACGGCAATTAGTGTTTGGTGTAAAATTCCCCCGATATTCGCTTTTGAATTCAAAGATTTATTGGATACTCAAAATTCTTTTCAGGGGGAGAAAAAGGCAAAAAAGATCATCAGTGGGCTGGTTATTATCTCGTGTTGGTGTATATGGAAAAGCAGGAATGAGTTGGTTTTCAAGCAGATCAGGAGAAGCACACAAGATATATTGATAGAGATTAAATCGAGAGGTTTTGAATGGTTAAAGCATAGATCTTCATGTAAATATCTAAGTTGGAAGGACTGGTGTATATATCCCTTGTATATGTTGTAATTTGGTCCTTTGCCCGTTTGGGTCAGGGGCGTTTGTTTGTTGGCCTTTTGCCCGTTTGGGTCGAAGGTTTGTTTTAATGAAGTTTAATTTTCAAAAAATATATATATATATATAGAGAAAGTATAATGTACTTCAAGGCTTAACCTACATTAACATACATGACAAAAAATATAACGTGCGTTATTATCATAGAACGTGCGTGATTATAGTCCCATGCGTGATTATGTGGTCCCATGTGGTCCCATGCGTGATTATGTGGTCCCATGCGTGATTATACCCCTGATCCAACGGTTACCATTGTCTCCTACGTGATGTATGATAAGGCTTTTTGTATGTTAACCTTACTCTATATATATATATATATATATTTACAGATAAACAATAATTTTTCCATATATTTTCTCCATCCCTCACTCACAACCACTTAAAAACACTAACAATCATTCCTTATAATATAACTAAGCCCCCTCACGTATTTTTAAGGTTTTCATTTTGAAAATTCTAATTTCCTCTTGTGTAATTTTAAGATGTTGCCTAACCTGAGCTTTTATGCGAGTTTTACAAAATTTATTTCTATTAACAAAATATATGCTATTTTGATTTGTAGAGCACTAAATTATTATTATCTAAAATTATTTTAAATATAAATTTAGGGTTAATTACATAGTTAGTTCTTGTGGTTTGCACAAAATGACATACTTAGGTACTAATAGTTTAAAATCATCTTCTAGGGTATTCACTTTTCATTTTGTAACGTTTGGAGGTATTAACTTCTAGGGTATTAACATAGTTAGTCCCTGTGTTTTACACAAAATAACATACTTAGGTACTAATAGATTGTGATTTTAAACCTACAAATAACGTTAATACCTCCAAACGTTACAAAATGAAAAGTTAACACCCTAGAATGTGATTTTAAACCATTAGTACCTAAGTATGTTATTTTGTGCAAACCACAGGGACTAACTATGTAATTAACTCATAAATTTATATCATTTTTTCATGTCCAACATTTTTATACATAGTAAGCCACTTCAATAAAGTGTCTCAACCCAACACATTATTATTTTCACAACTACTTTTGTTTAAGAAAAGGTGTAAGAGCTTTAATATATTAGGCTGGACGGTATGGTACCGTCTTCCAGCCCGTCCTTGTTCGGCGACACGCGGCCTACCACGCCGGCCCCTCCGTCCCGTCCTCAACGTCCGAATGTTGACGGTTGCGACGGACCAAAAACATGGGCCCCCATCTCAAAAGTATCCGTTATTTAAAAAAAAGAGGGAGGCGGTGGAGGGTTTTGAATCGCCGGAAAAGTGGAGGAGTTCTTGAATCGCAGGTTTCGAATCGCCGAAAAAGTGAGGCGGTGGAGGGTTTTGAAGAAGACAACACAACTTTTTCAAAAAGTGTCTCGGGAATACAAGAAGAGAGATAAAGTCAGTGGGAGCAGTATTTATGTATTTTTTTTTTAATTTATGTATTTTTTTTAATATTAATGAAATTATTTTGTTAGTTTATTTGTTAAATCTTAAAAAAAATGTGGAAAATTAAAAAAAATAAAAAATAAAAAAGTGGTGGGAGGACTATGACTAGGACCATCATCCATACCCTCTAGTTTTGTGGGATGGACCATCCTTGGGAGGACTATGACGTGAAGCCTACGTGGCGAATGGTCCTCCAAGGATGGGATGTCACCATACCCTCTAGCCTTAAAGCATAAATTTATTATATATAAAAGATAAAGTTTAATAAGTTTAGTTCTGTATAAATCACTTGTTATAAATAAGTTTGGTGCATAAATAACCGTGACATTAAAATGGAAAAAATAAATGATACAATCATCTCTTGTGACAAAACAAGTATTATGAAGCCTTAAGAACGTGCTTTTTGATGCATATTTATAAGATCTGTGAGAATATATCATAAGATTTATTAGGATTCGTTTGAGGGTTGTGACAGATCAAAAATGTTATTTCATTTCTATGAAAATAGTTTAAGGTACAAAAACCTCTTATCAATTATTGAACATATTAAACGACCGATACAAACTGACCGGATTAGCATGTTGATGAAACAGTGATTAACCAAGGGAGGTTAATTCACTGGTCTCGTCAAGTAAGGTTAATCCCTTCTTTCCGAGGATCGGTGGCTGGATCGTCCGCTAATCTGTCTCCTGCACAAGGAAAACACACCGTGACTCGTAACAAGGAGGATGGGGTGGGTGGTGCTCCTTGTTACCACTTTCTGGCGTGAGAATCAGTAATTTGCTTGAGAGTAAAATGTGTGATCGTAGTAAGAGTGAGAGAGTTTGATAAGCGATACCTCAAACCTGCTCCGGGATGGGTATTTATAGCCGAGTAGTGAAGGAGGGTAACAGAGCGGCTAGACTGACAACGCGCAGCCCCTTGCAAGTGTGTCAGGCTTGTCGGTCACGGAGGTGATGCCACGTCCCACTGTTGTTGTCAGTTTGTGTACCAGTGTCGTTTACGTATGGGCTGACAGATGACTCTCTTCAGTGCCACTTGCTGTTTTGGCTACATGAGTCAAGGTGTCAGTCCCACTTGCGTCGTCAATAGGATGCGGTGCTAGGCCACATCACTATCTACGGTGACCGCGGTTGTTTCCGTATCCCTTGGTTAGACGAAGATGTTTATGGGATGCGGTGCGGAGCCGCATCGCCATACGCGGTAACTGCTGTTACCTTATCCTTTGTCGTGACGAAAATGTTCATAGCATGCGATGCTAAGCCGCATCGCGATGTGCAACATCCATTTTCATATACAAGGTAAGTCTTCTCATCACTTGACCGATTAGATTCGGTACCTGTGTTCGTGTGTGTACGCACGAACGCAGATAAGTTCTTGCCTGTGGGAGTATTTGATAAGGGTGACGGTCACTCGTAACTATTTTGGTGCGAGATTTGAGACCATACCCCTTCACATGTGGCTTGCAGTTCTACAGCGTTTAAATATTAATTCGTTGTCGAAATAAAATTATAGTGCTTATATTTTGAATAAGCATAGTTTCATAGAAAGAAGAACCATGATTTCAATTAGTGATGACATCTATAGTAATGTGACAACATATAAGCAGTTTACTTAGGATTTACATAACTAGTACTTGTTTAAGAATAAGAGAATCAACATTATAAATTGACCCTAAAGTTGCATTTGAAATTGGTGTTGACCAATACTATTTAAAACCAAACTAGAATTGAGACCCGCCGCAATGCGGCGGGGATTCTTTAGTTATAACTAAGCCGACCTAGGACCCGCACGTTATGTTAAACCTGTCAAACGGGAAAAAATAGACGATTTAAAAATATTCACCCAAACACGCATGTTGCGTCGTGTTAACTCGCAAAATTTAGAACGAAACATAAAAACGTTAAACCAAAGACGCACGTTGCGATGTGTTAAGTCACAAAATTTAGAACCAAGCATAAAGCGGGAAATTTGCGGAAAATAAAAACTATACAGGATCAAAGTTGAAAGTAAAAAAAGTTGTGAGTATAGATTGCAAAAGATAAAAAATTTTGTGTTAAAAGTAAAAAAAAAAACAAATAGTTTTGGGTTAAAAGTAATTTATGAAATACTTTTGATGAAAAGTAAAAAAAAATCAATTATTTTTTGGAAAACCCCTAAAGCCAAGGTTACGACAACCATATGCATAACCATTTTTTCTTTGGAAAACCCCCAAAGTACACCCCGCGTTGCGGCGGGGCATAAAACGGTGTCAAATAGTACTAATGTCACACAACCGTGATCGACCACCAACACTGACTCGACCTAGGATCTGCGTGTTGCGACAAACCTGTCAAACATGAAAAAATAGAGGTAAAAACCATTGAACCACACATGCACGTTGCGTCGTGTTAACTTGCAAAATTTGAAACAAAACATAAAAAAATTGAACCACACTCGTACTTTGCGTCGTATTAACTCGAAAAATTTAGAACTATACGTAATGAAACGTAAAAACGTTAAACCAAAGACGAAAAGTATAATTGACAAAAGTTGTGAAGTGAAATTGTAAATAATGAAAAGTTTTGAGTTAAAGTTAAAAAACAAATTTTGTAGGGTTAAAATTGCAAAAGGTAAAAACCTTTGGGTTAAAACAAAAAAATCAAGTTTTTTTTTTTTTTTTTTTTTTTTTTTTGAAAAATTCCCAAAGCACACAAGTTACAAGTGTTTATGCATGGAAAAGTTGTTTTTTAATATATGGAATAATAATAATATATCTTTATCAGATTGAGGATGCAATTCATGATCACCTGCAATAAACTCATGCCTACACCCTCCAAGCAAACTCCCCCAAACAAAAACATCACTCGACATTGGCATACCCTCGATCATGTCCATGCTTCTTTTATCAAACCGGCACGTTCAAGTAGATTGGGCATGCACCCGTAATGTTTGAGTTCTTTAGGAACTCCATAAACCGACCCCATCTCACCAAAAAGTCGTCATGCTTCGTTAGTAGCTGCACCCCACCATGACACCAAGAAAGGTCACCCTGTCCGGTTTAACTCTGTTCTTAACCATTTTGGAGAAATAACTCAGTAACATTTGGCCATAACCGTACATAGCTAACCCAACAAACACGGTGTTGTCAAAGGTGGGGATTGAAGTTCTTGGGCGGTGGTGATCGGAGTTCTTGGGCGACGGTGGAGGAGGCTGTTGAGAGTTTGAAGATGGTGGTGGTTGTGGGTGGGTCCCACAAAGATATGGTTGGAGAAGCTGATTGGATGAGGGGGTTTGGGTGGGCCCCATGCACTTGCCTATTTTAAATTTATTTAATGTTTTAATTGTTAATTTTAATATATTAAGGGTAGTTTAGTTATTTTATATAAACTTAACTGGACAAACTAACGGTTATCTAGTCAAGGGACTATTCGAGTAACAAACGGACAAACTACATGGCAAACTAAAAAGTGAACAAATGGCAAACTACTTGACTATCCGAGCAATTAACTTTATATATAATTAGATGTCTCTAATTCGGTATAATCTCAAAAATTCCTGTGTTCATTTCTTTTCTTGTGAGATATCACTGTTATTATTTTAGTGAACCTTTTAGTGGTGAAGTTAAATGGGTATATGAAAATTAAGAAAATATAAAATCAACCATATAATCACAACCTATTTTTTTTTTTCAGACTGTGTAACAGATAATTTTTAATAATAATAATTCATACTTCATTTTCCCTTTAAAAATACCTTGCTTAGTTTGAGAGTAGGAATAATTTCCTTAATTTGAGGGAAATGAATATATTAAGTCTAAATATTCAGTGTAATTTACAAGATAAAATTATTTTATTAAACATTTATATCAAAGGGTATAGGGAGTGGTTAAACACCTTGAATAGGTAAACTCCTAAATCGACCAATTAAACAGTGCCACATCATTTTACCTATTTTGTTTACATATTGCTTAAAAACGTTGGCGGTGGTTAGACATTTTGGAATAGGTAAACTATTTAAAAGAAAGAAAAATGTGTGATTGGTTGAGAAGGCATGGACCCCATCACACACCGCTCTTTCTCTCCCCTTCCCTCCCTCTCTCTCCCCGATTCAGTATAGCCTCACTGATTTTCTCCCCCTTTTCGGCAATATACTTTCGGTAAACATGTTGGCAATGAAGGGGGGTCGGTACCGAGTGAGTTTACCGCCCCCACTCCGTATACACTAACTATTTAATTTTTTTATTGATGTATGTAATTTATATACAAAGTTATTTTATACTAGCTCTTCATGTTTTTGCAAGGTTATGTTCTTGGTTCTAAATCAAGCCTGATCAGGTCTTGCTTCTTCAAGTTTCTAGATATTTCATTTTTAACCTCAAGTATATATATCTCTAACGGGGATGAATTTTGGTTTCGAAATATTTTTAACGAGATGACTCTGGCCCACGCGTTGCAGCGGGATGTTGACTGTGAATATCTCTTAGTATGACTTGCGACGTTAAAATTCTTAGAGCTACTCAAAGCCTTTAATATTTATTGCATGGATCTGCTTGGATGCGATTTCTATTGTGCATTCTCTATATTAACAGTTCAGAAGTAACAATTCAGAAGTAGTAACAATTAGTCTGCTATACTAACGTTATTAGGGGGGTAGGGGTGGGATAACTCACACCCAATTCCATCACTCACAACATCCAATCAGGTTCTGCCATGTCATCAACCATTATTTCCATCACTCACAACCTTTTTTAGTGGAAATGGTCATCACTCACAACCTTTCACAACCTTTTTATTTTTATTACATCAATGTACAACTCCTTAGCACTAGAGTACAACTCCTCAATACACAAAGTTCCAAAAAATGGTCAAAAAGGGTGGGCAACAGTTGGACTTTTGAAGTTTACAACGCGTTATGTAGTTCACGCGTTATAAAATTTTGTGGGTGAAACTTTGGGTGGCGGCGGTGTTCCACAAAGTTTCACTCGTGAAACTATGCCATCACGCTACCACCCCGGGTCCTCTTATTATTATTATTATTTCTGTAATCATTTAAATACTTCAAATACAATTGAATACTAATAATATATTAATCTTTTGATTGATGGAAAACGGCTAAAATGCAAAACATCTTTGTAATATATTTATTATTAAAATAAATTTATCATATTTTCAATTTATGTGTTTATGTATAAATTATTATTTCTTTGTCATTTTCTAAATATTTAAATTCTCCAATTACAATTAAATTTAATTTAAATAATAATAATATATATTCATTTAGATAGTGATGCGACATACCCTATGAGATATCAATATTAGAATATGTAAATATTATGTATCCATTATATTAGGAGATAATTATGTATTTGATATGTTTCCATATCTCTTGTATTGTATCTACCCCTATTTAAAGGGATGTGATTATTGAATGGAGGACACGAATTATTCTTGATCCATAAACACTTTTATGGTATCAGAGCTTACTGTCACACCCCAACCGATGGCGGAATCATCGGGGCGCGGCACTGAGCGAAACTGATTGTCCAGAAGTTTCCATAGCAACTAACATACAATTCAGTTATACAACACGTCCCATACCGTGTCCCAAACAATATCAAGTTATCATAGAAATCAACCAAACAATATGGGAACTGTTCCGACAACTCAAATTCTTAATTATTACAGACCGAAAGTTAATATTGTTTTAAGACCTCTAGACGGCTATCCGTAAATCTTACTGACTACAGGTGCCAGTACAAGATCTACAGATAATTATGGCCCTGGGGCAGGTACGTGGACACTGTCCTAAGGTCACAGGCTCCTAGAAGTTTATTATTGCCTCGCTTCCCTAGCACGCTAGTAGCTTAAACACCTGTCACATACGTTAAAATAAAAGTCAATACATATAATGTAAAGGTGAGTACACAAGTTTGATATAGCATATAGAGTTCGAATAGTTTACGCATAACCAAGCACGTACACAAGGGCAAACGATGCATGTAAATTATCAACATGGGACCATCGATACCAACGACTTCGAGTTGACTGTCCGAGACAGTTCGCAATACATGATTACCACCGTAATCCATGCAAGTAATTGTCCTTAGCAACCCCCGCGTGAACGGGTGCTGAGTCCAAACTATAGTACTACGTTGCTAAAGCAGGTAGATAGCACTCCACGTGTAAACATAATAAACAGCATTCATTTAGACAAGTAATACATACAAATAGGTTAGCGTTCAAATAGTTTGTGTTGTTTGTGAATTTGATAGATTACGTATGTAACCCCCAAAAGTGCTGAAAGCAAAAGGGATCGAGTATACTCACAGTGGTTGGTTGTGGATTGAAGGGAGCACTGAGAATAGGTTAGCCTGAATAGTTCGATAACACAACGATGAGTAACGCGGAAAAAGTAAACAATGTACTTGGATCGAGTAGGCCATTCGACCGGACAGCAGTTCGATCGAGTGGGCTGTTCGATGGGTTTGAAAGTCCGTTCGAACATCCATTCGATCGGCCGGCTGGCTCGATCGGCTGGTTCCTTCAAGTGGATTGTTTCTTCCTTTGATGTGAAGGATGTGTTTATGTATGATGGTTTGTACTACCTTTCAAGTTGGCCGATCGAACAGCTGTTCGATCGGTTAGCCCAACCGATCGGTTAGCATTCCATTGTTTTCAAACATGTCACTCGATCGGCTGGCATGCTCGATCGGGTGACATCCCAATGTTTCGAAAAGTCTAAGTGTTTTGAAGTATAGTATCTCATGATTCGAGCAGTAATGTTTACAATCGAGTGGCGTAGTCGATCGAACAGTACCTCGTCAATACTACACTTCATGAGTTTGTGGGACTAAGTGCTAGTCGATCGGTTAGCCTAGTCGATCGGCTGGCATAGTCGTTCGGTTGGGCTGTTCGATCGAACAGCCTAGCCGTTCGGCCAGCTTCTCGATTCGGTTAACCTTTCACTTAACACTTGGTTATTCCCGTTGATTGTTGATGTTTTAGAGGTATTTTGACTACGAGTTGAACCACAAAACTGAAGTCCTCACTTAGCCTACTGACTCGAGCAGGAATCACCCAAACTCGGTCAGAGACGGTTTGGAACCCAAGTTTAACGTTTAACCCGGAATCGGTATATCTCTTGGTAGAACCCGAATCTTGAACCATGTGTTCGTTTAGATTGATTTGTAAATCGGTTCAAGTCTCGTTTTCACCTTTTTGAGTGTAAAAGAGTTGAAAGATAGATGAAAACCCATCTTCCAATCCTTTTCCACCGTGAAATGTTAAGATCTTTGGAAGATTTTAGGTTATTGTTGTGGAAATCGGTTAGATCTAGCTTATTCATGGTTGAATGAAGTCAAGAACATGAAGTTCTTGATGAACACCAAGAACACCATGATGACATCACTCAAGAACACCTAGATCTTGGTGATTTCATGGATGAAATTCAGATTTTGAAAGATAGAAAGATGGAGAATCGATTAATGAACAAAAACGTACAAGGATTAGAGCAAAATACTTACCGGTTTGAGAGAAATCTGAGATTTAGTGAGAAGAAGAGGCTGGTCGGTCAGAGCTTTTCCAAAAGTGGAAAGGTTGACAAAGACAGCCCTATTTATAGGCTTCCAAAAGAGGAAAGGGTCAGCTGATCGAACAGCATCCCTGATCGAGCAGCTGTTCGATCGAACAGCCTGTTCGATCGGCTAGCCTGTTCGATCAGGTTGCCCTGTTCGATCGGCTTGCCTGTTCGATCAGGTTGCCCTGTTCGATCGGCTTGCCTGGTTTTGAGTGTTTCGCGACGATTTTTGATATCTCGAGTTCGATGAACGATGATTTGAGAATGATAGAATTCCTAATCAAATTACTTTTAGTTCCAACTACTATATCTACATACAAGCATCCTTACAACCATTTCGGTTTCGATTTCCATTGAGTTTGATTCACCTTTGAGTCTTGATTGATTTGATTGATTCACCACACACTTTAACATAAAAGTAAACATGCACAAGTAACACATAAGGCACACACACACGTATAAAAAGTACCAAAAATCCCCACACTTGAGTTCGATGATTGATTTGATTAGCTTGATTATTGATTGACTACCTTTATTGCATTGTTACTTCCTATTATTCACAGTCGGTCGTTGATTTCACAGTTCGATTATCGGTCGATTAGTTTGATTATACAACACTTACTCCAAATAATACGAAAATCAAAATGAAACTAAAATGAAATTAATCTTTATTAATCTTTAATTCCAATAACAGTCAACACTTGATTTTGACTTTGACTTTTGGAAAACACGGGGTGTTACAGTCTCCCCTCCTTTAGGGAATTTCGTCCCGAAATTAGGCCGAGAACCGTACATCGCCGTGTGATTTTACCAATTTGATGCTTCAGATCTATCTGAATAACTGCGGGTACTTGGCCTTCATGTCACTTTCGAGTTCCCAAGTGAACTCCGCGCCTCGTTTGCCTTCCCATCGTACTTTTACAATAGGAATGCGAGAGCGTCTGAGTTGCTTGGTCTGTCGGTCCATGATTTCGACAGGCTTTTCCACGAAGTGTAACGTCTCATTGACCTGAAGATCGTCGAGTGGTATTATTGCGTCGTGGTCGGCTACGCATTTTCGAAGGTTTGAAATATGGAAAGTCGGGTGGACATTGCTGAGTTCCTCCGGTAATTCGAGTTTGTAGGCAACTTTACCGATCCTTTCCAGAATCTTAAAAGGTCCAACAAATCGAGGCGCAAGTTTCCCTCTTTTGCCGAATCGGACTACTCCCTTCCAAGGTGATACCTTTAGGAGCACGTAGTCGCCAACTGCAAATTCGCGGGGCCTGCGTCGTTTATCGGCGTACATCTTTTGTCTGTCCCGGGCCTTCACCAAATTTTCCCTTATCTGGTGGATCTTGTCAGTCGTTTCTTGTAGAATCTCGGGCCCAGTCAATTGTGAATGACCGACCTCGTGCCACACAATAGGCGAGCGACATCTCCTACCATACAAGGCTTCGAAAGGTGCCATTTCGATGCTGGAGTGATAGCTATTATTGTACGAAAATTCGACTAGCGGTAGGTGTTTGCTCCAACTACCACCAAAATCGATAACACACGCACGGAGCATGTCTTCAATAGTACGAATCGTTCTTTCAGTCTGCCCGTCGGTTTGCGGGTGGAATGCGGTACTCAAATTCAGCGTCGTACCAAGAGCTGCTTGAAAAGTTTCCCACAATCTCGATGTAAACCGAGCGTCGCGATCAGAAATGATGTCTCGAGGCGTACCATGATTCTTAATGATCTCGTCGGTGTAGATTTGGGCTAGCTTGGCCACCTTATAGTCTTCTCGTATTGGCAGAAAGTGGGCTGATTTGGTTAGACGGTCGACTATAACCCAAATACTGTCGTGACCTGATGGCGTGGTCGGAAGCTTAGTTATGAAATCCATAGCTACGCTTTCCCACTTCCATACGGGTATCGGCGGTTGTTCGAGTAAGCCTGAAGGTCTTTGGTGTTCAGCCTTGACTCTTGCACAAGTTAAACAGCTACCAACATATAGAGCAATATCCCTTTTCATCCCAGGCCACCAGTACTTGTAGCGAAGGTCCTGGTACATTTTGTCCGCACCGGGATGAATGGAATATCGGGATTTGTGGGCTTCGTTCATGATGATCTTTCGCAAATCTGTCCTCCTCGGAACCCAGATTCGGTCCAGATAATAGAATATCCCATTGGCTTTGCTCACGAGCTGAGTTCCATCATGATAGATTCGTTCTTTCTTCAACGTACGCTCGTTAAAGCATGCGTGTTGTGCTTCGCGGATGAGAGCTTCGAGGTTATACTGAGCCTGGATGTTTCGAACACCTATCACGTAATTCTTTCTGCTGAGGGCGTCTGCAACTACATTCGCCTTGCCTGGGTGATAACGGATCTCACAGTCGTAATCGTTGAGAAGTTCTACCCATCGGCGTTGACGCATATTGAGTTCTCTCTGGTTAAAGATATGTTGTAAGCTCTTGTGATCGGTGAAGATCGTACACTTTGTACCATACAGGTAGTGTCGCCAAATCTTTAAGGCAAAGACAACTGCGCCTAGCTCGAGGTCATGGGTTGTATAGTTCTTCTCGTGGATTTTGAGCTGTCGAGATGCGTAAGCTATAACCTTGTCTCGTTGCATGAGAACATAGCCAAGTCCAAGGTTTGAAGCATCACAATAGACAACGAAGTCATCGCTTCCGTCCGGCAGTGTAAGAACTGGTGCATGGCACAGCATGTGTTTGAGGGTTTGGAAAGCAGTCTCTTGCGCGGTTCCCCACACAAAAGGCTTGTCTTTATGAGTAAGGGAGGTAAGCGGTACAGCAATCTTTGAGAATCCTTCGATGAATCGCCGGTAGTAACCAGCTAATCCGAGAAAAGAGCGAACTTCTGACGGATTCCTTGGCGTAACCCATCCCTTGACCGCCTCAATCTTTGCAGGATCAACGTGTATACCCCGACTATTCACAATGTGACCCAGAAATTGAACCTCCTCCAACCAGAACTCACACTTGGAGAATTTGGCGTAGAGTTGGTTTCCCTGAAGCAACTCGAGAACCAATCGCAAATGCTGCGCATGTTCGGCCCTCGATCTAGAATAGATCAGGACATCGTCGATAAATACAATGACGAAACGATCTAAGAACGGTTTACACACGCGATTCATCAGATCCATAAAGACCGCGGGTGCGTTGGTCAAACCAAAAGGCATGACAACAAATTCGTAGTGGCCGTATCGGGTTCGGAAAGCGGTTTTGGGTATGTCTTCCTCTTGAATCCGCAACTGATGGTAGCCTGAACGTAGATCAATCTTGGAGAAACACTGAGCACCTTGTAATTGGTCAAACAGGTCATCGATTCTTGGTAAGGGGTATCGGTTCTTGATGGTCAGCTTGTTCAATTCCCGGTAATCGATGCACATTCGGAACGACCCGTCCTTCTTTTTGACGAAAAGGACTGGTGCGCCCCATGGAGAAGTGCTCGGGCGAATGAAGCCTTTTTCAAGTAACTCTTGGAGTTGGTTTGAGAGTTCTCGCATCTCAGATGGAGCGAGTCGATACGGAGCTTTGGCCACTGGGTTGGCTCCTGGAATAAGGTCGATTCGAAAGTCGATATCACGACTAGGAGGTAATCCAGGAAGATCATCAGGGAACACCTGAGGAAATTCTCGGGCAACAGGAACATCCTTGACTTCAACTTTCTTTTTCTTGTCCGTCTCTGCTACAACAATGTTGGCCAAGAAGGCTCGATATTCCTTGCGGAGATATTTGCGAGCTTGAAGACAGGACATGAGCTTGAGATCTTTCGCAGTTGTTTCACCATAAACACATAGAATATCACCACTAGCTAGCACAAATCGAATCATTTTATCGGAACACACAACTTCAGCACGGTTTTCACGAAGAAAGTCCATGCCTACTATGACATTGAAACTTCCGAGTTGCATTGGAATGAGATTAATCGGGAATATATGATTGTTGAGCTCGAGAGTACAATCACGGAGCACAGAATTGACAGCAATGGTTCTTCCGGTAGCGACTTCTACTTCGAAGGGCGTCGAAAGATAAGAGCGCTTACGTCTAAGAAGCTTCTCAAATTCAAATGACACAAAGCAGTTATCGGCTCCAGTATCAAACAAACATGATGCATATATACCATTCACAAGGAACGTACCATTGACCACGTTGTTATCAGCTTGAGCCTGGCGTGCATTGATGTTGAAAGTTCTGGCGTGAGCGGCTTGTTGTTGAGGCTGTTGTTGTTGTTGCTGGGGTTGTTGGGCTTCTTGTTTCACCACCCTGTTCGGGCACCGGTTTGCGAAGTGGTTAGGGTCGCCACATGCAAAGCAGGTCCGAACATTGTTTGCCGGGGCCTGTGCAGCTTGAGGAGCTTGAGGAGCAGGTAGCAGGGCTTGGTTAACAGCAGCTTGAGCTTGAGCTTGACGGGGACCATAGCGACAACTCGCAGTGAAATGCCCGTAGACGTTACAGTGGACACAGAAACGGCAGGCCACACCCACCGGGTGATGATAAGAACATGTAGCACAGAGTGGGTGGGGGCCGGTGTACGCACGCTTCGCTGGCGGCGCATTGATCACTGGCGCTGAACGCTGTGGCTGTTGCTGCTGGGCTGGTACAGACTGTAGTGGAGCAGCAGTGGTTGCGGCAGCGCAACTTTTGTTCTTCTTTCTTCTTCTCGAAGACTTGGAGGCTTGAGTGGTGGTGTTGTCGGTTGATGCTGCGGTGACTTGATGCAGGGGCTTGACTTGCTTATCCCAGAAACCAGCCTTCACCCGCTTGTCATTAATCTCAGCGGCGAGCAGGTAGGTCTCCTCAATCGTTGCAGGCTTTGAAGCTAGGACAAAATCCGCTACACAGTCAGGGAGAGCACGGATGTATTTCTTGATGGTCATGTCAGAAGTCTTGACCTGGTCGGGACATATGATACTCAATTGCTTGAAACGGGCGGTGAGACCAGCATTGTCTCCCTCCTTTTGCTTGATACCCCAGAACTCATCCTCCAACTTTTGGCGTTCGTGGGGAGGACAGAACTCGTCCATCATGATCGCTTTCAATTCCTTCCACGTCAGCTCGTATGCAGCGTCGTTCCCGCGCTTGTTCCTTTCTGCGGTCCACCAGTCCAAAGCTCGTGACTGGAAGACACCGGTAGCATTGAGAGTACGGAGGTGATCTGGGCATCCGCTTTGACGAAGGGTGACTTCTACCGAGTAAAACCAATGAAACAGAGCCGTAGGGCCATCTTCACCGGTAAACTCTTTTGGCCCACATGCCTTGAATTGTTTGAAGCTAAAAGTAGCTTTGCTGGGATCTTTGGGCGTGAGGGTTCGGGATTCCTCAGATGACTTGCTTGCGTTCTCGAACACATCACTGACGGCTTTCGCCACGGTCTTAGAGATGATAGCAGCCAGACGTCGATCTCTTTTCTCCTGGCGGGTAAGACGCGAGTGTGATCTAGGTTGTCCAGATGACGACATGGTCTGCAATAGACATCGTCACAGGCTCAACACAACGAATTCGAGTCTCACACGTTCTTAGATCTCTAAAGCTTAGAATCACGTCGCATCTCTCGTCACGTAACACACATAATCACATAAGCACATAATCACATAAGCACATAATCATAGAGGCACATAAGCACAGAAGCAATTAGGGCACATAAGCAATTAAGCAAATAGAGCACTTAATTTCCTAAACACGTACGCATTTTTATCACAGAGGCTGTCAGAAAACAGAAACCTATAACCACAAGTCGAGTGTCGTTCGTTTTGTGTATCGGATAGCATCACATTGTATCGTCTAACTTAGTCGTATAGCGTAGCATAGCACACTGGTTTCGTTTAGATCACATCAACAGGGATTTGAATCGAGATAGGATAGCAACAAAGGTCACGCAGATTGATAACAAATGGAGTAACCAGCAAATCTTAAAACACGTAAACAGGTAAATCACATAAAATCAACGAAGCAACACTTAAAATCGGAAAATGGATTGTCTGCGGCTACTAGACTTTGACTAACCATGGCAATTTAACTATTCACAGTTGGCTTGTCGTCACTTTCGACTCTAGGGGACATGTTCCTGCCTCGATTCTTGGGCATTATGCATGCGCATTCTAGGTCATACTCGTGAGTTCAGGTCGTTGGAGTCCGTCAATTGCCTTGGCGAGATAAAATAAAGTGGGAATAACTGCCAAGGTTAGGGTTTCACCCCTAGCTCAGCAATTTCTTCCTTGTTTTAAGAAAATCCAGAGGAAAGTTTTCATTAAATTACGGGTTTCAGCCCTGATTTGGTATAATTCTCCCCCGTTTGTTGATAGAAAATCGCACAAAATAATCGGCAAAGATTTGTAATTTAGGCAGGAATTTGCGGGTTTCACTCCTAATCCCGTCCAAACTACAAAATTTGGCTCGGAGTTCGGATGTAATGATAGAATAGAAGGAAACAACATAAGATGAGCACATAAACTTGGTCTCTTGTTTCCTAACTATAGTCTAGGTCTCTAAGACAGCGATCCGGACTAGATCGTGTCTAACCTAATTCCCTATAGTTATGGCTCTGATACCAATCTGTCACACCCCAACCGATGGCGGAATCATCGGGGCGCGGCACTGAGCGAAACAGATTGTCCAGAAGTTTCCATAACAACTAACATACAATTCAGTTATACAACACGTCCCATACCGTGTCCCAAACAATATCAAGTTATCATAGAAATCAACCAAACAATATGGGAACTGTTCCGACAACTCAAATTCTTAATTATTACAGACCGAAAGTTAATATTGTTTTAAGACCTCTAGACGGCTATCCGTAAATCTTACTGACTACAGGTGCCAGTACAAGATCTACAGATAATTATGGCCCTGGGGCAGGTACGTGGACACTGTCCTAAGGTCACAGGCTCCTAGAAGTTTATTATTGCCTCGCTTCCCTAGCACGCTAGTAGCTTAAACACCTGTCACATACGTTAAAATAAAAGTCAATACATATAATGTAAAGGTGAGTACACAAGTTTGATATAGCATATAGAGTTCGAATAGTTTACGCATAACCAAGCACGTACACAAGGGCAAACGATGCATGTAAATTATCAACATGGGACCATCGATACCAACGACTTCGAGTTGACTGTCCGAGACAGTTCGCAATACATGATTACCACCGTAATCCATGCAAGTAATTGTCCTTAGCAACCCCCGCGTGAACGGGTGCTGAGTCCAAACTATAGTACTACGTTGCTAAAGCAGGTAGATAGCACTCCACGTGTAAACATAATAAACAGCATTCATTTAGACAAGTAATACATGCAAATAGGTTAGCGTTCAAATAGTTTGTGTTGTTTGTGAATTTGATAGATTACGTATGTAACCCCCAAAAGTGCTGAAAGCAAAAAGGGATCGAGTATACTCACAGTGGTTGGTTGTGGATTGAAGGGAGCACTGAGAATAGGTTAGCCTGAATAGTTCGATAACACAACGATGAGTAACGCGGAAAAAGTAAACAATGTACTTGGATCGAGTAGGCCATTCGACCGGACAGCAGTTCGATCGAGTGGGCTGTTCGATGGGTTTGAAAGTCCGTTCGAACATCCATTCGATCGGCCGGCTGGCTCGATCGGCTGGTTCCTTCAAGTGGATTGTTTCTTCCTTTGATGTGAAGGATGTGTTTATGTATGATGGTTTGTACTACCTTTCAAGTTGGCCGATCGAACAGCTGTTCGATCGGTTAGCCCAACCGATCGGTTAGCATTCCATTGTTTTCAAACATGTCACTCGATCGGCTGGCATGCTCGATCGGGTGACATCCCAATGTTTCGAAAAGTCTAAGTGTTTTGAAGTATAGTATCTCATGATTCGAGCAGTAATGTTTACAATCGAGTGGCGTAGTCGATCGAACAGTACCTCGTCAATACTACACTTCATGAGTTTGTGGGACTAAGTGCTAGTCGATCGGTTAGCCTAGTCGATCGGCTGGCATAGTCGTTCGGTTGGGCTGTTCGATCGAACAGCCTAGCCGTTCGGCCAGCTTCTCGATTCGGTTAACCTTTCACTTAACACTTGGTTATTCCCGTTGATTGTTGATGTTTTAGAGGTATTTTGACTACGAGTTGAACCACAAAACTGAAGTCCTCACTTAGCCTACTGACTCGAGCAGGAATCACCCAAACTCGGTCAGAGACGGTTTGGAACCCAAGTTTAACGTTTAACCCGGAATCGGTATATCTCTTGGTAGAACCCGAATCTTGAACCATGTGTTCGTTTAGATTGATTTGTAAATCGGTTCAAGTCTCGTTTTCACCTTTTTGAGTGTAAAAGAGTTGAAAGATAGATGAAAACCCATCTTCCAATCCTTTTCCACCGTGAAATGTTAAGATCTTTGGAAGATTTTAGGTTATTGTTGTGGAAATCGGTTAGATCTAGCTTATTCATGGTTGAATGAAGTCAAGAACATGAAGTTCTTGATGAACACCAAGAACACCATGATGACATCACTCAAGAACACCTAGATCTTGGTGATTTCATGGATGAAATTCAGATTTTGAAAGATAGAAAGATGGAGAATCGATTAATGAACAAAAACGTACAAGGATTAGAGCAAAATACTTACCGGTTTGAGAGAAATCTGAGATTTAGTGAGAAGAAGAGGCTGGTCGGTCAGAGCTTTTCCAAAAGTGGAAAGGTTGACAAAGACAGCCCTATTTATAGGCTTCCAAAAGAGGAAAGGGTCAGCTGATCGAACAGCATCCCTGATCGAGCAGCTGTTCGATCGAACAGCCTGTTCGATCGGCTAGCCTGTTCGATCAGGTTGCCCTGTTCGATCGGCTTGCCTGTTCGATCAGGTTGCCCTGTTCGATCGGCTTGCCTGGTTTTGAGTGTTTCGCGACGATTTTTGATATCTCGAGTTCGATGAACGATGATTTGAGAATGATAGAATTCCTAATCAAATTACTTTTAGTTCCAACTACTATATCTACATACAAGCATCCTTACAACCATTTCGGTTTCGATTTCCATTGAGTTTGATTCACCTTTGAGTCTTGATTGATTTGATTGATTCACCACACACTTTAACATAAAAGTAAACATGCACAAGTAACACATAAGGCACACACACACACGTATAAAAAGTACCAAAAATCCCCACACTTGAGTTCGATGATTGATTTGATTAGCTTGATTATTGATTGACTACCTTTATTGCATTGTTACTTCCTATTATTCACAGTCGGTCGTTGATTTCACAGTTCGATTATCGGTCGATTAGTTTGATTATACAACACTTACTCCAAATAATACGAAAATCAAAATGAAACTAAAATGAAATTAATCTTTATTAATCTTTAATTCCAATAACAGTCAACACTTGACTTTGACTTTGACTTTTGGAAAACACGGGGTGTTACACTTACGCTCCACAAACCCTAGCCGTCGCACACCTTAACCGTCGTTCGTTTTTTTCCGGTCATCCCCTGTTTCGACAGCCACCATGACCGGCAAAGAACACACATCCAACACCGAACCTAAATCCTCCTCCCTGCATCCAGCCTATACGGTGACCAACATTCAAAACAAGGTTCGCACTCTCGACGGCACCAAGGTTACGTATTCATCATGGGTAAAGCTTTTCAAGTTACATGCAAAAGCTTACAAGGTTCTTGATCATATCGACGGCACGACTGCACCTAAGGAAGGCGACGATGACTATGATTCCTGGCAAGAGATCGACGCCCTTATTCTCCAATGGATATACGCCACGCTATCCGACGAGTATTTGGTTCGGGTTCTTGAAACCGATGCTACGGCACGAGCCACATGGGTGAAACTTGAAGGTATTTTTCTTAATAACAAAGGTTCTCGAGCTACGACTCTTGAGCATGACTTTACAAATCTCACACTTGGAGCTTGTGCATCCCTCGACGAATATTGTCAGAAACTTAAAGACATCGCCGAGCAACTAGGCGATGTCGGCTTTCCGGTTAGCGAGCCACGGCTCGTTATGCAACTTGTTCGAGGCCTACCGTCCGAGTATGATGTTACCGCTGCCCTCATCAATCAAACCTCCCCTACATGGGATGAAGCTCGCACCAGTCTGCAAAAAGAACAACAACGCCAAGCCGCCCGCC
Source organism: Helianthus annuus (assembly GCF_002127325.2). Classification (NCBI taxonomy): domain Eukaryota; kingdom Viridiplantae; phylum Streptophyta; class Magnoliopsida; order Asterales; family Asteraceae; genus Helianthus; species Helianthus annuus. Next base: position 3,182,412 of record NC_035448.2, on the reverse strand, counting down.
AAAACAACAACCAATCGGTACTTGTCACCACTCCGATTCCCGCTGCTACCGTTACCGAACCATCTACCCAAACTACCAACCCACCCGCATCTAATACAGCCCCTACAGATCCTAATCGGTACTCACAAAATTATTATGATCCAAACCGTCCTCGTGGCCGTGGACGCGGCTACCGCGGCGGTCGTGGTCGGGGTTCTCGGGGACGTGGCAACTATAGCAACCACTACTCTACCTCTCAATGGAACCAACCCTCACCCACCTATCCACCCGCTTACGGCCCGCAGCAATCTCCGGCCCCTTTCCCCTCCTGGAACACACCGCCTACCCCCTACCCCTCACAAGCTTGGGCCCCTAATCAACCACCTCCTCCTTACCCCCAACCCCAATATAACCAGGCCCATCTTGCATACCAACAGGCCCAAATGCAGCCATTAACCCAGCAGCCTCCCACCCCTACCCAGTTCCACGACCCGAATGTTTTTAATGCATTAAACCCAACGGACATCGGCACGGATCTCTCCATGATGCAGATCAATAACCCGGACACCTCGTGGAACATGGACACCGGAGCATCCTCTCACATCACCTCCAATATCGGTAAAATTTCTACTCCCTTGTCTTTTTCTTCAAGCACTATTCTTGTTGGGAATGGCCATAAATTACCAATTACAGGATCTGGAAATTCCCTACACACTGTCTCCACCAAAACCTACCAACTTAATAATGTCCTACACTCACCCACTGTTATTAAAGATTTACTTTCTGTTCGTAAATTCACTCGTGATAACCAAGTTAGTATTGAATTTGACCCTTTTGGTTTTTCTTTGAAGGACCTCAAGACGGGCACCTTCCTTTCGCGCCATGATAGCACGGGGGACCTCTATCCTCTTACGCCACCTTCATTTGCTTTGGCCTCCGTTTCTCAACCCACCCCGTGGCACAACCGACTTGGTCATCCTGGCGCAACTATTTTGAATTTTTTGTCTCGTCATAATTTCATTCATTGTAATAAGACTACTAGTCAGTCCATTTGTTCTTCTTGTCAAATTGCTAACAGTCAACGATTACCTTTTAATGATTCAAAGTCTATTACGTTTGCTCCCTTTGACATCGTACATTGTGATTTGTGGACATCCCCGGTTTTAAGTAAAAGCGGTTACAAATATTACATGGTGCTTATTGACAATTTCACACAACATGTTTGGGTCTACCCACTTAAATTTAAATCCGAAACGTTTCCTACCTTTGCTAAATTTCATAAACTAATCCACACTCAATTTAACCGTCTCATTAAAACGTTTCAATGTGACTTGGGTGGTGAGTTTGACAATCACAGCTTCAAGCAATTTGCCGCTCAACAAGGCATGGTTCTTCGTTTCTCATGCCCCCAGACCTCACCACAAAACGGCAAGGCCGAACGCATGCTTCGACGCCTTAATAATATTATCCGTGCCATACTTACCCATGCTCGTCTTCCACCCACATTTTGGGTTGAAGCTCTCCACACTGCAACCTATCTTCACAATATTCTTCCTACCCCTAAGCTCAACCATCACACCCCGGCCTTCGCCCTTTACCAAAGACATCCAACCTATGATCATCTTCGCGTTTTTGGGTGTGCCTGTTACCCGAACGCCTCTGCCACTCAACCCCATAAACTCTCACCCCGGTCTACCCGATGCATCTTTTTGGGCTACCCGCCAAATTTTCGTGGGTATCGATGCATGGATCCCCTCACTGGTCGGGTCCATATTTCTCGTCATGTGATTTTTGACGAGCACGACTTTCCCTCCGACACCACCACCCCGCCCGACGCTTATCACTTCCTCGATGATGAAACCTACCCTTTCTTCGCTCCGATACCCACAGCCGCACCATACCCACCTTCGGCCCACCTGCCTATCGGCCCAAACCAACCCGTCCCCAACCAGCCTTCCACTACCCAGCCCACTCCTGTCGGCCCAAACCAAACCGTCCCCAGCCCGCCTTTTACTACCCAGCCCACTGTTAACCCAACCCCAACTCACCCGCATTCACCAAACCACTCACCGCCTTCTTCCCCAGCGGCCCAATCCACTTCCAACCGTCACCACATGTATACCCGTTCCAAGGCTGGAATCTCCAAGCCTAATCCTAAATTTAACCTTACTGCTCCTTTCGTCAACCATAACATCTCACCCATTCCCACATCCCACCTCAAAGCCCTTCTAGATCCTAATTGGCTTATGGCTATGAACAATGAGTTTAATGCTTTGCAGGAAAATCAGACATGGGAATTGGTACCGCGACCGGAGGGGGTGCCCATTACACGTTGCATGTGGCTCTTTAGACATAAATTTAAATCCGACGGCGCTCTCGAGCGCTACAAAGCTCGGTTAGTGGTAAATGGCAAATCTCAAACGGTTGGCATCGACTGTCATGATACATTTAGTCCAGTCGTCAAACCCGCCACCATTCGCACAGTGTTAAGTTTGGCGGTCTCTCGAGCATGGCCCATTCACCAACTCGACGTCAAAAATGCTTTCTTGCATGGTCACTTAGAAGAAACAGTGTTTATGTATCAGCCACCGGGTTTTATTGACAGTCAACGTCCGAATCATGTTTGTCGCCTAAAGAAATCTCTATATGGTCTCAAGCAAGCCCCTCGTGCATGGTATACCCGTTTTTCGACCCATTTGTTGTCCCGAGGATTCCGCAGCAGTATATGTGATTCGTCGCTATTTATATATCAACATGGGACTTCCACGGCATACTTATTATTGTATGTCGACGATATTGTCGTGACCGCTTCTGATTCGACTCTTCTAACGTCCATCATTACTATGCTATCGCGGGAGTTTGCTATGACAGACTTAGGTCCGTTGCATCATTTTCTGGGGATCACTGTTACGAGGGACTCTACCGGGTTGTTCTTGTCCCAATCACAATACGCTCGGGACATCATACACCGAGCGAACATGACCGGGTGTAAACCTTGCGCCACTCCATGCGACACAGGTTCCAAATTAGGCGCTAATGATGGGGATCTGCTTACAGATGGCACTCTTTACCGCAGTCTCGCGGGCGCTCTTCAGTATCTCACATTTACAAGACCTGACATCACTTACGCGGTACAACAAGTTTGTTTATTTATGCATGCCCCACGGGAGCCACACTTTGCCTTTCTTAAGCGGATACTTCGTTACCTTCAGGGCACTATCGGTTTCGGCCTACACTTGTCGGCCTCCTCCACATCCTCTCTTATTGCCTATTCTGACGCGGATTGGGGGGGCTGCCCTGATTCTAGACGCTCCACATCTGGGTACTGCATTTTTATGGGTGATAATCTCATCTCATGGTCGTCTAAACGCCAGCCCACCATTTCCCGCTCTAGTGCCGAAGCTGAATACCGTGGCGTTGCTAACGCGGTGGCCGAGACCAGCTGGCTTCGGAACCTTCTTCTTGAACTTCGTGTCCCAATCTTAAAGGCCACCATCATCTACTGTGATAATGTATCCGCGGTTTACCTTTCAGCAAATCCCGTGCAACATCAGCGTACAAAGCATGTTGAGATGGACATTCACTTCGTTCGGGAAAAGGTACAGATTGGTCATGTTAAAGTTTTACACGTGCCCTCCTCCTCGCAATATGCGGATATTTTTACTAAGGGTCTTCCTCGCACGCTTTTTGAAGAATTTCGTTCCAGTTTGCGCGTTCATCCATATCACGCTTCAACTGCGGGGGACTATTAGAATATGTAAATATTATGTATCCATTATATTAGGAGATAATTATGTATTTGATATGTTTCCATATCTCTTGTATTGTATCTACCCCTATTTAAAGGGATGTGATTATTGAATGGAGGACACGAATTATTCTTGATCCATAAACACTTTTAATCAAAACGTAAAACGCTCTTTTCATTTTGCCTAACATCCGGCCTACATCGTCACACTAAAGCATTTTACTTCAAAACATTATCATTATTAACGATAATGGGAGTACAATACCCAATATACTTTGCCACGCATGTATTTCGTGTATGTTTAATGGTTGTACAATCATATTATGAATATTCTTCCTTGCATATTATGCGGCCGTCAAGGTTTTATTCATCAATGAAATTTCTAAAATGGCTTTTGACTTTTCAAATGGCTATTCTCGAGACCACTACATTCTGAAGACATTTTTTTAATTGCTTAAACAAACCCGCTTCTTATCTCTCACATATAAACAACCTTAGATCTTCAAACGCCGCTTCTCCACAGATCCATTTCTTTCATTCAAACCAAATAAAAAACACACAGCCACAACTTTGTTTATTATAACATCTGCTTCGTTGTTTCTTATTTGCACAATGAGGATCACAGTATCACACATAGCATTTCAAATCCATCGAACAACCAATCACAAATTAAACCTTATCATCATTCTTATACACACCTCAATTGTATTAATTAGCGGACAAAATAAATTTACTACCGGACTATCTCATCGTTGATATCCAACCAAACTAAATTCTGGATGAACTCCTATTATTTTTTTCACATTCGGTACCATAAACAAACAAACTTCCTACCTTTCAATTGTCAAACACAAACAATCTTTTGTCCCCGCAGCAAAAACAACAATCATCCAACCACTAAAGCATGGCAACCATTGATCCAACGCCCAAACCTACTCGATGTTTTCCATATCTTTTTCTTGAATTTGTTTAGTGGATAGTTTGGTGATTATGTGTGTATGTATGTATGTAGGGGTAAATTTTTATTAACGATGCATTATTATATGTGATGTGTGGCAGTTAATTGATGGGTTAATTTTAAACGGTGGGATAGACACATAAACGGTGTCGCAGTTTATTTTGTGATGTGTGGTAGTTAATTGGTGGGTTAATATTTATGAGCCTTTTAAAACGCCATGTCTTTTTACCTTTTTTTTTTCTTGAAACGACACATGAAGGATATTTTAATTTAAAGGATATGATTTTTAAAATGTTAAATAACCCAAGTTACTAATTGTATAAGAGTATAATTTCAACACCAATTTGTAGTACATTCTTGATTGTAGCATGGACAAAAAGTTTTAAAAGTATCAACATGGTTATCTGTTTAGAAAATCAAATTACTCAACGATGCTCAGGTTCTAATAAATACATAAAATACATTAACCTATATTAAAATGAAGTTGACTTTCAATATCATTAGCAAGTGGATATCTTTATTAATCAACGGCATGTACACATGCTCACGTTCAGTGGATATGTTTATTAATCAACGGCATGTATACATGCTCACGTTCTAATAAATACATAAAATATATAATATATAGACAAAATATCAAATACATATATCTTATACCCTATTCATACAAAACGTACAAATAGAGTAAAAATGTAAAAAAACGCGATGACATTTTTGTAATTACTTACTCGTTGAGAAATTATCAAAATTACCCTACAAATAATCTTGTAGGGTAATTTTGTAAAATAGTCTTGTAAGGTAATTTTGATCTTGTAGAGTAATTTTGATTTTGTAGAGTATTATAATTACTCTACAAATGATCTTGTATGGTAATTTTGATCTTGTAATGTAATTTTGAATTGTATATTGTTTGATAAACTTGTAAAGTAATTTTGATACACTCGTAGAGTAATTTTGATAATTACCTCGCTTGCGGTATACTCATATAATGTATATATGTGTGGGCGCTCGGGGCCAAAAGTAAAAGTGCTCTAATTTTAAAATTATTTTACTAATTTCGTGAAAATAACGTTAAAAGGGGGGGGGGGGGATGGTTAATCATGCATCACGTGGCGTTGATAGCCGAAAGACAATGGGTACATGCACTAATCGGTGTTTGTCTCAATTGCTGAATGTTATGCGCCTTATGTCCAAGGCTTGATACAAAACTACTATCGCTGGAAGCAACCTCTCTATTACTACGGGTTAGAGGTAAGGTTGTCTACAACTTTCAACCAATAAGAATACTTCATTTTACTTCATTTAATATTAATGTAAGGTATATTTGTAAACTTACATAGATTATTAATTTCTATCTTTCTCTTTAATAGCTAACTACAATAAATTTATAACTTATTTTCACGATATATATTTTTTTCAAAAAATAAAAAAAAAATTTATAGTGTATGACAAATTACTAGGTATGCGGGATAAATTACGAGTTCTGTAGGATAAATTTAAATATGTGTAGGATAATTTCGAAATGTGTAGGATAACTTTTTATGTGTGTAGGTAAACAAAATTATTGTAGACTATAATAGTTTTATGAGTAATTAATTACTTAAAGATAGTAATGAATGAGATGAAAGAAAAACTACTTAATATTTTACAATTGTACCATTTGTTCTTTTTATTCTCAATAAAAATTTCTTCTCAAATGAACCTCCCCCAAAGGCTGCGGGGTGTGGGGCGTGGGTTGGGGCGGCAGAATGCCAAAAACGTTGGCTAGTCCACACCGGCTAGCGTTGGCCATGGCGTTGCCTCGCTAGTGTGGGCATTGAGCCTGGAGTGACATGGCTGGGTTTGATTGGCTACTACTTGATGACCGTTGGGCTAGCCGTTAGGCATAGCCGTTGGCCAACGACTATTTAAAAAAAAATCTTTTAATTATTTTCTATATAAACCAAACATTTCTTACTCATTTTTACCATCCAAAAATTCAAAAATATATAAAATGGATTCTTCAAATTCAAGCGATTCGTATGATAAATTTGTTTTGTCATCCTCATCCGACGACGGGGCGGAATTAATATTATCAGCAGTGATGATGGTGATGAAAGCTATTGTTGAAGTTGTAGATGAAGGGACTTCCCAACCCCAACCCAAACGGAGGAAGTATATTCTTCGTTAACGCGAAACCGCAAACGATTTGCTGGTAAGCGATTATTTCTCATCCGAACCAACGTATGATAAAAGAATGTTTAGGCATCGTTTTCGTATGAGTAAAAATTTACTTTTAAGAATATCAAAGGATTTGGAGGATACTTATGCTTTTTTCCGACAAAGACCTGATGCGCGTGGTAATTTAGGATTTACCACGTGGCAAAAGGTTACGACCACCCTAAGACAATTGGCTTACAACAATAGTTCCGACATAATGGACGACTATTTAAGAATGTCGGCACGAGTAGCTAGGGAAAGTCTTCACAATTTTTGTGTGTATATCATTTACCTATATATGAACAGATATTTGGGAAAACCGACGTTTAGTGATATGCGACAAATTTTAGAACATCACACTGATCTAATAAATGGTATTGGACCGAAAGGAACATTTTTTGTAAATGGTGTTGAATACAAGTATGAGTACTATCTTGTTGATGGAATTTACCCTGAGTATGCTGTTTTTGTGAAATCATTTTCAAGAGATGGAACCGTAGATCCTAAAAGAATAAAGTTTAAAAAAGTTCAGATGGCAGCACGCAAAGACATCGAACGAGCATTTGGTGTTTTGCAGAAAAAGGTGGTGCATTTTGAGCTTGCCTTGTCGATTGCATGAAAAAGATCAAATAAGAAAGGTGATGTACGCGTGCATCATTCTACACAACATGATTTTAGAGGATGAAGGGCGTGCAATTGTTGACTATTATGGCGAGGAGTACGAATCAAATAACGAAGACATTAGTGACGAAGAGAGAACGCAAAACCAATATCTAATCGAGTCAAGACAAATAAGTTCAAACCTTCGAGCTGATTTGGTAGAACATGTTTCGACACTTCCTAGATTCGACTCTAATGAAGATGAAGATGAAGATGAAGATGAAAATGAAGATGAAAATGACTGATTTTTTTTTATGATGTAATGTATTTTTTATTGTAGTTATTTAATATAACTAAAATGTGTTTTTAAAATTGTTAGTAAATTCTACGATTAATATAAAAAAAGAAGAAATTTAGGTGCCACATGGTATCCCAATGCCGCCTAGTGATGCCTCTTCCACACCCCACTTTTTTAAGTGTGGACTGATGGAGCATACATCTGCCACATGTCGAATAATGCCCCAACCCAAACCCTCCACACATTCTAAAGCTCTTTGTGCGTCAACTTAATTCAAAATATGTAAACCTATATTAAAATGAAGTTGACTTTCAATATACTTAGCAAGTGGATATATTAAAATTGCATAATTAAGCTACAAATAGTGAGTTGCCTGAAAGGCCAAAGTAAAGAGTAGAAGCAATAACAATGGTGAGAGTTATGTTTTGTGTTTTTATGGTGATGGCATTGGTCACTCCTCTAGCACGGGGTCAGTGCATGACTTCTATCTATGACGGTGGGCCATGTACCAACGGAGCGGATGCCAACTGTTGCAACTTCCTCACAGAAACCACCAACTGGGGTCCACATGTCGAATCCATTTGGTGTGTGTGTCAAGCGCTTCAATATGCCGGCCTCCCTGCCACGTACCTTAACGATTGTGGCGTGGTTGAGGGGACAGACCCCTATTGTTGACCAACAATACTGTGCTCTATTACTTTTGTGCCTCCGGTCCGGGTCTAAAAACACTGTTTCTAACCCCGAATGGGAGTAATGCGCTTAATGTATTTTATTTAATCACAATAAGTTCAAATTTCAGTGTTTGATATGTTGAATAACGAATTTGTTCCTAGGCGGAGCTGAACCACATTGTTTACATGAAGGTGTGTTGTTTTTATTTTTGTAATGAAATAAAAAGAAAAACTATTATGTTTTGTGTGTGATTAAATTTGTTATTTTGATACGTTTAAGAAAACAAGTATGTTTAAATTACAGGCATTTATATATTATTCATTTTGTTTAGTGTTATTATTTTGAATTTTCCTACAATTACATAGAGGGGGTAGTACATAAACTCATAAAGGCCACTGGATGGGAGAACAAAAAAAATCAGGGGAGCTAGAACAATAGATTCGTAAAGAAGCATTAATGTTAGAGCCTATAATCCATTACTGGAATGCAAATACATAAGCAATCAGACAACTTTCTGCTTAAAATTCATACAGATATTTTATCGAGCATGTGGTATGCATATGTTAAATACAATTCAGAGAGGTTAAAACTAGTTCAATTCAGCTAATAATCAAATTGTTTACCCATGTATTTGTGATTAAATGGATCGAAAAGAGTTGTTTTTTCTATTGATTGTGTAACACCCCAATCCGAATAGGGTTAACGTGTCACTGTTACAGATATCAAAACCAAATAAAATTCATTTAACAAGGAAAACTATGGGATCCAAAAGACAACCAAAAGTCTCGAATCAAACCATGTAACAATAAACCAAATGAAAGTGATTCTAATGGGAACATGCAATAATGATTACAACTACTAAAGTCTATTGCATGCTACGACGAACTTATCAAATAACAAATGTGAAACAACAAAATCCATACTGCAAAGTAACGGATATGGTAAAAATACTATGATGTGAAGACTAAAGAATCCGTACCTTAGTTTAGAAAGCAAAGCAAAAATCCACAAATGAAGGCCTTTTCAAAACTTATGCAAACCTAAATCGCATTACGAGATCCGTCATAATTTATTGAATTTATACGTTCGTTCTTTAAATTTTCTCCCATGATCTTTTTTATGGTTATGCCGGCGATGATAGGTGGATCTGGTAATTGGTCTGTTCCGATTCTGATAGGTGCGCCTGACATGGCATTTCCACGATTAAATAACCAAGGACTTCATTATTAAGCCTTTTATCCAAAAGCGACTATTTATATTATACCCAATTATAGAATGTCTTTGCTTAGTAAAACTTGCCATTATCATATAATACTAGTAGAATTCAAACTTCTAAACTAATTAACAAAAATCAAACTTTATACTATATATACTACTGAAGTTCTTAAATCCCGACACATCCATACATATATAAGTTACAATTAAATAATACATCACCTATCACATCTCATACCTACACACATAGACACACAGTGCATGACTTATATCTATGACGGTGTCAGTGCATGACTTATATCTATGACGGTGGGCCATGTACCAACGGAGCAGATGCCAACTGTTGCAACTTCCTCACAGAAACCACCAACTGCTGTCCACATGTCGAATCCATTTGGTGCGTGTGTCAAGCGCTTCAATATGCTGGCCTCCCTGCCACCTACCTTAACGATTGTAGCGTGGTTGAGGGGACAAACCCCTATTGTTGACCAACCCTACTTCGCTCTATTACTTTTGTGCCTCCGATCCAGGTCTGAAAACATTGTTTGTAACCCCGAATGGGAATAATGCGCGTAATGTATTTTATTTAATCACAATAAGTTCAAGTTTCAGTGTTTGATATGTTGAATAACGAATTTGTTCCTAGGCGGAGCTGAACCACATTGTTTACATGAAGGGGTGTGATTAAATTTGTTAAGAAAACAAGTATGTTTGGTGATCTCTGGAAATTACATCTCAATTTTACGAACTAACAATATTAACAACACTTAAATATAGTTTGACCGAAAACATGATGGATGGAACAACACTCAGCTTTTAAATTTTGCCTAAAGACAAGCTCAATCAATAAGATGAATTACGTAACAATAGCTATATCACTTAGGTCGATACGCTTATAAGCTAGATGACCAATAATTTAAAATATCGAAAACGATGCTTGTATAATTAGTCGAGAATCGAATATAAATAATTCACGATGTGCCGTAAAAAAAAGTATCACGGTGTATTTGAATAAAATCCGGTTATAAGTCCTTCCGTAGTTGAGCGTTATCCGGTGACACCCACTACCATAACGCCCCATAGTGGCCGGGCACACCGCCCCCGGGGCTTAATAAACCCATCCAATATTACATTGTAGAAAACAACATCTCTCTCAAGAGTCAAGACTTTAATCGAACACCTTATACGCATAATCACTGGGGTGTCCCAGTTGGCCAGTCCCACCTCTACTCTTCATAGAGACCCGGGTTCGAGTCCAGGTAGGGGGTATTCTGCCACCTTCTTCCCAGAGGGAAACGGACTCAGCTCGGGATGGGGTATTCACCGCCAGGCAGCATTGGGACGTTGCTAGCTTGTGGAGTGGGATCGCTCCAGCGGCCGGGAGGTCCGTGCAATAACAACCCCCCCCCCCCCCCACAGTTACAATAGACATGAACAAGAAAGTTCATTCAACTGTGCGCATGCTTTCATGATTTATTACTTTTGTTATCATCTTCCAAGCATAAGTATACTTAATTTAATGAACTCCATCAGTGCATATATTATGATTGCCCTTCAATGTTATATGGCCAAAACTAACAGAAGCATGCGTATACTTCTTTCATTTTTATTTGAGCCGTTGGATTGCTCAATGCTCATTTTAATTTTAGAACTCACACAGACATTTTGTCGAGCATGTGGAATGCATATGTTGAATACAATTTAAAAAGGTCAAAATTCGTTCAATTCTATCAATAAAATCAAGTTGTTTACCCATTTATTATCATCAAATTCCATCAATTATGGTTACATATAATCTTTGCTATGCAAAATCAATAATAAAGTACCTAAAAATGCAATCAAGAACACTAAATCTTGATATTGAATTGTAGGCAATTAGGTATGTTTTTCATTTAATTACCCACCCAGCACACCCCAAAGGAACTGGGATAATTAACTTCAAACAAAAATGAATTACATTACAAAAGTGAACACACAAAATAGAACAAACATATTATATATATATATATATATATCAGTTACTCATACGTTCACAACTATAATGAATTGATGATATTGAAGAAGCTTATGTTCATACGTAATTACAATGGCATTTAAATAGCCAATACAAACCTTTACAATAATAAAATAATGGAAATGAGAATGCAAAGGAAAAGGCTAAAACTAAGGAAGGAGAATTATCACAGAACGTTACAAATTATCTCTAAAAACAGAATACATAATGATAGGAGAATATTATGTAATCTTGTCTTTAATATGCCCCCGCAAGATGGAGGATCCATCGGAGACTCCAATCTTGGACCGTAACTTCTGAAAAGGACCCCGTCCTAGTGGTTTGGTGAGCATGTCAGCAAGTTGATCGGCCGAGTGTATGTGAAGGACCTTCAACGAACCATTAGCGACTTTTTCCCGAACAAAATGATAGTCAAGTGCCACATGTTTCATGCGCGAGTGGTATATACTGGGTTGGCACATAGATAGGTAGCACCGGCATTGTCACAAAGTAATGTAGGGGGTTGGGGTATGTGTAAACCAAGTTCCAGTAAAAGATTCTGGACCCAAGATAGATGATATAAGCAGTTGTGGAACGACCTCCATCGTTAATTCCACCCCAGTCGGAATCAGTGAAAGCTGTGAGAGTGATGGGTGAGGCACGGTTCAAGAATAAACCATGGTGAATGGTGCCTTTGAGATAACGGAGAACTCGTTTTAAGGCTTGCCAATGGAGTTGAGTAGGAGCATGCATGTATTGGGACAGTTTGTTGACGGCAAAGGATACATCCGGTCGAGTAAAGGCAAGATATTGTAAAGAACCCACCAATTGGCGGTATGGTGTAGGGTCGACACGAGACGAGCCATCGACTGGGGAAAGTGGCTCAGAAGAGTTGAGGGGTGTGGCAACTGATTTAGCACCTTCCATTTTGAACTTGGTGAGAATGTTTTGAACGTGAGCGTGCTGAGATAGAAATAAACCGTTGGTGGTAGAGATAACTTCTATGCCAAGAAAATGGTGTAACATACCTAGATCTTTGATAGAAAACTTTTTAGATAGGGCATGAATGGTATGTTGGACAAACGCATCATCGCTACCGGTTAAAACGATATCATCAACATAAACCAAAAAATATGAGACAATGTCATCCTTTTTATAGATGAATAGAGATGGATCTGCTAAGGACTTGTGGAAGCCAAGTTCAAGAAGAAATGAGGTAAGCTCCATGTACCATGCACGTGGTGCTTGCTTGAGTCCATAGAGAGACTTTTTCAAGCGACAAATGTGATGAGGAAGGTCCGGATTTACATAACCCGGAGGTTGAGTCATGTAAACATCCTCATGTAAGGTGCCATGCAAGAAAGCATTGTTAACGTCAAGTTGCCGAATAGGCCAATTTTTGGATAATGCAATGGTAAGAATAGTGCGGATTGTAACAGGTTTAGTAACGGGACTAAATGTTTCAAAATAATCCTTACCATATTCTTGAAGAAAACCTTTGGCAACTAGACGAGCTTTATATTTTTCAATGGACCCATCGGGACGTCGTTTAACACGAAACACCCATTTGCAACCAATAGGTTTGTGTTGGGAGGGTGGAACAAGTTCCCATGTGGCATTCGTTAGTAAGGCATTGAACTCATTATCCATAGCTTTCCGCCATTCCAGGTCTTTCAAGGCCTGTTGATAGGTGGATGGTTCAAGTGTGGAAGGAATGGAATGGGTAGTAGTGTGGTTAACAAAGGCTGAGTTGTAGTACTTCGGATTTGGTTTGCGAGTGCGAGTGGGTAGAGAGGAGGGTGTGGGAGTGGGGTTGTGAGTGATGGGTTCGTCAGTAGAGGTTGTGGATGGTGAAGGGGAAGAAGGAGTGAAATTGGGTGTAGGAGATTGGGTGTTGATTGGGACTTCGTTAGGAGAGGTGAAAGTAGACGATTGGGCCGGTGAGGTTGTAGTGTCCGAGTGGGTTGTTGGGGTTGTAGTCGGATTGGGCTGAGTGGAGGCATGTGACACATAGTTAGTAGTAGGCAGAGCGGGTTGAGGGGTGAAGTGGGCCGAGGAGGGTGGGGTGGGCTGAGGTGTCATAGATGGGTCTGTTGAGTCAGTAGGAGTGTGAGGTGGTTGGTGATCCATAGGTGAGCTAGTAGGAAGAGGTGTGGATTTTGAGTAGAAAATTGGTGATGTAGAGGGCATTGAAGATGTGGCAGGGGTGTCATGCACATTAGTGGACGGGTGAGTTTTTGTGAAACCAAGGAAATCATCAACAGTGGTATGGACAAGAGGTTTTGTGGACGAGTTGGTAGGAGGTTTTAGTGGGAATGCTGACTCAATGAATTCCACATGGCGGGAGTGATACAAGCGTCGGCTTTTGTAATCATAACATTTATAAGCCGACTTGGATGGCGAGTATCCTAGAAATACACATGGTTCCGAACGTGGGTGAAGTTTGGATTTTGCATATGGACGAAGCCACGGGTAGCATAAGCATCCAAAGGGCTTGAATTTGCTATAAGTTGGTTCGGTTTTGTAGAGTAAGGAATATGGGCATTGAAAGTGCAGGATTGGAGTAGGGAGACGATTTATAAGATACACCGCAGTTTGAAAAGCGTGTGTCCAAAAAGAGAGGGGCAAGTGGGCATAATGGAGAAGTGCTAGACCTGTCTCCACAATGTGACGATGACGACGTTCAGCAACACCATTTTGTTCTGGAGTATGTGGGGGAGTGGTGAAATGAGAGATACCTTGAGATTGTAGAAAAGGAGTTAGACCGACATATTCTCCACCATTGTCGGTGAAAAGAGAAATTACCGGCGTTTGAAAAAATTTTTCTACTAGTAATTTGAATTGAGGAAATAAGATGGAAACATCGGATTTGTGTTTCATGGGATAAAGCCAAATGTATTTAGTGTGATAGTCTACAAAAATTACATAATACGTGAAACCATCAATGGATTTTTCTACAGGTCCCCAAACATCCGAATAAATTAGTTGTAAGGGTTTTGTAGTGGTAAAGGAATTCACACCAAAAGGATCTTTGTGACATTTATTAATGGAACACGAATTACAATGAAAATTTGAAAGATTAAATTGTAGACCTAAACATTTGGCTAACTTTTTGAGAATCCGAACCGAAGGGTGCCCAAGCTTATGATGCCAATCAAGGGGCGATGTGGTTGAGACCGCATTTATTTGAGGTGATGAGGGCAAAGGTGATGAAGGCAAGTTTGCATAGTAGACATCAAGGTAGTTCTCTCCCCGCATTAGACGTGCCCCCGTGCGAAGATCCTTGACAAAGAAATGAGTTGGAAAAAATTCCATGGAAACTTGGTTAGTTTTACATAGTTTTGCAACCGAAATTAATTTATTTTGAAACGAGGAACACATAAGACATCTTTTAAAGAAAGTGGACCATTTGACGTGTGAAGATATTTTTGACCAATATGAGTGATCGAAAGAGTGTTACCATTTCCAAGGACAATCTCATCTGGACCTCCATATTCGGATATGGAGTGAAGAGATGCACGATCGGGATCAACATGATGAGAGGCACCGGTATCAAACATGTGAGAGAAAGTAGTGACATTAGCAGTGGGTGAGACTTTGTTTTGGGTCATTGAACCTCCTATAGTAACTTGATTTTCTTTCAGGAACCGCGCAAGTTTTTTACATTCTTTCGCTTCATGACCTGCAAAATGACAATATTGGCAATAGATATTGTTACGGTTGTCACGATTACTACCATAAGAATTAGAACCGGTAGACAACTGATTGCGGGCAGATTTGTTGTTGAAGTTTCCATAGTTGCCACGTCGTCCGGGTCGTGATTGTCGTTGGGTGTAATTGGCTGTAGCCATAATTGGAGGTGAGGAGACTGTTGTAATGCTAAGTTCACGCTCAAAGTCAACTAGCTTTTCAAACAGGACTGGAAACGTAATCTTGGAGTCAAGTAGGCGTAGGGAAGTTGCAATGGTTTTGTAATCTTCCCCTAGTTGACGCAAAATGTGGACCATAAGATCCTCATCCGTGACGGGGCTTTGAACTAAGGCAAGTTCGTCAGCAATGCTCTTCATATCTCGTAGGTACTCCGCAACGGGGCGGTTCCCTTTCGGGTTAGATGCAAGTTTCGATTTTAAGGAGATGATTCTGGATCGGGATGAGTTCGCATAACTCGAGACGAGGCGTTCCCAAGCCTGTTGTGAGGTCTCGGCTGATGCGATCAGGGGTTGAATGGTCGGTGCGCAGCTGCCGATGAGAGCAGCAAGTATGACTTGGTCCTGTCGATACCAAGTAGAGAAAGCTGGGTTCGGTTTGGTGTTTTCGGCGTCTAGGAATTCGGTCGGTACTGATTTTGAACCAGTGACAAAGTGAACCAAGTCGAATCCGATTAACGTAGATTGAACTTGTTTTCGCCAAACTGAGAAATTGTCAGGCATTAGGGTGGTGTTGAAGTGGGTGGCTGCATTGATTTGGACAATGGATTGGGATGCCATAGTTATTTGATCGGAAAAAAAAAGGAGAAAGATGGACCAGACTCGTTTGAGTTTTTTTTTTTTAGGCTCTAGATACCATATAATGAATTGATGATATTGAAGAAGCTTATGTTCATACGTAATTACAATGGCATTTAAATAGCCAATACAAACCTTTACAATAATAAAATAATGGAAATGAGAATGCAAAGGAAAAGGCTAAAACTAAGGAAGGAGAATTATCACAGAACGTTACAAATTATCTCTAAAAATAGAATACATAATGATAGGAGAATATTATGTAATCTTGTCTTTAATAACAACAACCGTAATGAACTGCAAATTTACAATTTAAACACTTAAAGATCATTCTAAATTGGAGACGTTTGTCAAAGTAGTGACAATCATTGCTGGCACATTCACCGTCGTCTTGAATCCCTTGAACGAATGAAAGGGGGTGTGGATGCACTTTAGTATTCTCATATGTGCCCCCAAACTTCACATTTACAAACTCATAAACGCCTGTGGGATATCGGTCATATGTTTCATACTGAAGTATTGAGGGAGCACAAGCTGTATGCATAGACTGCATACAATCATGACAGTGATAGAATGGACGCTCAGGATTAAGTTCATTCTCACAAACTTCACAAAAATAGTCACTCTTGTGGTTCTCAATCGGAAAGTAACTCAGCTTCATAGGATGCTTGTCACACTTGTTCCTAGTTGTCTCCGGTATAAACAAAGCACACACCGCGTGTAGACGAAAATCATTACAAGTATGGCAAGAAAAATAATTCATATGCGGATAACCCCCACAAATACGACACCAATTATCCCAAGCTCCGTGATGAACCCTAGAAAGGAGGTGATTTGGGTGAGAAGTATGAGTGATTTCTTCTGGTAAGAAGGCGCAGTGAACGTCAATGATGCAGTTGTTGCAATCCATACAACAGTAGGCAAATCCATTACAATGTAACCGGCAAATACCACACCTAAACACCCCAAAAAACTCATGAGGAGGGGCTTTTGAATGGAGAATCAGGGTGTGTTGTCGATGAGCAGGGTGGTCTTTCAGTTCAGCAGGTAGCTGGGAGCACCACTCGTGGAGCACAAAGTTGCATTGCCCCTCATTGTCACACACGTAAATTGGGCCACTCGTAATTGGTCTCACACACACGTCGCACAAAAGTTGAATCCTCTTCATTGGGTCATGATAGGATATTGATTTTTTTCTAGAAGAGGTGGGGATTGTGATATCCTCTAGAATTAGTGGGTGTTTATGAATAATATCGTGTGCTTTGTAGGTGATCTTGTTAGAAATTTCTAACGTACTTGACCCATTTTTCTTAAAAAACAAGTGTTTTAGTATGCTGTAAGATGGATCAGGAAATGGAAGATGAAGAAGATAAGGATGCTCATCATCTTTATAGTTTTTACTGCCTGTACCTGATGAAAACAACATTGTAATGTTAAATGGGCATAAACCAATAGCATATATAGAAAAAAAAAAAAAAACTATAAACATATTAGGTAGGTAGTTAGGTCTACCTGGAGACTTGAAGATTGACATGAATGGCTCGATTCTTGACGTTGCGCAACCTAGATGGGTATAGTATCTACATTTCTCGCATTTATACATCCAAAGATTTGGTTGATCAAAAAACATATTACGACATACCCTACACCGTGGCCGGTTTTTAGATCTTTGATCATCGATTGGAAAGGAATAAGCAAGGGTGAGATGATGGATATGGGAGAAGACATCATTCGTCGTGTGTTGGATTTGCAACTTTTGTGGTAGAAAAGCACAATCACTATGAATCATTTTAGGCCAGAGACAAATGGAACAATGATAGAAGTTCCCCTTATGTTCCTTCCCACATGCATCACACTTGGCTAAAAGTTGTTTTGAGATGCAACTTAGTGGGTGTTTGTGGATGGGATGATGGATGACATTTTTTTGTAGCACTTTCGTACCACAATTTACATCAAAACAAGAATAACAACGATCACAACGATAACACAAATCTCCAGACTTATTATACCTACCACAGATTTTACAGTCCAAACCGTCCATCCAGTACTCCAATCGGATGAAGTCAAGAGTATGACCAACCTCACAAACGTCTTCCAATCTTTCTGGAAGCTCTGCACAAAATTTATGAACAGAGTAATCACTACATTGACAACAAGAGTAGTAATACCTATGATACCACTTGATGTCTTCCCCACATCTGGAACATAAACATTTAAAGTCTTGTTTTGCAATTAAAACATCATCCTTCTCCTCTTCGTCTTCTTCAGACTCTTCTTCACGTTGCAGTTGCTCCGACCACAAGTCTATAAGACTAAATGGATGTTCGTGTTCAAACATCATATTTTCTTGCATCATTTTCTAATAAAAATAAAGTAGTATGAGAAGAAGAAATAGACACAAAATAAAAGAGAAAATCAAAGGAGATTTTAATAGTTTGGAAGATGGTACAATGGAAGATGAAAATATGAGGTAGCATTTATAGGCATAATACCTCTGATGATAATTAAAGAAATTGTAAATAAGCAAGGTATCTCATAAAGGGAAAATGAAGTTTGACTGAAGTCATGAATCATTCCAATTGAAACATATCTATTACACTTGTATTACGTGGAAAGAAAAGGTTGTAATTAATTGATATTAATTTTGATGCTTTCTTCTTTTCTTTTTCTTTTCTTTTCTTTTCTTTTCTTTTCTTTTATTGTTAGTTTGAAAAAAAAAAAACATAAGAATTGTAAGGCCTCCTAATCCAAGATCTTACTCAGCTAAAGCAACCAAAAGGTGTGCGGAATCCACCTGGTGATCAACCACTGTAGATGAACACAAGAAGGCAAGGATTTGAGAGAGAAATCAAGAATACACAGAGTATTCTTGATGAAGATGAATGACGTCACTCACACAAAGCGCCGCCAGACAAAAAGCACAATGATTAGGGCACAGAAATTCACACAGAAATCGTTACCTTGTCTATTCCATATTAAAGTATATATACAAGGTGAAACCCGGACTTTCCACACCACATAGAAAGCCCGGACAAAACATAGAGCACAAAGCCAACACAGAGTTTTTGCCACAAAACTCAGACAAGCCTAATCTATACAAAACTCAGACAAAGCTAGTCTAAATAAACTCTGTCTAAAATTAAACTCTTTCCAAAATAAACTCTTTCTAGCCAATAAACTCTTTCTAGACAATAAACTCTTTCTAGCCATAAACTCTTTCTAGCCAATAAACTCTTTCTAGACACTAAACTCTTTCTAGCCATAAACTCTTTCTAGCCATAAACTCTTTCTAGCCAATAAACTCTTTCTAGACAATAAACTCTTTCTAGCCATAAACTCTTTCCAAACTTTGGACATTGTTCAATAAAGACCCTAAATGTTGGAAGCCTTGCACTTATCACCCAAAAGTGCATTAACAAACTCCCCCTTGATCAGTGCATGGTCTTCATTGAACTTGAGATCTTCAATTCTTCCATTGGGAACATGGGAGTCATGCACTTATCACCTAAAGTGCATTAACAAACTCCCCCTTGATCAGTGCATGGTCTTCATTGGACTTGAAATCTTCATCCTCTCTTCGAGAGCTGCTTCCTGCCCAGACCTTGTTCTTCACACAGAACTGAACCACCTTGATGGACTGGTCAGCTAGAACACGATCTTCTTCATTGTATTTTAGAGGCAGTCGCCGAAGCTTTTTCAGATGTGCTACCCTTAAGTTTGCAAGCCAAATCAGATCCAGCACCTTAGCAATCTCCTCCGTCACTTTCGTTTTAGAAATCACTGATTCCCCGGTCTTGAGATGCACGAGCCAGATGCACACAGCTTCTCCAAATATTCCATCTTGAGATGAACGATCCAGATGCACACAGCTTCTCCAATCTTCCATCTTGAGATGAACGATCCAGACCTGAAACACTTAATCCAGGATTAAGAAACTTGACCCCGAAGATATCGGCCCAAACCTGGATCCCAAAAATAAATTCCAATACCCCAGAATAAACAATTGAAATATTAAACAACTTAATAACTTATTTAAATAAACTTTCACAACCCTAGAGTATTTTTTTTTTCAGAATGATAACTCGCACATAGAAACAAGAAAGCAAAATCTTTTTGAGGTTTTTCAATTTTTGACTGAAATGGAAATTAAAACCTAGAACGTATTTACACTAATTATCTTTTTGTGAAGTCGGAGCAAAGGAATCATATCGGTTTTCCTATCGGTATCCAACATAAAACCATAGCATTTAGCTTTAATGTTTTAGAATAATGTTGACAGTTCAAGACGTTCAACGGTATTGTGGTCCACTTAAGTTTTAGCGCGCTTTCGAACACTGTTTTCGAGATATGGAATTAAGTGTATTAAGCTGACATTAACTGTGTTTACCCACCTCAGAATATACTCCCGTATCAAGGTATGCGCGAGAGATCATCTTACTGGTGAGTATACCATTTATCATCTGTTTTTGACGTATAAGCTAATGTGAGATACTCACTTATTTGAATTTCAGATGCAAAGGGCACAGGAGCAAGTCATTTGTGATAGAATCACTTATTGAGGATAGACTTGACTCCCGCAAGATTTTGAGGGACATGTGATTGTTTATCACTTATTCGGGTCGGATGCATCATGTTTTGAAGATATTTACACGTATGTATGGTATCATGGGAGATCTAGACTTGCGTCCCCGTTGTTTTCGGTAAAAGAAGCAACCATGATACCCAGATGATAAACAGCATAAAGACCACGTATCTCAGAACCTCGGCAATCTATCAAACGAAATTACGGTACCAAGACCATATATCCGAGAGATGCGCCACACGAGTTACGCAGTTCATTATGTTTATATACCAAAAACAGGTTCTAATTTACGCGTAAAACCTACCGATGCAACGTATAATGAAGCTGTCACATTTAACAGTTAATCTCATATATATATAGCCATAGTCCTGCACCAGGTACGACTAACCGATGTACTATCATTTCCCTTATATCTCAATATGACTTCATTTTAGATTTTTCATATGTTTTTGTATTTTTCTGAAAATTTATCCTACAACTAAGTAAAATATTTTTGGAGTTTTTCAATTTTTCGAAAGCAGTAAGAACTGTACAGAAAAGATAAAATAAAGTTTCTATGCGAGTTTTGAAAGCATTTTACTCTGGGTTGATCATGCCAATCATTCGGACCAGATTTTCAAATCTAGCCCGGTCAAATGTTTTCGTAAACAGGTCGGCAAGATTATCCAAGGTGTCTACCCTAACCACTTCTATCAATCCCTTCTCAGCACAGTCGCGAATAAAGTGATGCCTAACATCTATGTGCTTAGTGCGTGAGTGATTTACCGGATTGTTTGTTATGGAAATGGCAGAGTTATTATCAACAAGGATAGGAGTTCGAGTAAAATTCAAACCGTAGTCCCTCATTTGCTGCTGAATCCACAAAACCTGAGCACAACAGCTTGAAGCAGCAATGTACTCGGCCTCGCACGTGGATAGAGAAACGGCAACTTGCTTTTTGCATTGCCAAGAGACAAGACGGTTTCCAAGAAGTTGTGCGCCACCAGAGGTTGACTTTCTGTTCATCCGGCACCCTCCAAAATCTGCGTCAGCATACGCCATCAAATCCAGACCACCTTCAGCTGGATACCACAATCCAAGCTTAGGCGTTCCTTTCAGATATCTGAAAATACGCTTGACAGCTTTCAAGTGCGACTCCTTCGGAGTTGATTGGTACCTAGCACACAAACAAACAGAGAACATAATATCTGGTCGTGAAGCAGTAAGATACATCAATGAACCTATCATTGCTCGATATAGAGTCGGATCCACTTCAGGATCTTTCTCATCATCGGGTGAAAGCTTGAGATTTGTTGGTAGAGGCGTGTCATAGGGTAAGCTATCTTCCAATCCAAATCTCTTGAGAATCTCGTGGACATACTTTGTCTGGTGTACGTACGTCCCGGTTTTTTCTTGACTCACTTGAAGACCTAGAAAGAATGATAACTCGCCCATCGCGCTCATTTCAAACTTTGACTTCATCACCTTCTCAAACTCACGACACAACTCTTCATTTGAAGAACCAAAGATTATGTCATCAACGTAAATTTGCACAATTAGAAAATCTCCCCCTTTCTTCAAAATGAACAGTGTGGAGTCGATTGCACCACGCGAGAACCCATGCTCCAAAAGATGCTTCGACAACGTCTCGTACCATGCCCGAGGAGCCTGATGGAGACCATAGAGAGCCTTGTCCAACAAATAGACCTTGTCATCTAACCCTGGAGCTTCGAAACCCGGTGGTTGGGACACATACACAGTTTCATGCAATTTCCCGTAAAGGAAGGCGCTTTTCACATCCAACTGATAGACTTTGATACGCATGTGGGCAGCAAAGGCTAGAAACAAACGAATAGCTTCCAGTCTTGCCACCGGAGCATAGACTTCTGTATAATCAATCCCTTCTTCCTGATTGAAGCCTTGAACAACCAAACGTGCTTTGTTTCTGACAACGACACCCTTATCGTCTTTCTTGCACTTGAAAACCCATTTCGTGTTGATTGCATGTTGGCCTTTTGGAAGATCGACCAAATTCCACACTTTTAACTTGTCGAACTGAGCTAACTCTTCTTGCATCGCCTCACACCAAGAATTATCCTTCAGAGCCATTTGATAGTTCTTCGGCTCTATCTGAGAGATAAAACATTCATGCAGGCTAAGATTGTAGATTTCTTCTTTCTTGATAGCAGAGAACAGACATTGCATCTCTGAAATACTCCTTCGCGTTTGCACTCCCGCAGTTGGATTCCCAATAATATTATCAACAGGATGATGAATATTTGTTCTTGGAACGGGGATTGCCGGAGCTTGAAGATTGTTTCCCAAATTTGATTGAATCTCCCCCTCAGCATTTGCATTACTACTGGAAGCTCCACCATTACCAGAAGACGCATCAACATTTGGATATGCTGAAAAATCAACGTATAGATCTCCACTTGTAGTTTGAGCAGCTGCATTGGGGATCTGATCAGCAACAACATCATTTACGGTCGAAGAATCAGCGACTGGAACACTCGAAGACACATTAGTAGGAATACTTGCTCTCCAGCTCGCATCCACTTCATCTTTGTTCACAAGATGTGTGTATACAACCTCCGAATCTTCTTCTGAAACATCAGGAAGATCAAACGAATCAAATAATTTATCATAATCATAACCGCTTTTGGGACCGAATTCGGACGGTGGAGGATCGAAACTCAAAGGAGTTATATCAAACACGATCTCCACTGTTCGTTTCTTGATGTTATAAACGCGTTTGTTTGGAGTTCCATTGGCATAACCCAAAAAGAACCCAATTTCACCAACTTCCCCCATTTTCGGAGTATCTTTGGTACGTTTGATAACACACTTAATCCCAAAAGGTTGAAAACCAGATAGGTTCGGTTTCCTGCCTTCAAGCAATTCATAACAAGTTTTATCTTCTCTTTTGACAGTAAGCACATGATTTAACACATAACATGCAGTGTTCACCGCCTCGGCCCAGAAGAAAATTGGCAATTTTGATTCAGAAAGCATAGTGCGGGCCGCCTCAATTAGGGTACGATTCTTCCGTTCTGCAACTCCGTTCTGTTGAGGAACATATGGAGCGCTGAACTGATGAATGATTCCCATTTCCCGACATAACTCATCCATATACTGATTCTTAAACTCAGTGCCGTTGTCACTTCGGATTTTCTTAATAGGAAGTGAATAATTTTTCTCAAGTTGTTTGAATAAGTCTCTTAAAATACCAGCGGTTTGATCCTTTGTTTTTAAGAAAAATACCCATGAGTAACGTGAGAAATCGTCAGTGACAACTAAGCAATAAGACATACCACCAATGCTAGCAACATGGATCGGGCCGAAAAGATCCATGTGAAGCAATTCAAGTGGCTTTTGGATTGAGTTAACTGTTTTCGGTTTATGAGGCTTTCGTTTGATTTTTCCTTTTTCACATGATTCACATTTGTTATGCATATTAAAACTACGTAAAGGAACCCCCAACACCAAGTTGTTTTTCACTAAGAGGTTCATCTTTCGCAGATGCACATGGCCCATTCTCCTATGCCAGAGATACGATTGATCTTCAGTCGCCTTTGAAAGTAGACAAGTCACTGGAGCAGATGAGTTAACCAACGGGCGCATGTCCATGACATATGTGTTATTCACCCTTGGAGCCCTCATAACGATCCAATCTTCAGGAACAACAAATCCCGGACGCAATACGAAGCAAGCTTTATCAGTGAACAGCATCGTGTACTTGTTATCACAGATTTGAGAAACCGACATCAAGTTATGCTTCAGTTCTTCAACGTAGTTCACTTTATGCAACGCGATTTTTCCATTCGACACGGAGCCTTCACCGGTGATATAACCACCCTTTTCACCGGCAAAATTCACATAACCACCACGAAATTGTTTAAAATGGTTCAATAATTCTTTATTTCCTGTCATGTGTCTGGAACAGCCACTATCGATATACCAAATATAGATAGCCCTCTTCAGCTGCTCCTACACTCCCCAACAAAAATTTAGTTAGAGTGTGGGACCCAAGCCATGATGGTCTTGGGTCGTCCTGATTCGTCAACATAAGAAAACTCTTTGAAATAACCATCATCGCCTCTGTGTCCACCATTTCCATTTCGGAAATTGTTGGAATGAGTCCCCGCAAATCGTGGATTATACGGAATTGACGATCTGTTGGTATAACCAGAGTTTCCATACCCTCGGCTTCCATAGTTTTGGTAATTGTAATTTTGATTTCTGGGTTGCTCAAAATTCCTACCAAATCTAGGAGCATCTTCTTGTCTTGAGAATGATCGTGGACGATTATCCGAATGCGGTCTTTGATTTGGAAATCGGGGGGGGTGACGCATTTCGATCATTCACGAATCTGTTATGTGCATGAGGTCTAGCATAGTTGTTGTTCGAACCTCCAGAACGATTGTCATTCTCAACTCCTTGAAAGGTGACATGATTTTGTCGTCTGTGAGGGGTTTTCTCACGTGTATCATGTCTTTGAGGTACATTTTCTGATCTGTCCCCACGGTTAATAACAGCAGGTTTATCCTCTTGATCCTGATTTTGTTGTGATTTAACATTTGGTTTAACAACTGGTTTTACTTCTTGTTTAATCACTTTGTTTTTCTCAACCTTTTGATTTTTACCATTTTTCTTTTCAACATTAACTGATTCATTTTGTGGTTTGTCAACAAAAGGTTTCTTTTGATCAGGATCAACAAGTGATTTACCCCTGTCATCTGGACAGTCTGCTGCTAAGTGTCCTTTCCCACGACACTTGTAGCATTTGCGAATTTTCGCAGCATTCTTCGGACGTTCCTCATGATCGGTCGAAGATAAAGAAGCATTGGTGGGATTTTTGAAAATTTGGTTCACAAACTGTGAGTTGGAACCTGTTTCAATTTTTACTTCTTCTTTGATAAAATCCTCCCCTTTAACAAACTCTGTTTTAGGGACATTTTTCAAAGCCTTTTTGTTTTTCCCACGTGACTTAGGTTTTGATTTTTCATTTTGAACTTGATTGAAAATTTCCAAAATCTTGTTGCTTATCAAATTTTCAATGTTTTCAAGGTTCACTTCATTTTTCTTAGACATGCCACTCTTCTTCGACTGATCTGAGTCAGTGACTTCATCTGGTTCAGATTCTGACTCACTTTGTGGTTCAACTGTCAGAGGGGTCGTTGGCACAAAGTTTGCCAATTCAGGATCGATGCTTGGCATTGATGTATAATTATGGTTTACCGGTGGAGGCACCTTGTTATAACCAATGCCGAACATTCCTTCCTCAGATTCTTTGAGACGTTGGCTGTTAATACAGAAGTTCATCACTTCGGATGAATCCCTGAACTTTTCGATCTTTCGTTGCAAATCTAAAATCAGATTATCTTTTTCCAAAATGATTTTGTTCTTTTCCAAAACACAATTTTGATTCATTTCAAGTTCAGATTTTAATTCCTGATTTCTAAGATTACCCACAGCCACAAGTCTCTCAAATTCAGAGATATCATTTTTCAGTGCTTTTATCTTAATTCGGTGTTCTTTATCCGAATTAGACAAAACAGCAATGAGTTCTCTGGATTTTTCTAAATCTGCAATTAAGTTTGTGTTATGAAGTGCATATCTATCAATCTTAGTCACAAACTCAACACATCTAGCACATCGCTTATCTACAGAAGATGATTTTACCTCAATGCCAGCCATGAATGCACAAGCCTCGTTTTCTACCGAATTTTCTTCCAACCTTTTGGCTTCTGCATCCGCAAATTGCTGCATTTCAGCTGTGGAGATGTTGAATTCAAAGCGTTCTCCCTTTTCGCCATCTTCTGTCTTGCTAGACTTCTCAACAGTCTCTTCGATCGAAGGACTTTCATTCTCAGTAACATTCCCTGAATCCAACTCTTCACCAAGAACTTCAGCTACAACTGCAAGCTCCTCAATGCTTGTCTCTTCAACAACCTCTTCATACACTTCTTCGTTCACAATTTCAGCTATAAAAGCTTGTGACACAATAGCTCCTGAGATGTCTTCCAAAGCACATCCCCAGTCATAAGGTTCAGTCACACTCTGTAAAGGCTGAGCCACCATAGCATTGTTTGTCGAAGATGTGGTATTTTCAGACCCACTTGAACGAGCACTTGAGTTGGAGTTAGCATTTGATGTATTGTATTGAGGTCTTGAGTTGTTTCCTCGGGAGTTGTTGTCTCTGTCAGATCTTTCCATCTTCGGCTTTCGGCAATCACGTGCGAAATGCCCGTAGATCCCGCAGTTGTAACACTTTACCTTTGACATGTCAACCCCCATTCGAGTCTTTGTCTGTCCCCCTATGAACTTCCTACCCGTCTTCAGCAGAAACTTCTTCGCTCTACGAACTAGTAAT
Organism: Helianthus annuus; assembly: GCF_002127325.2. Taxonomy (NCBI): domain Eukaryota; kingdom Viridiplantae; phylum Streptophyta; class Magnoliopsida; order Asterales; family Asteraceae; genus Helianthus; species Helianthus annuus. Next base: position 3,155,308 of record NC_035448.2, on the reverse strand, counting down.
GCCATATTGAGCTGTAGATCAAGTTCTTCCATCTCGTCTTGATCTATCTGATCGAAGTCTTCATCGAGACTTGATGGTTCAACGAGCTTCCCAAGACAGAAGTTCTCGTATGCAGTCATGAAGGACGCCAACAGACCCATATTTTCCTCAATCAACTTCAAGCCGCTTGCATCTATCTTAGGAATGTTCACACTTGTTCCTTGAGATTTCTGAGCGCCACTAGAAGAGTACATCCCTTGATTTGAATTGGTTGTTCCACTTGAACTGACTGTGTTGCTTATGAAGGCGTGTTCACTTGCAGGACCTTCATTTTCCGAATACAAAGCAACACCGACACCACCATTACTACCCTTTTCCGTTGGTTTCGAAGCCTTGTATAACTGAGGATCTTGGATCTTCTCGAAATCAGACGCTTGATCTTCCATGTTCCAAGCATAACCCCTCAGTTTCTGAATAGCTTCTTCCAATGAAAGCTCTTCGTAGAGAACACCCTCTCTTATCAAAGCGGTGTACATGTTCCATTCTCTGGAAAGACAATTCAGAAACTTCTCAACCTTCTCGAATTCCGTGTAGATATTCTCTTGACTTCTATCAAGTTCGCTCAGCAGATGATAAAATCGATTCACAGTGTCATCAAATGACTCATTCTTTAACGCTTTAAACACAACAAATTGAGTCTTCAACTTCTCGAGTCGTCGTTTCTTGTAGATTGCATTTCCTTCATATCGCTCTATCATGCTATCCCACAACTCTTTCGAAGTACTTCTCTTACGAAACGTATGAAGTATCGATTGTGGCATTGCCATCGTTATCATCGACATAGCTTTCTCTTCACAGTCAAAGAATCTCTTCTGTTCGTCAGTAAGCCCCAAATACGTATCAATCGTCAACGTACGTATTGGTGTAGCACCACATCCTTTAACGATGCACAACCAGATTTTGATGTCTTTTGCTCGAACATATCTTTCAAAACGCTCCTTCCACTCAGGAAAATCAAGTTCGTTGACCAACAAAGGAGGTTTGTCGTTACTTCCTACCTCAGCATTGTGCTTGAGGTTTTGCACCATTGTAGTCAGATTGTTGTTTGCCATTTTTAGGAAATAACAGAGAACTTCCAAGCAGTGAAGTGTGCTTTAGTCAGAGTGTGAACCCCGGATCAGGAACCTGAAATAGCACACAGACAAAAGAACTCGGACACAAACACAATACTGTTAGAAAGTTAATCCTCAGACAAACTTTGGACACACTAAGAACTCAAAGAACTCTGACTCTAAAATTTGAAACTCGGACACCTACTTGAGTTAATAAAAGACGGACACTTAAAATAATTCTAAACAACACTCGGACTTAAAACAATAAAGATAAGAAACTCGGGCTCAAAGTATATTACTTAACAAACTCGGACTAATGATGTTAACTATAAACTCGGACTAAATAATATACTCGGACTCCAATTTAACTAAAAAAAACTCGGACTATATAATGAAACTTGGACACTTTTAAGGAACTAAACTCAGACAAAAATATAATTAAAAACTCGGACAGGACAAACTTAATTAAACTCGGACTTGACTTGATTTGAAAAACTCGGACTCAAACTAGAATACTTACTAAATAACTCAGACTACTAATAAAATAAAATAAAAAAATAAAAATCGGACTAACTAAATAAAACAATAACCTCGGACCAACTATAATATATAAAATCGGACTACTAGTAAGTGAAGACATATATAAAATCGGACTATATATAAAAAAAAAAATGAAGACATTAAAAGAAAACGACTTCTTTAAACTAAAAGTCAATAAAGGTCTGACTACTCTCCTAACATTAAAAATCAGACATTAAAAGTTCTACTATTAAAAGATAAAGACTCCTAATATTAATAAACAAAAAAAAAAAAAACAAAAAGTCAAAGACTCAAAGTTTGGAGTCTAATAAAAAACTAAAGGTCGGACACAAGAAAACAAAAAAAAAAAAAACTCAACTTTAATATATAAAATAAAGCTCGGACCTTTTAATGTATATGAAATTCGGACCTAACTCCTCACAACAAACTCGGACAGAACAACTTTAATTAAACTCGGACTCAAGTTTAAAAAAAACTTCGGACTCAAGAATGTTTAAGAAATTCGGACCTCAACTAGACTCGGACTTATATATAACACTTTTAAACTCAGACACAAAATTAACTTATAAACTCGGGCTATATATATATATTAAACTCGGACTCTAATAGACAACCAAGAAAGAAACTCGGACAGGATAAAAAACTCAAGACAAAATTTTCCTAAAAATAGAAAAATTTGGACAACCTAAACAGAAACTCAGACTCTTAACAACTATAAAAGGAAAAACTCGGACCAGGAGAAAAACTCAGACTGATTTGAAACTCAGACAAGTCTCAAAACTCAGAAAGGAGCCAATCTTCGGAGTATCTCCCCAATGTGACTACACACTGGTTCAATAATACCCCGGAGACACAAATACAAAGTGTAAACCACGGACCAAGCTTTCAAAGATCAAAACTCAGAATCTTTATCTCCTTCAAAGCTCTGTATGAACAAGAACAAAAACCCCTGTAAAACCCAGATGAAGAAAACACTAAAAACTCACTAAACTACTCAAAATCCATCATCCAAACACTAGAAATGAATGAAGAATCATGAATAACACACAAAAACTCACTAAAATCTCACTAAACCCTATCAAAGTAAGAACTAATCTCACCAAAACCTTCAAACTAAGAACACCTACAGTAGTATGAGCACACTGCTCTGATACCACTTGTAAGGCCTCCTAATCCAAGATCTCACTCAGCTAAAGCAACCAAAAGGTGTGCGGAATCCACCTGGTGATCAACCACTGTAGATGAACACAAGAAGGCAAGGATTTGAGAGAGAAATCAAGAATACACAGAGTATTCTTGATGAAGATGAATGACGTCACTCACACAAAGCGCCGCCAGACAAAAAGCACAATGATTAGGGCACAGAAATTCACACAGAAATCGTTACCTTGTCTATTCCATATTAAAGTATATATACAAGGTGAAACCCGGACTTTCCACACCACATAGAAAGCCCGGACAAAACATAGAGCACAAAGCCAACACAGAGTTTTTGCCACAAAACTCAGACAAGCCTAATCTATACAAAACTCAGACAAAGCTAGTCTAAATAAACTCTGTCTAAAATTAAACTCTTTCCAAAATAAACTCTTTCTAGCCAATAAACTCTTTCTAGACAATAAACTCTTTCTAGCCATAAACTCTTTCTAGCCATAAACTCTTTCTAGCCAATAAACTCTTTCTAGACACTAAACTCTTTCTAGCCATAAACTCTTTCTAGCCATAAACTCTTTCTAGCCAATAAACTCTTTCTAGACAATAAACTCTTTCTAGCCATAAACTCTTTCCAAACTTTGGACATTGTTCAATAAAGACCCTAAATGTTGGAAGCCTTGCACTTATCACCCAAAAGTGCATTAACAAGAATTTCTCTTTTCTCTTTAGAGAAACGTTTCCTACAAGTGATACGTTCACATTAATTCTATTGTTTTGGGGTTTTTAAATTTAATTTATTTTTGTAGCTTGCCATTATATGGTTTGTATTTTATGAATATGTTTCTTCTTCTATAAAGATTCAGGATTTTTGTACATTGTTAATTTCTAGTTCAGGATTTTATAGTTATATGGTGTCCTTGCATTTCAATTAAATATGTTAGCTTTAGGGTTGGTTTAGGGCTAGCATAACAGGTCAACCTGATCTGTTAAGACACGAACATGATAAGACACGAACCCGAAACACGTAAACACGAACACGACATGAAATCTTATTGTGTTAGCTTTTCGAAACACGAACACGAACCTGTTAATAAACAGGTTACACGAAACAACCTGTTAAGACACGAAAAAAATTACCAACGTATCATACGACCTGTTTAAGACATGAACATGAACTGTTAAGACACGAACACGACTGAATTGGGGAAGCTGTGAACCGAATTGGGAATGGTGGTGTTTGTGGGAGAGATTTAAAAGTTAGGGTTTGGATTGTTGAAAAAGAACCGCGTGTGTTTGTGTATAATTCAGCCCAGGTCCCACAATTGATGACTCCATGTCCACACCCACATATAATATTTTTAAAATTTTTAATTATTAACATGTACTTAACGGGTCTTAACAAGTTAGCGGGTTTTAACCTGTTTAGACACGAAACATGTTAAGGTCTTATCGTGTCGACCTGTTTTAGACTCGAAACCTGTTAAGGTCAAACACGAAACATGATAACTTCGTGTAGGTTCGTGTCGTGTTATCGTGTTCGTGTCAGAAATGCCAGCCCTAGGTTGGTTGATGAGTTGATGTTGTCTTATATAATTATTATTCTCGATATATTATGTAGAATTCATAAAAGCTAGTTTCACACCCATATTGCAACCGAAAGCCAAAATCCAACATTATGAAGTTGTGATACACTCAAAAGAATATCGACATGTGTTTTAAATCGATCAAAAACGATATAAACTAATACTGGTAACCTCCCGATTGTACCAATACTGTTACCGTTGTTGTTCAGTCGGTATCAATTTAGTTCGTCATGACACTAGTACGTTACAGAGTGTTGCTATAGCGTATGATTAAAAAAAACTATATTTTTCAATACAACTTCATTTTAAACATTATTCGGTCAAAATCGAAACGAAATTTGTATTGACAACCATAAAAACAAATATTGGTACAGTTACAGAAGTTGTTCAGACGGTCAGTTCGGTTCGTCATGGTAATAAATAAAAAAATCAATTATATTTGACCGTTCGATTTTGACCAAAACTTTTATCAAAGCGTAAAAGAAAAAAAAAAGTAAACACACCACAACGGTATAATTGGAACTTGTTTGAGTGTCTCGCATAGGAAGAATGTGAAAACTCACAAGGATATATAAGTGTCGATTTATACTTCTAAAGGTGTTGACAGCTCGGTTCAGAGCCTCTGTTTAGAAACAACTTTTTAAATCATGTGCTAAACAAATTCTTATATTGGGCCAAATTATGGTTCTATAAAAACAAAATCCAAACCAAAACACCTCAAATGTTTTTATGTTTTGTGAGTGGGTAAAGAGAGATAAAGTCTCTCAGGCGGAAGGGTGTGGGGGCGGGGACAACATTAGGGAGTGAGGTGGCACGCTCCCCCGTCGAGGAACACCGCTCCCCCGTTCAAATATCGGTGCACACAGGAACTCATCCCCGCTCTGCATTTTCGACCGTCGTTCAACGGTCACAAAAACAAAACAAAAAATAATAAACTAAATATTGAAAACCTAGTTAAACCATTTCTCCATTTAAAAATATCACACAACTCAAATGCTTTTCTAATCTCTTTAACCAATCTTCATTTTATACCAAAAAAATCATGGATCCGAGCCGACCGAACTCGCCTCCATTCTTTCCCAGCACACCCGCTACTCCCTCGGCCCAACCCCTACTCGTATGCCCCACGACACTGATGGATCCGTATTCGTTTGGCGGTTTTAGTCAAGACCAAAACGTGTGGCTAACGCAATACCAATACCACCACCTTGCTAATAGGAAATGCATTCACAAGCAATCCAACTGCCACCGTCCCAATCGTTGACTCAAACCCGAACCCGAGCATGATTTCGTTTCTTTAGGCATAGATGATGATGTTATGCCCGAAACGAAACCACAAAGCACTAAGGCTAAGAAAGGGAAAAACGAGCACAGTGAGGAAACCAAGCACAAGAAGAGGGAAGCGGGAAGGCGCAAAAAAAAACACACTAACCTTAAAAATGCAAAATGAAAGCATTCAAACTAACCTTTATAATGCAAAATGAAAGTGTGCACACTAGCGCTATGTGTTATAAGATCATGTCCTTGGCCACAATGGAGGGGAGCCCCTTGGGGTGTTAATAGGGGGGGGGGGGTGCGCATAATGCAATCCACGCTCGTGAAGGAATGACTATGAGCCCTAAGGTTTTTCAACCACCGAGCTTTGAATATTATTTAATGGGTGATGGATAGTGAAAACTTGTGAAGCCATTACATACTAAATGTAAAAAAATGAATATGAAGTCATGTCTACGTGGCAGTGATGTAATAGTCACTTTTTAACGTGTTAATGAAAAGTTATGAAATAGTACCACACATGGACTAATAATCTAATTTTAGTCGTAGTGAAAGGACACTCAAATTCATAACAATAAGAGTTAATTACATAGTTAGTCCCTGTGGTTTGCACAAAATAACATACATAGGTATTAATAGTTTAAAATCACCTTCTAGGGTATTAACTTTTCATTTTGTAACGTTTGGAGGTATTAACTTCTAGGGTATTAATAGTTAGTCTTTGTGGTTTGCACAAAATAACATATTTAGGTACTGATAGAATGTGATTTTAAACCTACAAATAACGTAAATAACGTGAATACCTTCAAACGTTACAAAGTGAAAAGTTAATACCCAAAAAATGTGATTTTAAACTATTAGTACCTAAGTATGTTATTTTAAGCAAACCATAGGGACTAACTATGCAATTAACTCTAACAATAACAATAACTAACTTGTAATTTTTGAAGAGTAAAATAGTCAAAGGATTAAAGGGTAGTTTTTAAATTATCAAATTTGTTATATGATTTTAAAATTTAATGGCACTAACAAGCCCATGGACCATCTTAAAAGCAAGCAAGCAAAGAGTGCCAATAAGAACAAAATCTAATAAATTTAAAGTTTAGAGACCACCCGTAATATTCCCTGAGAACACCTTTAGGAACTTTGAATAAAGACATATAACCACAACACCTGAGAACACCTTTAGGAACTTTGAATAAAGACATATAACCACAACAAGACAAGTACAAAATACGTGTTTGACATGATTGAATCTATGATCCTTCAAACTCACTCCACCAAATCCAAAAGGGATTCTTGCAACATCCATTTGTTTCTTTTACCCATTTTCTTTAATACTATACCCATATGTAGGGCTGTAAATGAACCGAACGTTCAGCGAACAGTTCGTGAACTGTTCGGCGGGAAGTTTGTTTATGTTCGTTCGATTAGCTTAATGAACGAACACGAACAAAAATTTTCGTTCGGTTAGCTTAACGAACGAACACGAACACATGTCCCGTTCGTTCGGCTGCGTTCGTGAACGTTCGGTAATATGATCGGTTACGTTCGATCATGTTCGTTAGTTCGTGGTCGTTTGATTATATTAAAAAAATAATAAACAATAAACCTTTTATCTAAACATATTAAAAACTTAAAACCTTATTTTTTCTAAGTTGCTAAAATTTGGAAATTCTAAGATATTTTTGGGGATAATTATGTCTAAGTTAGTTAAACTTGATTCATCGTTTGGTTGTGTAGTAGACTTCTTGTGTTTTAATTTATCATTTCATGGTTATATTTAACTACTTATATCCAATGTTTAAGAATGTCAATATTTTTATTTTTCGGTTTCAAGTTAAATGTTCGTTTGAGTTCGTTTTTTTTGTTTGCGTCCGTTTGTGTTCGAGTCCAGTGTTCACGAACTGTTCGTGAACAACTGAATTTCCTTAACGAACGAACACGAACATGAACTTATGTTCGGTATGCGTTCGTGAACAGTTCACGAACATGTTAATTTCCTTAACGAACGAACACGAACATGACCTTGTTCGTGTTCGTTCGGTTCGTTTACAGCCCTACCCATATGTTTGTTAATATCACATTCCTAATGTTACTTTAAAGGGAAGAAAAGGCCGTGATGCTATTTTTACAACTTTGCATCTTTCTCATTTTCTTACACGCTTCGTTTCATAGAGAGATCTATAATTGCAACTAATAACACTACGTTCCATTAGCTGAATGCTAAACAATAGTTTTCTTTTCTTTATTGGTCCTTAGCTAAATGCTAAAAGCATTCGTAGTAGGTTTCTTTTCTTTATCAGTATAATTTAATTGAAAACCATCATGCCATAAAAGAAATGTTCATTTTCTAAAAGTCTTCCACATCTCATTCCTTAGCCTTATAATATTATGATTAATCGTTAGGAATCCTAGTAATCTAGTGGTATGGTGCCCTTCAATTCATTGCAAATAGAAGGTAAATGTGGAATTAAGATATACAAGAAATTTGTAGTTAGAGAGAAAAAGGTTCTATTTTTTTATTTTCATATAATTTTATGGATAAAGATAAGGTTTAAGAAATTTGATGTAGCCCTTTTTTATTCAAACTTTATTTATATTCAAACCTTATTTTTTTCATTATAATTTAAGGATATGATATCTATATCTATATCTATATAATAAAGTAAACTAACGAGGGACATGTGTCATTCATTGGAGACATGTTTTTTTTAGTTTATTTCTTTTATTTTTTTCACTGATTAATAATAACTATTTAGTATTTTATTGATAACACACACATGATTCTAACCTATCAGAGCATTCACATCCAACCCCCCAAATTATGTGAGAGGGGGTTTTTATTTTATGAAAAATGGTTGTAGGTGGTTGTGAGTGGGATGAGAGAGAAAATGTTAGTGTTCATCTTTAAATTTGGGAGAACACCCCACCTTTATAATTTTTTAATATATCTTAAAAGTGGTTGTGAGTGGAAGAACGAGAAAATGTAATGATAAAGGTATTAAAAATATTATTTAATTGAAAATAACAAAGAAAATATAGTAATTTTAGTGTAATATAGGGTAAAAAATAGGGGTTGGGTGTGAATGCTCTTAATAAATTAAAAAAATTAAAAAATGTTATAACTTTTATAATAAGGGGTGGGTGTGAAAGCACTTCATAAATTAAAAAAAATGTTATAAATTTTATAATACACAAGTTTATAATCTAACAAGAAATAAATAAAAAAACATAGTAAAATGTTATAATATGAAAATAGTAAATCAAAGTTTATTTTTCTAAAAAATGTATATTGACGACTCTGTGTGTTAGCTGATGCAATACACGGGTTTTTAATTAAAATGTTACTTTTTTATTACTTAATATATAAAAAAATATTTAATCAACTTGTGTAATACACGAGATTAACCTAGTATATACCAATACTAATTGTGAATGCTCTAATTGTGACCAGAAGTAGAAGCATATGGGCCTAAAAGCTCATTTCGATCCATGCTAAAACTCATAATGAATTTGATCTAATTGTGTACAATAAAATTTCTTAGGTTTTTAAAATATAAGCATGTGTGCTTTTTATGTCCGGATTAGCAAATCCCTACATGCATCAAGTTTAGATCCTACTCATACCACTTTTGTTAAATTGAAAAACAAAGTGCGTTGAAGTTAGTAAATTTTCCAAGTTTTAAGCAGAGCCTCAGTTGTTGTTCTTCTGAGGATTCAAGTTCCTTATACAAACTGATAAAAACCTTTTAGGCCCTAACGAATTGTGTAAACTAATTTTTTTAAACAACGATTAATGTTATAGCAATAAATATAGAAAACCATAGTGTTAAAATAACATACCATAATAGCTAACCGATGATTCATGAAGCTCTCATAGAATTTTTGATAGCAAATTGTTTGATTACCTCTGCGCAGTTTATACTCTCTAAGATTTCATCCTGATGGTTATTAACAGCTACTCAATTATCGCTCAACATTCAACAAAATACTCAATTTAGGGCTCAACAAAACACACAATTCTGATAATTAATGAATTTGGGCTCAACATTAGAGAAAACACCCAATTTAGGGTTCAATATTCAATAAAAAAAACCCAATTTAGTGCTCGACATTCAACAAAACACCCAATTTAGGGCTTAACAAAACACTCAATTCTAACAATTAACAATTGTCAATTAGGGCTAAGGAATTATGAGTGTTCACGGTTTGGTTTAAAACCGTGAAGCTGTCTAAACCACTCATCAGTTTGGTTTCATGTTCGGTTTTTTTTCTAAACTTTCAGTCGGTCGGTTTCAAAACTTCGAACGATAATGAAGGGGTTAGTTTGTGGTTTATACCAAAAACTGGATGTATAAGATCAGACTGGGCCATATGATTTTATTATATTTACGTTTTTAATTATTTAAAGTAACTTGAGCTAAGCCCAATCTCAACATTCACGTATGGTCAATGTTTTCAGACCCGAACCGGACCAGTTGGTCAGACCGGGAACCGGAGGTTGAGCCGGTCCGGGTCATGGTATCGGGCCAAAAATGCATTGAACCAGATTTGAACCGGCGACCCGACGGTTGGACCGGGAACCGATCGGTCGGACCGGTTTTTGGAAGAGTTGGACCGGTTTTTTATATATATATATATTTTTTCAGATTTAACCCTATTGGTTTTTATAATATTTATGATACCTTCCGGTTCTTACGTCCCGTCCGACCGGTCAGGCCATTGAACCGGTAAGAAGACTGGTTCGACGTCCTGTCCGGTTCTGAAAACATTGGTTTTTTCTTGTTTTTTGGAAGAAGAAAATGCCTACCTCTCTCCTCCACTTCAACGGTCTCTCTTATCCATGTCATCAAAAACATCTAAAAACATCCTTATCGTGGATGCTCTTAGAGATATTGTTGTTATCTATATTTGATGTGTTAGAAGTTTACATTATGTATAGCATTATGTGTTTTGTTAAGCTAACTCATACTCTATTCCAATTTTATTTTAAATCTACACATTTTTTCACCATGAAAATTCTATCTTTTGAGAATAATACATTTCTTTTAACACTATGATCTACATGCGCTTAGGAACACATAACATCACATATGTAGGGAAGCTTAATCCCGCGTGGTAGCGTATTTATTTCCAACTTACTTGTGTTTAAAAATCAACTTGTAAAATTAGATATTTAAGTTTAGGGATCAACCCATAATTATCCTAAACCACATCTTTCATTAGTTAATAGGCATTTTGAATAAAGACATATAACTACAACAAGGCAAGTACAAATTACGTGTTTGACACGTTACAATGTGCAATCTCTCAAAGTCACTCCACCAAATCCAAAAGGGATTCTTGTAACACCCATTTGTTTCTTTTACCCTTTTCCTTTTATACTATATCCATATATTTTGTAAATATCAGATTCCTAGTGTTACTTTAAAGGAAAGAAAGGATGTGATGCTATTTTTACAACTTTGTATCTTTCTCATTTTCTTTCAAGCTTCGTTTTACGTAGAGATATATAATTGCAAGCAATAACAATACGTTCCGTTAGCTAAATGCTAACTGTGTACCAGAAGTGTATGCCTATATGCAGGGGCGGACCCACATTGGTGCCACCGGGGTCCCCGAACCCCAATCTTTTTAAAAAAATAGTAGATTCGGTATATTAAATTGTATATGGACCCCATAAATACAATTAGGTGGACACCATAGATATAAAAAGAAAGCTGGTGTAGTGTTAAATCCCCCCCTTTTCCACCAACAGGTCATGGGTTCAATCCTTGATAAGCCCATTTTTTTTATTTTTTTTTAAATCTAGTTCAAACCTCACTTTAACTCGACCCGAACAAGGACCGACCCGAAAATGGACCCCATTGAAATAAAATTCTGGGTCCGCCACTGCCTATATGGGCCTAAAAGCCCATTTCAATCCATGCCAAAACGCATAATGGACTTAAGCAAATTGAGTGGTGCGAATAATTTGTTAGGTTTTTTTTTTCATTAAACATATATGCTTTATACAGATTAAGAAGACCCTATCTTACTCATACCATTTTTTGGTATTTATTCCCTAAACAGTTTATAACCATGTCAACAACATGTTTATTTTGGTGAAAGTCCCTAAACAATTTATAGTCATGACTGAGTTCAGGTTTCCTATCTACTATGGGTGAGCAAAAACCGGGTATACCCTGATAAAACCAAAAAACTGACCCTAAAAATACCCGAGAAAAAACCAACCCTAACATAGCATGTCGGTCTTAATATCCTGAGAAACAAACATAAGGAAGACACGGAAAATGACACCTTAAAACACGTTACCATGGTGATCAAAAGTATAACAGACGAACTGGAGTTACCCTTTGACGTGTATAAATTTTATAATGAAACCCGAAGTTTTTGCAATTTGGATCATTAGCTATTCAACTAAACTCCAATTTATCTCTGTGCTTCCATACATATTTATTTAGTTATTCCTATCAACAGGGGCGGATCTACCCATTTAGGTGGGTGGGCGGCTGCACCCCTTGAAACAAAAGGTATTATGGTTAAATTTTGCGCAAAATCTCGACTGCACCCCTTGAAAATTTTTAAGCACACCCCTTGGAAATTTTCATCCGCCCCCTTTAAAAAAAATTTATGAATTTAAAAAAAAATGTAAACATTGATTTTTATTAAAATATAACCTAGTGTATATAATTATTGTTTAACCACTTTACTTAACAGTTTAACCCAAAAACTTTCATTTAACAATTTAGCCATTAGCCCACTAAACATTCTATTTTAACCCAACCCAATTGAATTTGAAGTTAAATAAAATAACCCAACTAGGGCCGTTCAAATCGCTCGCCGCTCGTTCGGAAATTGCTCAAAAAATGCTCGTTCGATTTGACGCTCGGTTGTAAACGAGCCGCTCTGCTCGGCTCGGTTTGTAAACGAACCAAGTATGAGCAAAGGTCCGCTCGGCTCGGTTCGGCTCGAATTATTATTTTAATTAGTATATATATAATATAAACATATACATATACACATACATCTATAAACATGTATATACACATATATATATATACACACAATATAAATTATACATATATATACGAGTAAATTACAAGTTTTGTTCTTTACGTTTACATCAAATTGCAGACGCTGTCCTTTAGCGCAAAAGTTGACAAGTTATGTCCTTAATGTTTCAAAATCTTGCACGTTATGTCCTTTGAGCCTAACATAGTTAAATTTTTATGTTAAATCAGGGTATTTTTGTAATTTTAGTAAGTACATGAGGGTACTATTGTAATTTTATCCGTTTAATTAAAATACAAAAAAATATATATATAAACTCAAACCCCATCTCTATCTTCATATCTCTCTTCAATATAGGCCTAAATCCATTATCATCTTCATGATCGGTTTCAAGATCTAAAGAAACTGTAGTATTTAAAGCTTCCATAACCTTCTTCATATGAAATAACAAACCCCTACAACCAAACACCACCCTTGATCGAACAGCAACCTCACACCTTCCTTCTTTAACGAACACCACAAACAACCGATCCCCCGCCGCGCCGATGATGTGTGTAAAATGCAACATATAAATCACATCAATTAAGGCATAAAACTAACCATTTTTAAGTACTAATGTTGGAAAAAGAGTGTTTTTGTCTTCCTTTTGTATTTTCAGGATGAAATGAGCTCAAATTCACAAAAGAAGCAAAAAGACAACTAATTCTAGCATAAATACAAGAAAAGGAATAAAAGTAGACTGCCCGGACCCTCAACGGCATCCTCCAAAGCAAAGAAGAGAAAACAGAAGCCTGAACACGCCCCGTGCTCAGCCAGCACGGGGCCGTGCCCAAGAAGCAGCATAAAAGACAAACTAGTAGAAGCTTCTATTGCCCACCACGGGGCCGTGTCCAGTGAGCACGGGGGCGTGGTGAAAGTACAGCAGGCGCATTAATTGTAATTGCGCAATTAATGAGGAGAGAGAGTGTCAGACGGGCACGGGGGCGTGTCCAGCGGACACGGGGCCGTGCCCAGCCTTCTGTTCAGCCTATAAATAGGAGTGTTTGGTTTCATTCCATCGCATCCCTTGGCACACCACCTCTCTCACACTTCATCCACCACCCACCACCACCATAACACCATCATCCACCACCATCATCCATTGTCCATCGTAGAGTGTGTGAGTCGTCTCGGGATCCAAGATTGATAGTAAGAGTTATTGACAATCAAGGCCATGTTTGCCTAAGTCTCTTACATCACTTGGTGAAGACAAGTGTTTAGTATAATACTTTTTATTTTTAATCTTTTGCACTTTTTATTTGATTTTGTATTAATGACTTTAATAACTAGTTGCTTATGTTGAAGGTGATCTTTCCTTATCGTTTGTCCGTGGTGTCTTGGCATTATTTTACTGTCTATATAAAATAAAAGATTTTCACCATTCATATCTCCACGGTCTATATGGTGGTATGTTGGCTACCTGGTCGGGGGTTAAGGGAACGGTTTGGTAAGGGTCTTGCCCTTGTTCAGCGTTTAGAGGTCCTGCTTGGGACCTGGGTCAAATTTAGTAGGATCTCCTTCAATGCCCATAGGTATTGGATGGCGGGGATCCAAACTCTTTGACCCCCTCATAAGTTAACTACTATTAATACTATAACCCGGCTATTTAGGACTGTATCCCTGCTGACTCAGACTACTTAGCCGAGGGTAACGTCACCGCCAAAAGCGGGGCCTACCATAATTTGCATTAATAACTTAATTCATTATCTTCCAATAATCCGACCCTTTAGGATAGTATCCTTGCTGACTCAAACTACTGGGTTGAGGGTAACGTCGCCTTCAAAAGAGGGGCCTACTACAATAACTAAGATAATCTCTTAAACAAGTGCAAAAGTGCGAAAATAATCAAAGGTTATACTAATACACGAGTCGGATCCAAGTGATTCATCTTGTCTATCTGTTTTTATTTTATTTTTCAGCATTTAGTTAGTTTTTATTTTCTTAGTTTAAAAACATTTTTCTCACTTTTTGATTTGATTAGACGTTGAGGATAAACCGGTATTAAAAGCTCTTGTGTCCTTGGACGACCTCGGTATCTTACCAACACTATACTACGTCCACGATGGGTGCACTTGCCCATATGTGTGTTTAGTGTTAGTGAATATCGTGTTTTTATAAATTTAAAACTTGGCTAAAGGTGTAAAAAGGGCTTAAATATACATATGAATTATATATACTCCAACACACATCACCGACGACACGCTTCTCGATTCCGACACCCTCCACGATTCGGTTCTAGTTTTTGATTACAAACGAATCGGTTCTCGTCTAGATTTCTGTCGGAATGTTCTAGTACTTCACAGCCTCACCAGACGTCATCATCATTCTTCTTCCCCAGCCGGAGTTATCGCATCTCACCGGCGCCACCGTTTGACTTTTGGACATCGAAGCAGACTATAAATTTAACCAAATCACAACAATCATGAACTATTCCGAGAGGGTTTGTAGCTGCAATCGATCTCAATAAATTCAGAAAATCTACAGCTACGATTCATAGGCCCGTTTGGAGTAATCTGTTCTTGAATCTTCAGTTATGTCTTAGAGGCCAATTTGATAGTTCAAAAGAATTTCTGGAAGAAGATTGTGTTGCATATGATAATAGATCACTGTTTCTCGAAGTTCTAGATGCAGATTCTAGTGTCGATGAAAAATTTGTAAATTCTGTGGCAGACGAGGGATGAAGAAAACCCTAATTTGATTGCCAATTGAAGAGATGATTTTGGTCTGAATTAAGGGTTTGTGTGGGATATAAATAGAGAATTAAATGACTTGAGAGGGAATTACCATTTTACCCTCATGTGCCTTGCACATGACATATTTTAACTGAGAATTCTAACCAGGTTTGGCCTAAAGGACAAAAAGTGCAAGATTTTGAAAGGTAAAGGACACCGCCTGTCAACTTTTGGCCTAAAGGACAGCGTCTGAAATTTGATGTAAACATAAAGAACAAAACTTGTAATTTACTCTATATATACACACATACACCTAATGTATACACACGCTTACACATACATATATACTTAAATAAAAATTAAATTTATAGTTTTATACGTACCAATCTATTAGATTTTGATCAACTATATACATACTTACTACTATATCTATACGTACTAGCCCAACCACGCCAATAAAAAATTAAAATCAAAACTAAAAGTTAAACGCTAAACCGATAAACGTCAGTCTGTTCATCGCCTCAATGTTTCATGTCGTTACCCTAAGTCGATCGTCTCCTGCTCTCAACGTAATTGTTCGTGCAATATGATCATCGCCTCGTCAGCCAAAACAATGTTATTTATAAGAAAAATATTATGCCATTAAATGTGCATGTTTTCAAAGACATAAAAACTTGAGACCCAACATTGTCACTATCTCTCTCAGTAAATTTAAATTCGGCGACACGGTTGTCCAAATCGCTCGAACTTCGCTCCGCTCGCTCAGAGTTTTTACTGCTCGAAAAATGCTCGCTTGATTTGATGCTCGGTTTTAAACGAGCCGCTCCGCTCGGTTCGGTTTGAAAACGAGCCAAGCACGAGGAAAGGTCCGCTCGGTTCGGCTCGGCTCGTGAACAGCCCTAAACCCAACCCAACCACTCCTTCCAATTCTTTCTCTCACTCTCCCTCTTCTGATCCCG
The DNA here is from genome assembly GCF_002127325.2 of Helianthus annuus. Classification (NCBI taxonomy): domain Eukaryota; kingdom Viridiplantae; phylum Streptophyta; class Magnoliopsida; order Asterales; family Asteraceae; genus Helianthus; species Helianthus annuus. The sequence continues at coordinate 3,138,977 of NC_035448.2, read as the reverse complement.
CTGCGACCGACGCACGAAAGCAGTCAACAGGCACGACGGCAGCGGCTGTATCCTCAACGGAAAAGCTTGAGTTCGGCCATCCCACCACCTGGAATACAAAATTTAACAAGGTACCTTCGTTTTTTATGTGGTTTTTGGGAGAAATAGAGTTATAGAGATGTTTTGAAATTTTATGTGTTTTGATGAATTTTTTTTGCTGTTCTAAACTTTAGTAGCATGATTTTGTTGTTTTGATGTTTTTTTTCTAGACTTTACTAGGGCTTGAAAATTAAAATTGAAAATTATGGATCGATTTATTGTGATAGAAACCATGAGTAGGGAAGTTTTGGTGAGATTTCTTATGGGAAACCACTAGAAAAGTAACTCTAGATGATGTTTTGCATAGATTTCAAAAAATGAAAACCTGTAGGGCACAATTTTGAACATGTTTATAATGACGTTTAACGTGTTTTTTATGGTTATATAAATTTTAGTTTAATGTTCTTTTGTTTTACATGACCCGACCCGATATGAACTGATTTTTTTATATATACCCAGGACCTAAAATCTTTAAAAATATTCTACATCCCATTGAAAAAATGTTGAATCCTCCGCTAGATATCAACTCCAGTTTGATAATGGTTTATTTTGCAAGAACAGATTGATTCACTTTATTTTGCAAGAACATTTATTCCTATATGAGCCAAATGCATATTCCTTTATATATTTTGATTCACTTTATCGTTATTCACGCTCTCTCGGTCAGAATTGGGACCTACCTGAGGTCCTACAACCTCAACAAATGCAAAAGAGATTCTTGTAATGTTCCTTTTATCTCATCTTATACTTTTTCCTTTATTCTTAGGTTATAATAGATTCCCGAGTTAATTGCCAACATCGTCTCTGAGGTTAGGGCAGGTTTGTCATTTTCGTCTAAAATGACACTTTTGTACCAAATTGCCCCCAATGTTTGTAACTTTTCCTATTTTCATCCAAACCACTAATTTAGTTTATTGTTTCTGTTAAGTTGAGGATATTTGGACGAAACTTACAAATATAAAACCACAGGGACGATTTTGGCAATTTACTCAAACTCTTTTAAATTTATTTTAATTAATTAATTTTGTTACATATATAATAAAAAAGAATATACATGCAATTTTTATATGAAAAAATTAATAGCTTGTCACATAATTTTTATAAATTTTTATCCAACCACTAACTAAGTTATTTTTTCTATTAAGGAGAATGATGTTTATAAACTAAGACAGAAATTAATTTCTAATTTTTTATATAGATCAGTTTTATAAAAATAAAATCTACCTAAACCTCTAAATTTTATAAAACTAAAATGTTGGTGACCTTATTGAAAAAGGTCAAATAAAAAAAATCTTATCATATGTACCAAGTTTGTAATTCATCTTCTACTCTTTTAAATTCGCTCCTAAGGAAAAACAGAAGTCAGTGCCCCCCCCCCCATCAAACAACATATCGTTACCAAACTGTAATTATAATGCTAGAGTAAACTTCTGTTTTGCTCCCTGTGGTTTGGTCACTTTAACGGTTTTGCCCAAAACCTTTAAAAATAGTCATTTTCCTCCAATAGTTTGCTATGGTTTTTCCATTTTGCTCCTCATTTTGCTCCATGCGATGAGCAAAATGGAAAAAGAGACAATTTGGATGGAGTTAGAGGCGTGGAGCAAAATGGAAAAACCATAGCAAACTATTGGAGGAAATGACTATTTTTAAAGGTTTGGGACAAAGCCATTAAAGTGACCAAACCACAAGGAGCAAAACGAAAGTTTACTCATAATGCTATGAACCAAAAGTTTCTTTACTCAAGCCACTCAGAATAAGTATTACTTAGTTACCTTCATAATCTTAATTAAATAAATATTTTATTTCTACCAACATATTTCCTAGGTGCTCAACACATTTAAAAAATATGTAACGTTTTACAATTTTTTTTCTATCTCTACAACTAATAAATACTAAAAGTTGTAATCGATTGTTATGTGTCACACCAATGACGTTTTCTCTTTATAAAACTGATTTATATAAAGAAACTGTAAATTAATTTCTGACTTGATTTATAAAATTTAAAACATTTTTCACCTTAACAGAAAAAATAAACTGAGTTAGTGATTTGGATGAAAATTTATAAAAATTATGTGATAAAACTATTAATTTTTTTTCCTAAAAACTTCATGTATATTTTTTTATTATATATGTAACAAAAAGAATTAAATAAAAGAAATTAAAAAGGTTTGAGTAAATTGCGAAAATCGTCCAGTTTCATCCAAATATCCTCAACTTAACAGAAAAAATAAATTAAGTTAGTAGTTTGGATAAAAATTACAAGAAGTTACAAACGTTGGGGGGGCGATTTGGTACAAAAGTGTCATTTTGGACGAAAATGACAAACGTGCCCAAACCTCAGGGACGATTTTGGAAATTAACTCTAGATTCCCAATATTACTTGCAAGGAAAGAAAAGAACGTGATACTATTTTTACAATTTTGCATCTTCTTAGAGTTAACTGTGATTTTCGTCCCTGTAGTTTGGTGGAAAATGCCACTTCAGTCAAAAAAAAATTGCGCCAATTCCGTACTCAACATTTTTGAAACGTGCCACTTCAGTCCAAAAAGATAACGCGCCGTTAAAAACGTTGAGGATGGAACTGGCGCAAGGCATTATCTTTTTGGACTGAAGTGACACGTTTCAAAAATGTTAAGAAAGGAACTGGCGCAAATTTTGTTGGACTGAAGTGGAATTTTCCACCAAACCATAGAGACGGAAATGACACTTAAATCTTTTTATTTTCTTCCACACACTTCTTTTGACAGGGATATCAAAACGACAATACGTTCCGTCAGGTTATGTGTATCAGGAATCTATGGGCCTAATAGCCCATATCAATCCATGTAGAACCCATTATGTATATGGACCTAAGCTAATTGTGTATGAGAAATATTAGACTTTTAAAGATCAAAACGTATCACGGATTTGCTTTACATAGATAGTGGTGTACAAAAAATGGTTTTGGGCCCGACAAACTGGCTCCCGACCCGAAATTGATCCACCAAAGAAAACCGGTTTGGCTGGACCCAACCAGTAGGTTTGGTTTAGTTAGAGGTTGAGAATTCATCTTCATATTGGATTATAGGCCAGAAGGGATTTATTTTCATCAGCCCAATGGAACAGGGGTTGAGAATCAAAATAATGAAAGTAAACAAAGATGAATAACAAAAGTGAACACATGATATGATGGAGTTTGTTTATTACAACATCTTTCACATATAAAGTAAAACAAAACATGATACACAAGTACAGGCCAATTTTATATATATCTACTACTCATACGTTCACAACACTCGTAATGAAGTACAAATTTATAATCTAAACGCTTAAAAGATCATACTATACTGGAGATCTCTGTCATCCCAATCATGGCCGGCACATTCACCATCGTCTGCAATCCCTTGAAAGAATGAAAGGGGGTGTGGATGCACTTTAGTATTCTCATATGTGCCCCCAAACTTCACATTTACAAATTTATGAATGGCATTGCTATCATCATAGAACTCCCTCGTCGTGTATGTTTCATACCGAAGTGTTGACGGAGCACAAGCTGTATGAGTAGATTGCATACACTCATGACAATGATAGAATGAAAATTCAGGATCAAACTCTTGCTCGCAAATTTCACAAAAATAGTCACTCTTATGGTTCTCAATGGGAAAGTAACTCAGCTTCATAGGGTGCTTGTCACACTTGTGTGTAGTTGTCTCCGGTATTAACAAAGCACAATTGGAATGTACACCAAAATAATCACAAGTACGACAACTAAATATAAGACCATCCGTACGACCCCAACTCATACTACACGACCCGAGTCCGAGTTTAACCAACACCCGATATGCTTCGTTGCTACCCCTAGTCCGGTACTCCGGTCTTCCATTCATTTAATTACCCATTATAGGGTTACGGTCCGGGTAAACCCGTTGAGAGATAACATAAATATACTCATCTCTCTAATGCAAAATTAATTTGTTTATGGTTGTTAAAAAATTAGCCACCAAGTCATCTAATTTATCTAATAACATTTTTTTTTTGTAATTTGTAATTCGGTTAAAGGGTTTAAATCAATTCTAATTTGTTTTTAGAGTTAATTACTCGGATGGTTAGTTATATTTAACCATTACAACACATCTTGGGTCTAAAGCTTTAAGTTAGTATATTCATGTTTTGTGTCTCTGTTTCGTAACACTACTAAGGTTAACGGTCGTTAACTATTCTTTTAAATCGAGTAATATGACAAAATAATAAAGTTTCGGTCCACTATGATACCATCACTCAATATTGCAACTGAAAGCCAAAACCCAACAATATAAAGTCGTGATACACCCAAAAGGATATCGACATGTGGTTTACATCGATCGAAAACGATATAAATGAATACCGGTAACCGTCCTGATAATACTGATACCGATGTAGTTAAGTCGGAATCGGTAGGTTTAGTTGCTATATCATATGATAAAAAAACTATATTTTCAATACAACTTCGTTTTTAATATTGTTCGGTCAGAATCGAAACGAAATTTGTTTTGACAAACATAAAAACGAATATTGGTACATGTACCGAGGTTGTTCAGACAGTATTGGTTCGGTTCGGATCGTCACAGTGATGAATAAAAAAATCAATTACATTTGACCCGTTCGGTTTTGACCAAAACTTTTGTCGAAACATATAAAAAAGTAAACACGCTGGAACGGTATAATAGGAACTCGTTTGAGTGCCTCACATAGAAAGAATGTGAGCGTTGACGGCTCGGTTCAGAAGCTCCGTTTGGAAGCTAGGTTCAGAAGATTTGTTCCAAGCCCACTCTAGAAGCACTCACCGGTCTCTACTCTCTATCAAGTCATTAACATAACTGTCTTAAATCAGTTTATAATCGATCAAGTGGACTCTTAAAAACCCAGCCCAATAGCTAATATTATGGGCCCTATACATGTGAGTGTTATTCTAACTAAATCTTCCTATGATTCTACTTTACCACATTAGGCCTAACAAAGCTAAACAAATTCTTATATTGGGCCAACTTTAAAGACTTAATCCTAGTGGGAATTGAAGTGACTTCAAGATAACTCAAAAGGGTTGAAGATAATGTTTGGTGTATTTATTATTATTTAGTTATTTGGTCTAGATAATTTATTGTAGTATTTTATTTATGGGCTACATATCTCTCATTTGGGTTTAATAACTATTTAATTGGTGTTTGATTCATAGAGTTAATTAGTTTAGTATAAATAGGTGACTAAGGTTATTATAATTGGTGTGCTTTTAATTGATAAATAATAAAAGAGTCGAACGAGTTCATTCATACCGTGTTTGTGTGTTTAATCAAGGGCCTGATTTTCCAACAGACTTATACCATCCTCTCAAGCTGTGATCATGTCTCCTGTTAGGTCGACCAGCCAAAGATTCTGAAGAAACTAATACATTGCAATATCAATGACATGGCATAGGTTAAATGAAGATCACACCAAAACAACTTCATGCATTTGACCTTTTGTCTTTGACTTTGCCTTTTCGAACATGCTAGCAAACTTTTTGTATTGATTTCTAATAAATCTGATGACTCTTAGCATCCAACTTCCTTGCTGCTTCATACCAATTTGGCCCATATTCTTCAAATCAAGCACAAAGTGTGAACTATGGTAAAAGAATATGATTAACAATTCTCTTTTATTTCTTTCTTGATATTCAACTGAATACACCATGATCCTTCTTATAAGGATATTAAACAGAAACTAAAAGGAAACAATAGAGATAAAAAGAAAGAATAATCATCCCAAACATATCTCCCACTAATATCGTAATTGGCCAAGTTATTTTGAGAAAATATTATTTGACTTATTTCAACACTCCCCCTCAAGTTGTGTAGTGGGGTCTTCAATACTCAACTTGCACAGAACTGAATTGAAGACATTCCTTGGAACAGCCTTGGTCAGGATTAGTTGGTTCTCAGATTTTACATAGGGAAGCTTCACAGTACCATCTTCGATTTTTTCTTTTATGAAATGTCGGTCTACCTCCACATGTTTTGTTCTGTCGTGTTGAACCGGATTTTCTGAAATGCTTATGGCAGCCATATTATCACAGAACAGCTGAGTCGGAAGTTTTAAAGGAAAACCAATTTCCTTCATCAGTTTTTTTAGCCATAAAATCTCTATAATTCCTTTAACAATCCCTCTGAATTCTGATTCTGCACTGGACAGCGAGACCACCTTTTGCTTTTTACTTCTCCAAGTGACTAGGTTGCCTCCTAGCAAGGTAAAAAATCCAGAGGTTGACCGCCTCCCGTTTGGATTACTCGCCCAATCAGCATCAGTAAATGCCTCCACATTTAGATGTTCCCCCTTTTTGAACACAATTCCTCTTCCAGGGGTACCCTTGAGATATTGGACTATCCTCATGACTGCTTCCATGTGTTCTTTTTGCGGTTGATGCATAAACTGACTTACAACTCCAACTGCATAAGCAATGTCAGGTCTGGTATGAGCTAAGTAAATTAATTTTCCTACCAATCTCTGGTACCTTTCTTTATCTGCTGGCTTAGCTCCTTCACTAATCTTGAGATTATGGTTAACTATTATAGGAGTATCAACCGGCTTGCAATCCACCATCCCAGTCTCAACCAACAAATCTAGAATATACTTCTTTTGAGAAATGAAAATTCTCCCTTGTGATCGAAGAACTTCAATCCCTAAGAAATATTTCAGCCCTCCAAGATCTTTCATTTCAAATTCTTTAAAAAGATTTTCCCGTAGCTGAGCAATTTCTTCTTTATCACTTCCTGTAATGATCATGTCATCAACATATATAATCAGACAAGTGACTAATTCTCCCCTCCTTTTGAAAAACAGGGTATGGTCAGCATTGCTTTGTTTATATCCATATTTCTTCATAGCCATTGTAAACTTTCCAAACCATGCCCGTGGAGACTGTTTCAAACCATACAAGGTTTTCTTAAGCCTACAAACTTCATTCTTTTTGAATTCTTTCGAGAAACCAGGTGGAGCCTCCATATATACCTCTTCCTTTAAATCTCCATGGAGAAACGCGTTTTTCACATCAAACTGGTGAAGAGGCCAGTCTTTGTTTGCAGCTACCGATAATAGAACCCTGATAGTATCGATTTTAGCAACGGGAGAAAAAGTTTCAGAGTAGTCGATACCATAGGTTTGTGTATATCCTTTTGCTACTAGTCTTGCTTTATAACGTTCAATTGTTCCATCAACTTTGTATTTAATGGTAAAAACCCACCTACATCCAACTGGTTTCTTACCTTTTGGCAACTCACATTTTTCCCATGTGTTGTTTTCCTCTAGAGCTTTCATATCTGTGTTCATAGCTTCTTGCCATTCGCGTGTTTCACTTGCTTCTTGAGCAGTTCTAGGGATATTTTCGGAGAGGAGCGTGACAAAGAAGGCTTTTGCGATTTCACCAACTCTTCCCCTATCTCCATCAATTGGATATTTAGATTCTCGTTTCTTGTGTTCCGGAGAAAAACGGTTTGGTGGAACACCTCTATTCTTCCTTGGAGGTAAAACACGAACCTCTGGTGGTTCTTTAGACTCTATTTCCTCTGGCTCTTGGGTTTGGGTTTCAAGAACTGCATTATCATCGTTAGTATGTAAAATGTCATCATCTTGGGTTTCACTTACCTCTTGTTGGGGGACACCTTCCGAGGTCGATTCACTGGTTGTGAAAACTGATTCGTCAGCCTTTCCTATGTTGGTTGTGAGAGACTCGGTGGCTCCATCTACCTGCTCTGTCGGAACAGCCTCAGAGCAACTCAACCAATCTAGAGATTCCTTGACTCCCTCCCCCTGAGTTCTAGGTTGGTTGTCGAAGTAGAATTCCGACTCTAACCAGTCACAATGCATGGTGACATGGATGCGACGAGACACTGGATTATGTAGGTCCGGTTTCGGGACCGAAACCGTGATTTTCTTGTTCATGTTCAAAGATGGAAGAGATAAGAGAGGATAAACATAACAAACTTTGTATTAATCCGGTAGTAAACATTACAAGTCGGCCCGGTTACATGACAACCGAACTAATACCAAAGAAGTATACATCCGGGGAGAAACCAAGTGGTGATTTCTCCCGGTGAGGTCTCAGACCTCCATTCTCTCTCTAGCACACACTTGTGCTCTCACTCTTATGTTTTACAAGACAAGGTGTTGGTATTTATACCAAACACAGGTTGCACAGTCGAAGGATCAAGCTGACTGGTCGACAGATCATCTGTCGACCATCCAGCTTTCGAAAGACACATACATACCTCGAAGGATCACATATCCTTCGAGGTCCATCCTTCGATGGATATCTTTCGAGCTCATCGAAGGATACACAATCCTTCGATGCCTTATCCTTCGACACCAACATTAACAACCATAACTTGTCTTGCAACAACACACGGTCAACCGAATAACCCTCTCGTTTGACCACTTCAAACGAGCGGGTCTATACACGTTCGATAGACCGTTTCACTAACTATTACAAATTCAGCGTAAAATAATAACTAATCTATTCGACAAGCATCGGACACAAAATCTGCATCAACAAATTCCCCCTTGTCCGTTGCTGTCGAATGCTGAACATGCAACTGCAATCGATCTTCAGTCAAGTATTCATCTTCTCTGTGTTAACCAATTCCCCCTTGACCGATGATCCAGGTAAGTAGTATCTTGATGCTCATTGTATAAGATTTCCCCCTCAAAGTACGCGTATCCGTGTTGAGTGTTGTGCAATTTCCTCAAAAGGATCAATTGACCGATCTTCCGCTGATCTTCCAAAACTCCAACCGGCATATGATAAAGGTTCCATTCTTAAACAACTGCATCAAGTCTTGATCTTCAAGTGTCTGTGTAAAACATTCCACGCTGAACCGTTTGAATCACCAGAAGATCATAAACTCTACCACCTGAGATTGCGTTTAGAATTTTGCCGAAGAAATTCAACAAATGAAAAAATTTTTATCCCCCCATTTCTTTGGCAAGATCTCTAAACCTTAACAGATTCTTTCCACTTCAAAGAAACTGTCGTCAAATATTCACCAATTCCCTCCACCAAGCGGAACTGTTGTGTTTGGCCCATAATAGTCACGCTACCATGTTTGTCATTGCATCGGTAACCGTGACTACCCCACATTTTCAAACATCAAGTCTTCATCATCTCTTGTGTTCATCATGCTGCATCACCCCGCGTGTTCCCAAATCCCGTACGAATTTTGATGTTGAAACTTTGAAGCCCGGTATGAATAATCCTTGCGAACACCCGACCCGACTCCAAGTGAATTAAATGATTAACCCCAACACACTGTCTGAGTTCATAAAATTCCACAACATCTGGATCCTTCGAAACACCTGCATCAAACGAAAGATAAACACCAAGATAGCTTCGAAAGATGATCTTTCGAAGTCTTTCGAGCACATGTCACATATCTTTCGAGCATCTTTCGAGCACATGTCACAGATCTTTCGAACACCTTTCGAAGTTGGACATGGCTGATCCTTCGTACACTTCAGAATTGATCCTTCGAAGTCTTTTTGATCCTTCGAAGAACTGATGATCTTTCGAGCACACCTGTTCATCTTTCGAATCTCCTTGATCGAAGGATGATCTTTCGAGGTCGAAAGTTATCCTTCGATGGTCCTGACACAAGGACAGAAAGTACGACAGGTGTCAGAAAAGTTGATGTGGTAGGTGACCAACTTTCGCACATTTCGAAGCATGAAAATTTGAATTTTGAATTTTGTTTCATCCTTCGAAAAACTGTTCAATCTTTCGAGGACAAACAGCATCTTTCGAAATTTGAAGCTGTCAAGAACATCAAGAACACGGAGGACTGTTCATCTGCAGATCTGACCGAAAACACTTGTACACGTTGTTTTGATGAAGAAAACTTGAGTATTTTAGAGAAAAACATAAAACCCAACACCCGGTTTAGCACAGATCTGGATATCCGGGTCCAGATCTGGGTTTTTCTCATTTTCACCTTTTTACATCTTGAACAAAAACCCACAAAAATCACAGATCTAGAGCACATGTGACTTAGTAAACGGTTAGTTTTACTAAATCGGGCACCATGGCTCTGATACCAATTGTAGGTGCGGTTTCGGGACCGAAACCGTGATTTTCTTGTTCATGTTCAAAGATGGAAGAGATAAGAGAGGATAAACATAACAAACTTTGTATTAATCCGGTAGTAAACATTACAAGTCGGCCCGGTTACATGACAACCGAACTAATACCAAAGAAGTATACATCCGGGGAGAAACCAAGTGGTGATTTCTCCCGGTGAGGTCTCAGACCTCCATTCTCTCTCTAGCACACACTTGTGCTCTCACTCTTATGTTTTACAAGACAAGGTGTTGGTATTTATACCAAACACAGGTTGCACAGTCGAAGGATCAAGCTGACTGGTCGACAGATCATCTGTCGACCATCCAGCTTTCGAAAGACACATACATACCTCGAAGGATCACATATCCTTCGAGGTCCATCCTTCGATGGATATCTTTCGAGCTCATCGAAGGATACACAATCCTTCGATGCCTTATCCTTCGACACCAACATTAACAACCATAACTTGTCTTGCAACAACACACGGTCAACCGAATAACCCTCTCGTTTGACCACTTCAAACGAGCGGGTCTATACACGTTCGATAGACCGTTTCACTAACTATTACAAATTCAGCGTAAAATAATAACTAATCTATTCGACAAGCATCGGACACAAAATCTGCATCAACAGATTATAACACCTATACCCCATCTGATGTGGACCATATCCTACAAAAACACATTTTTCTGCACACGGGCCCAATTTGTCTCTATGCGTTTTTGGAATATGAATAAACACAGAGCACCCAAAAATACGTGGTGGTAGGGTTAGACGGGTGATGTATTGCAAAATACATCATTTATTCGTGTAAAGTTTGTATTATTTTCGTTATATTTAGTTTTGATTTTCGTTAGAATATGTATACTATTGATCAAATCGTGTTTCGTAGGTATTGATGCTCAAATATGCGAGAAACCGAGCAAAACGAGTTAAAATATTGAAGTGTCAAGTCTTGGAGCATGTTGGAAAGGTTGAAGAGTTGAAATAAAGTTTAAAAGCTGAAGAGTCACTTTCTGGCACCCCATCACCTACTGAGCAAGTTTCTGGCACCTGGCGAGAGTCTGAAGTTAGTAAATGGGCTGAAAAACAAGGTGGCACCCCACCACCTTGTCCCTGAGTTTCTGGCGGCCAGCCAGAACGTCCTGATTGATAATTATTACGAATTTAGTAAAGGGTTATTTTGGAAAGTCATATATAAACATCCTAAACTGAGGAAAAAACCCTAATTCGAATTTGGGGCATCTTGGGCGACTCTTGGAGCATTCTTGGAGCAATTTTGGAGTTCTTGAAGCCTAGGAATCATCGGTACGAGTTCGGGGAAGAAGGCTTGAAGATCGAATCGGGTTTTCTAGTTCTTTATTCTTAATTTTTCTTACGAAACTTGTGATGATGAATTCCGGTTTAGATTTCTTTGAATTGTTTTCATGTTTTAGTATGCTTGGCTAAACTTATAAACCGCCTAGACTTTGATGAATGGATTGATATAACGTTTTTACCGGTTTATGTTATTTGCATGATGTTTATGGATTGGTTGTGATTTGTAAAAGGTTTGATTTAATGATTTGATGTATATGCATGCTTTGAATTGGTTTATTGTTATTACTTGCTTCATATGATTCTTAGTGACGGTCTATATCACAACATAGAGTCATATTAGGGTTTAGGATTTCGGTGAGTGTCTATATCACATAAGAAAACCTTAACTCTTTAGGGAGAATTGGCCAATAAACCCTAGAAGTAATTGGTAATAATTTGCTAAGTCTTAGTGTTCTACTAGTCCTAATACCTGGAAAGTGAGGGACTATTGGTAGGTCTTACCCGGCGAATTGCTTTAGATAGTCCTTGGAAAAGGTCATGTCTTGGTTTACCTGTCGGTTTTATTAGTCTATCAAGTCAAATTAATTACTTCAAACTACCCTAGACCTAGGATTGGAAAAGAATAGGTCAACATTAGGGTACTTACACAATAATTAGACAACTGGAAAGGCGTCTAATAACCGGTAGAATTAACGGCCTAGGTAGTTCCACAGGTTTCTCCTTGAGAAGGGTCGAGGGGCCTCGTTGGTTCTTAATAGGTTTAGTATTTTAAGATCTCGGTTCCATAACTCGTGCATTTAACTTAATTGGTAATCTCTTAAAAACAATCCAGGATTCTTGTCTAGGTGGTCTCGTTCTCATACAAGGAAAGTCCACAGTCTTTATTCGTCTTTAGTCTAGTTCTAGTTTAATTTAGAAGTTTAATATAGATTTCCTTAGTTTCCGTAACCCCCCCCCCAAACAATTAAAACAAGTTAAGTCGTGTCTGTCAGCGTCTAGTCAGAGTCTAATTGCGTGATACATAGAGTCCTGCGGTTCGATACTCGGACTTGCTTAGGCTATACTACATTGACCGGTACACTTGCCGGTTGTGTGGTTTAGGTTTAGAGAGTCTGTTTTATAAATTTAAAGCTTTGTAGTGTCTAGCGTAGAGAGTCTAACTTAGTTAATTTTTATAGTCTGTTTAGCACACATCAACGGGATAGTGACTAGACTCTCAAGTGTCTTTAGAGGAGTTTTATGTCCTAGAATTTGAGTTGGAAGACGATTGAGGAGGTATACAGATGTGGCAACAGCTTCGGGCCAAAAAAACTGAGGAACTTGAGATTCAATCATCATAGCACGAGTTTTTTCTAGTAAAATTCGATTTCTTCGTTCCACAACACCGTTTTGTTGAGGTGTGTTAGAACATGAAGTTTGATGGATGAGCCCATTTTCCTGGATAAAACTTTGCATAGTTTGATTTACAAATTCTCCACCGTTATCTGAACAAAGAATCTGTATTTTTTTATGGAATTGGGTTTGGATCATTTTATAAAATATAAAAAATTTCTCTGGCACTTCTGATTTATGTTTCATAAAGTATACCCAAGTCATGCGAGAGAAATCGTCAACAAACAAAACAAAATATTTAAATTGATTCTTTTTAGAATTTGGGGCAGGCCCCCAAACATCTGAATGAACTAATGAAAAAGCAGAATTCACCCTCGTGTTACTAGGATTAAAGGACACTCTATGGTTTTTAGCAAGGACACAAGTTTCACACTTCACAAGTGGATTTATTTAAAAAAAGACTCGGAAATAACATCTTAAGATACCCAAACGAAGGATGACCTAGACGACGGTGCCATAACCAGAGTTGTCTATCAGCCGTTCCATGAGCAAGCATGGCATGTCCCTGGTGAGTCATCTCATCAACATAGTAAAGGCCTCCTCGCTCAGTACCACGCCCAATTATCTCCCTCGTAAGAATGTCCTGCAAAACACAGAAGGATGGATACATTAGATCCACACAATTCAATTCCTTCGTAACTTGACTAATAGACAACAATTTTGAGGATAGCGTTGGAATATAGAGACAATTATTCAGTTTCATGTTTTTTGAGAATTCAATGGCACCTCCTCCTTTAACCTCCACACATTCTCCACTTGCAGTTTCAATATAAGTTTTCGATGACGATCCCAAGTTCAAAAAATCTTTCGGATCATATGTCATTGTATCAGTAGCTCCACAATCAAAAATCCAATCTCTCATTTTTCTAAGATTGGGAATAGTGGACCGAGTCTGATACACTTTAGGTGCTTCATTCAAGTTGGTGCCATCCTTTTTAATTTCGAAACAATAAGGTTTAAAAAACATAGGATTGCAAATTGAAGGGTCTGGAGCGTAACTTCCAAACCCTTTACCTGTTTCCTCCTCATGTGCTATCCCAATTACCGCATCTCCAAATCCAGTCGGCATTGCCGATTTGCCACCGGTATTCGTTCCTCCAACGGCAGCGATCGGTGCCTTTGGCGGATCGCCAGAATCTTGTTCTCCAACCGCAACAGCCGCTTTTCCCTTTTGTCCTGGTTTCTCCCACCAATCAGGATAGCCTACAAGCCTGAAGCATGTTTCCTTAGTATGTTTCTTCATGTTACAATGTGTGCATAAAAGTTTCGATTTATCCTCCTTTTCCCTCTTCTGTGATTCTGATCGGAAATTGCTTTTTCCAGCCGACCCACGAGCGACGAGTCCTGACCCAATTTCAGTCGACTCAGGATTGGGAGATGACGTTGTTTGTAAAATGTTGAGTCTCGTGATTTCTCTGCGTATGGCAGCATATGCGACTTCAACCGAAGGAAGAGGATCTCGCTTCAATATGTCATGTTTGATTGGTTCCAGCTTATCATCTACGGCGATTAGGAGTTGGTATAATCTTTGTTCCTGAATTTTTTTATTGTAAGTTTGTATATCTCCGGTCTCCTTCATTGGGTTTGGATCTCTGCGGTCAATCGTCATCCAAATTTTTTGTAGTTTATTCCAGCATTCTTCCAACGTATCCTTCCCTTGTCTCAATGAATTGGCCTTCTTGTGAAGATCAAAGATTTGTAAAGAGTCCGTTCCGGACCCGTAGGTTACCGCTAACCCATCCCAAAGGGCTTTAGCAGTCGGATACTGTGAAACGTTGTTAACAAGGCTTGATTCAATATTCTGAATCAACCATGTGAACGCACATTGATCATCTTGCTCCCACTGCACATATTTGGGATCTGTTTTTGGTGGGGATGACGGTTCTCCGGTAAGATGAGAACCCCTCCCCCTTCCGCCTACAGCCTTCTTTATGAGTGTAGCCCATAAAGAATAATTATCCCCACTCAACTTTATCCCAATCGACAAATTTTCAGAATTCGTTGTTGTCGGTTGGGTTCCGAGACCGTTCCTCAGCAGAGCTGCGATTTGTAGCGTTAAATCATCGGGTATGGTTATACTTTTATTCACTGTGTCGTCGTTCATTGTAGTGTGGGTTGGACGAGTTTGTTTTCAGGTTTTAGATGAGTAAAGGAGGGAACGAATTGGTTTTCCAGAATCATAAACCATGCTCTGATACCATGTGAACTATGGTAAAAGAATATGATTAACAATTCTCTTTTATTTCTTTCTTGATATTCAACTGAATACACCATGATCCTTCTTATAAGGATATTAAACAGAAACTAAAAGGAAACAATAGAGATAAAAAGAAAGAATAATCATCCCAAACATATCTCCCACTAATATCATAATTGGCCAAGTTATTTTGAGAAAATATTATTTGACTTATTTCAACACAAAGAATTCTATAGCCTGCACTTTGACCTTTTATTTTTTACTCATTCATACATCTCACTTCTTTAATGACTAGCAACAATCTCAGTACCCAAATCCGATGGATAAAGAAAGATCAATCTACTTAACAACATTTACCGAGAAACATCATACAAATAGAACCCACAAATTTATATACTTTACCTTCTTCCTCCCTTTATATGTATGTAATTCATCTTATTGATAAATCCTTCTTTAGAAAAAAATTAGAAGGCCGAGTGTTATTATTTTTATGGATATCTTCCAAGCATACTTATACTTAATTAACTGATAGAAACATGTGTATACTTGTTGCAATTTTAGTTTGAGCCATTGGATTGCTCATAAGAACGACATAACACAAAAAGATCAGGGGAGCTAGAACAATAGATCCGTAAAGAAGCATTAATGTTAGAGCCTATAATCCATTACTGGAATGCAAATGCATAAGCAATAAGACAACTTACTCACACAAACATTTTGTCGAGCATGTGGTATGCATATGTTAAATACAATTTAGAGAGGTCAAAATTTGTTCACTTCAGCCAATAAAATCAAGTTGTTCAACCCAACCCATGTATTATCATCAAATCCAATAATTTATGGTTACATATTTTCAATCATTGGCCATGGTTGGAACTCATCAAGAACACTGAACAATTGTAGTAACCTGACATCAAAATAATGGAACAGGGGTTGAGAATTCATCTTCATATTGGATTGTAGGCCACAAGGGGTTTATTTTCATCGGTCCTGACAGAATCCGATTTAACCGACACACCCCAATGGAACAGGGGTTGAAACAAACACTGGTCGTAGTGTTTTGTTTCTGCATAACCAGCTAACATCGTACCACAAGTTGCCGCATCCCTGACACTTATAGGCATTTCATCAAACACTTGACGAGCACGTTCAATCACCCGAACCTTAATAAACCCATCCAATATTACATTGTAGGAAACAACATCTCTCTCAAGACTTTAATCGAACACCTTATACGCATCATCAATACGCCAACAGTCACAATAGACATGAACAAGAAAGTTCATTCAACTGTGCGCATGCTTTGATGATTTATTACTTTTGTTATTATCTTCCAAGCATAAGTATATACTTAATTTAATGAACTCCATCAGTGCATATATTATGATTGCCCTTCAATGTTATATGACCAAAACTAACAGGAACATGTGTATACTTCTTTCATTTTTATTTTGACCATTGCTCAATGCTCATTTTTGTTTTAGAACTTACACAGACATTTTGTCGAGCATGTGGTATGCATATGTATGATACAATTTAAAGAGCTCAAAATTCGTTCAATTCTGCAAATAAATTCAAGTTGTTTACCGATTTATTATCATCAAAGTCCATCATTTATGGTTACATATAATCTTTGCTATTCAAAATCAATAATAAAGTACCTAAAAATCCAATCAAGAACACTGAATCTTGATATTGAATTACCCGCCCAACACACCCCAAAGGAACTAGGATAATTAACTTAAAACAAAATTGAATTACAAAAGTGAACACACAAAATAGAACAAACATATGTATGTATATATATATATATATATATATATATATATATATATATATATCTGTTGCTCATATGTTCACAACACTCGTAATGAACTACATATTTACAATTTAAACACTTAAAGATCAGGGGAGCTAGAACAATAGATCCGTAAAGAAACATTAATGTTAGTGCCTATAATCCATTACTGGAATGCAAACGCATAAGCAATAAGACAACTTACTCACACAGACATTTGTCGAGTATGTGGTATGCATATGTTAAATACAATTTAGAGAGGTCGAACCTAGTTCAATTCAGCCAATAATCAAATTGTTTACCCATGTATTCTCATCAAATCCAATATGTTATGGCTACATATTATCTTTTCTATGCAAAATTAATCATATAAAGTACCTGAAAATGAAAATCACCGACCATGGTTGGAACTCATCAAGAACACTGAACAATTGTAGTAATCTAACATCAAAATAATGGAACATGGGTTGAGAATCATCATCATATTGGATTGTAGGCCAGTAGGGGTTTATTTCCATCAGTCCTGACAGAATCCGGATTTAACCGACACATCCCAGTGGAACAGGGATTGGAAATCAAAATAATTAACGTAAACAAACATGAATTACAAAAGCGAACACTTTTTACATAAAATACAACAAAACACGAAACACAAGAACAAACCAATTATATATATTAGCTACTCATACGTTTACAACACTCGTAATGAACTGCAAATTTACAATCTAAACACTTAAAGATCATACTATACTGGAGACGGAGAGGTATGTAATGACAATAATGGCTGGCACATTCACCAGCGTCTTCAATCCCTTGAACGAATGAAAGGGGGTGTGGATGCACTTCAATATTGTTATATGTGCCCCCAAACTTCACATTTACAAACTCATAAACACCTCTACTGTATTCGTCATCATATGTTTCATACTGAAGTATTGACGGAGCACAAGTTGTATGCATTGACTGCATACACTCACGACAATGATAAAATGAAACCTCAGGATTAAGTTCCCGCTCGCAAACTTCACAAAAATAGTCACTCATGTGGTTCTCAATGGGAAAGTAACTCAGCTTCATAGGATGCTTGTCACACTTGTTCGTAGTTGTCTCTGGTATTAACAAAGCACACACCTGGAATGTAGACGAAAATCATTACAAGTATGGCAATCGAATGAAATACCCGGATAAAATTTCCCGCACATACGACACTGCCACCGATTATCCCAATCTCTGTGATAAACCTAGAAAGGAGGTGATTTGGGTGAATAGTATGAGTGATTTCTTTAGGTAAGAAGGCGCACTCAACGTCAATGATGAAGTAGTTGCAATCGATACAACAGTAGGAAAATCCATTACAACGTAACCGGCAAATATAACATCTGAACACCCCAAAAAACTCACCAGGGGCTTTTGAACGGCACTTACTATAACTTCTTGACACTACAAGCTACAATCATAACGTATTATATGGTATTAATTAGGGTTTTTAAAAAGGAGAAAACCACAATTTGACTCCGCTCATTTCGGAACAAAAGTTACGAAAGGTACATAACCGTGCATAGCTAACCCATCAAGCATTGCACTCTAAGTGAATAGATTTTTATCAGGGCTAGCTTCGAATATCCCCAGAGCGGTTTCTATGCGCCCAGATTTAGCATATAAGTCCACTAAGCAGTACACAAAAAACGAGTCTATTTGAATTCTACTACATTTGATACGATCATGCACTTGTATCCCCTTTTCTAGTTCCCCCATTCATGCACAAGCCGAGAGAACAGAAACTAATGACACGTTGTCATGAGAACACTTAGAACAAGCATCTGATCATATAGACTCAAACACTGGTTGTAGTGTTTCGTTTGTGCATAACCAGCTAACATCGTACCCCAAGTTGCTGCATCCCTGACACTTATAGGCATTTCATCAAACACTTGACGAGCACGTTCAATCACCCGAACCTTAATAAACCCATCCGATTGTAGGAAACAATATCTCTCTCAAGACTTCAATCAAACCCCTTATACGCATCATCAATACGCCCACAGTTAAAATAGACATGAACAAGAAAGTTCTGTTGGATTTCTGAATTTAGGGTTTTGAATATCGAAACGATCTTGTGTTCATAAAATGAATTGGTGCCTCATCCGGTTACAAATAATGAATATATATACATGTACATATCACGGCAATAACTGCCATTTTATAAGAATAAATAGATAGATAAATATAAATAACTATATAAATATGATCTAGCCTTATAATTATTTGTCTAACACCCTCCCGTAAGCTTGATCATATCAGATTCATATGCAGCAATTCTTTTATTCGAGTGAAGTCCTTGGGCTGGAGAGCTTTCGTCATGATGTCTGCCAATTGTTCTTTTGTGGTGCAGAACAATACTTCAACTTCTCCTTTCTTTATTAGATCTCTAATGAAGTGATATTTGACTCTTATGTGTTTGCTTTTACCATGATATACCGGGTCTTTAGCAAGGCATATGGTTGATTTGTTATCACAAAATATAGGAATAGGATACTCTTTCTTGCCCAGCAGATCATTTAGAATTCCTTTAATCCATAAAGCTTGACACCCAGCTAGAGAGAGGGCCATGTACTCCGCTTCGGTTGAAGATAATGCAACTACCTTCTGTTTCTTCGATTGCCATGATATGGGTCCGGTTCCTAGATGAAATATATATCCTGAAGTGCTCTTGCTATCATCTATATTACCTGCATAGTCACTGTCACTGAACCCTGTTAAATATTTCTTTCCCCCTTTTGAATACGTAACTCCTTGTTCTTGGGTCCCCTTGATGTATTTTAATATGCGTTTAGCTGCTTCCCAGTGACTTTTCTTTGGGCATTCCATGAACCTACTTATCTTACTTACTGCGAACATGATGTCTGGCCTTGTATTTGTCAGATACATCAGGCTCCCCACTAAACTACGATATAACCCTTCGTCTACAAATTCTTCTGGATCTTCTTTAGATAACTTTAAACCGTATTCCATTGGTGTTGATACCGTGTTGGAATGCGTCATTCTGTATTTTACTAAAAGATTTTTCATATACTTCCTTTGAGACAGGGTGATGTTTCCCTTCTCATAAGTAACCTCCATGCCTAGAAAATAATGCAACCGACCCATATCTGTCATTTCGAACGCTTCTTTCATTGATTCTTTAAAATCTGAAATTAGTTTTTCTGAACTACTTGCTATTATTAGATCATCCACATACAGACAAATGACAATCTTTCCATCATTTGTATCCTTGATATATAGTGTATGCTCGTAGATGCATTTTCTAAATTTGTTTTGAATGAAATATGCGTCTATCCGACTATACCACGCTCTTGGAGCTTGTTTTAAACCATACAAAGCTCGTTTTAGAAAACATACCTTGTTCTCTTCTCCTTCCTTTACATACCCTTGAGGTTGTTCTATATATACCCGTTCTTCTAAGTTGCCATTTAAAAACGCTGTTTTTACATCCATTTGGTGGAGGTGCCAACCATATTCTGCAGCAAGGGCTAAAACTAACCGAACTGTCTCGAATCTGATTACGGGTGCAAAGACTTCCTGGTAATCTATGCCGTACTTCTGCTTATATCCTTTTACAACTAATCTGGCCTTGTACTTATCTACATTACCCTTTTCATCAAATTTCGTTTTGTAAATCCATTTGACTCCAATCGGCTTTTGTTGTGATGGAGGATCTACAAGTTCCCACGTGTGATTTCTATGAATGGATTCTATCTCGTTATCCATTGCTTCTAACCATTTTGGATCTTGACTTGCTTCTTCATAAGATGTGGGATCTGAACTAGTGAAAAGAACAAAATTAACCACTTGATTCTCTCGATATTTCTGTCTAACTTCAGCTTCTGTCAGTGCTTTCGTTCTTCGATAAACATTATTAATAGTTTTTGTACGAATAACTTCATTCTCTGAATCTGATGTTGACGAACTATCTCCATGATCTGCTGATGCAACTGTGGTCTCGTTCTCAGGAAGCATCTCTTCATTTTCTGCTGTTGATAAGTTGTTATGTTCAGGAATATCACCAGCTGTTGATAACTCGTTTTCAGGAGGTATCTCTTCATTCTCTTGTGTCACATTTGGTTCTGTCTGTATTTGTGTCAAAGCCTCATTATCATCCGGTATTATGACTGGAGTCTTGGAGCTCTCTAATGGCAGAACCCATTGTTTGTCTTCATCAAACACTACATCACGACTGATAATGATTTTGTTTGTTTGAGGATTGTATAACTTGTAACCCTTACTATGTTCGCTATACCCAACGAACACAGCCCTTTCAGTTTTTTCATTTAACTTATCTCGATGTTGCTTTGGAACATGCACATAGGCTAAACAGCCAAAAATCTTTAGATGCTCTACATTTGGTTTAACTCCATACCAGGCTTCATAGGGAGTTACATTGGGCCGGGTCTTGGTGATGGTTCGGTTTAGTATGTAAGTTGCACAAGCTATTGCTTCTGCCCAGTAGTTATTCGGTAAACGCTTAATATTCATCATACTTCTACTTAACTCCATCAACGTCCTATTTTTCCTTTCTGCCACTCCGTTCTGCTGAGGCGTGTAACTATTTGTAAGTTGGTGACGTATACCATTTTCTTTTAGATAGTCTTGGAATATCTTGCTACAGTATTCACCCCCGCGATCCGTTCTTAAAGTTTTGATCAAGTGTTCTGACTGTCTTTCATTCAAGGCCTTGAAGGTTTTAAAGAAATTCAACGCTTCTGATTTGAACTTGAGAAAGTATACCCAAGTTTTCCTTGAATAATCATCGATGAATGTAATGAAATATCTGCATCCTCCTATTGATTCAGTCCTCATAGGTCCGCAAATGTCAGAGTGAATTAGTTGTAAGGGCTTACTAGCTTGCCATGTATTTTTCTTTTGAAAAGATTTTCTTGACTGTTTACCCGAAACACAACCCTCACATACATCTCCATCCTTCGTTATCTTTGGCAATCCATGCACCAGACCTTTGGTCTCCATTTTAATTAACGTATCCATATTGACATGTCCATATCTCCTGTGCCAGAGTGAAGATGCTTCCTTCATGGTCATGGTCATTGCAAGATGTAAGTCATTAACTGGCCGAAGAGGAAACATCTTATTACTTGTCATGTTAATGTTTCCAACGATTTCATCGTTTACATCTTTGATTATGCAATGATTTTCTTTGAACAAAACTGCATATCCTTTTTCGATGAGTTGCCCTACGCTTAAAAGATTATGTTTTAAGCCCTTTACATAGAATACCTTTGGTATTTTCCGAATTTTATCTTTGATTGTAATTGATACTTCGCCGCATCCTTGTACTTCCAGTCGTTTGTCATCCCCAGTTCTTACTTCTTTCTTTATCGATTCATCTAAGTTGATGAAGAGTTCCCTGTTTCCCGTCATGTGGTTACTGCAACCACTGTCCAAATACCAACAATCATCCTTGATTGTTTCCTCCATATTGAAGATCATGAACATTGTGTCTTCATGTTCATTACTTTCTTCATCTCTATGAATTAAAACGTTGTCAGTTTTTTCATAATCATCCTTTCGATGACAAAACTTGGCCGTGTGACCCATCTTCTGACAATTATAACATCTAACTGTGCTCCAATTTCGACCCTTACTCTTCCCGCGTCCCTTTGTTTCATTCCGTGATGAATTATAACGGTCTTGACTGGAATTTTGCATTTGAAATGCATGTTCAGTGGGTGTATCTTCATAGCGTTTCAATCTCAATTCATGAGATTGTAGAATACCCATTAATTCTTCGGTCGAAATATTTTCTAAATTTTTTGTTTCTTCCACAGTTATTACCACAGGTTCATAGTTCCGAGTTAGACTTCGTAGAATTTTTTCTACAATTCTCTGTTCACTAATTGATTCTTCGTTCATCCTTAATTGATTAACTATAAGAATCGTTCGATTAAAATAATCTTCTATAGATTCCCCTTCCCTCATTTTTAACGAATCAAATTCACATCGAAGAGATTGAAGTTTAATTGTCTTTACCCGATTTTCTCCACGATATGATTTATGCAGAATGTTCCACGCCTCTTTTGATGATGTTGCCAGCGCAATCCTCTCGAATATGGTTTCACTTACAGATTGAAACAAGATATATAATGCACGTTTATCCTTTTTGACTGCATCTCTGTGCGTTGAAATCGCTTCTTCCGTTGGATTAGTGCCTAATTCACGAATTCCTTCATTAACTACATTCCACAGTTCTTGAGATTCAAGTAAAACTTTTACTTGAATGTGCCAGTGGTAGTAGTTTTGCCCTGTGAATTTTGGAAGTTGAGTTTGAATTCCTTGTCCCTGATTCATGTTTCGAGAATTTGATGATTTCTTGAATTTGATCTATATGGCTCTGATACCACTTTGTTGGATTTCTGAATTTAGGGTTTTGAATATCGAAACGATCTTGTGTTCATAAAATGAATTGGTGCCTCATCCGGTTACAAATAATGAATATATATACATGTACATATCACGGCAATAACTGCCATTTTATAAGAATAAATAGATAGATAAATATAAATAACTATATAAATATGATCTAGCCTTATAGTTATTTGTCTAACAAGTTCATTCAAGTGTGCGAATGCTTTCATGATTTATTACTTTTGTTATTATCTTCCAAGCATAAGTATACTTAATGTAATGAACTCCATCTTATAATTGCCCTTCAATGTTACATGACCAAAACTAACAGAAACATGTGTATACTTCTTTTCTTTCATTTTTATTTTGAGTCATTAGATTGCTGTAGGTCCCTCTCGGAGGATCGAGAACAAACCTATACCTTGTTATACAAACCCACTAGCGAGTGCGGAATCCAAGCTAGTAGGCAAACCGGGATGAGACAAGTATAAACACAATCACACAAAGATTCACCGATTAACACTAGTCGTATTAATGCAAATGAAGGTTTCGGTTACAAGCACAATGTTTACAAATCTAACATGTAAACTCTCAAGTGTGTGTGTGTGTGAGTTCCGACAGAATGCTCTCAACACTCTCTATCTCTCGGTGCAAATGGCAGAACTTCAGAACTGACTCACACTCAACACATGCATGGGTATAAATACCCAGCTCAGCAAGTCTGCTCGAAGGATTCGACAGATGGTCCGAAGGATCATCTGTCGACCACATGTTACACGAAAGATCAGCATGGACCTCGAAGGATCATCCTTCGAGATCTAATGGTCGAACCATATCTTTCGATCACCTCGAAGGATCAGGTGTATCCTTCGAGGCTATCCTTCGATCAGAACATCTTTCAACTGTTGTCCAAGTCAAACCGGAGGATGGTTGACTTGGTCAACTTACAACACAAATCAGGACATCGTTTATATCAGACCGAATATAGACAAAGTACAGACACAAGTGCACCAACAAACTCCCCCTTGGCTGTAGCTTTGTCTTTGATCTCTAAGCTTTGTCTTGTTCTTCTAAAAGTGTAGACTCGTCTGGAACTTCGACAGTCTTTGGTCTTCAGGTCTTCAAGACTCTGATGTCCTATCATGTCTTCAATGCCGGAGGATCTTCAAAGTCTTCACGTCTTGAAAGTAGAGAGTGTATCAACAAACTACCCGTATCATGTAGGAAGTGTGTTGACAAACTCCCCCTTAACATAAGCTCCCCCTTGAGTTATGCTCGTGAAATACTTTAACTTTATGAAGTAAGATCCTTGTGGTGTTGATGATGGCCAACGGCAACTCGATCATCTTCATTCATTGAGCGCCTTCTCGTCGTGTCTTCATTCCAAAGCTCGTCATCGACCATGTTCTCCTAGCCTTTAGAATCTGCACATGCAAGAAATCTAAACGCGTAATGAGAACAACTGCTTGGAATATAGTTAGCATGAACAAATGACACACGTATGACCATGTCACAATCAAACACCGTCCGACAGTTTGAAAGTTTAATAAATTTATCAATTTTAAATTTTAACTTTCAAAACATGCAAATTTCTGACCGTTTATGAAGATTTAGTCAGTTCGGTTTTCAGTCAGGTTTCAGGTAACGAAGACTTGAGCTCCAACATCGTACGATCGAAAATAAAGCAGAAATAAAATCTTTTTGGCTTTTATAAAGTTTATATTAAAACACACCTAAAATCTTTTTGGTATTTTTGAAAGTAAAAGACAACAATTTAAAATCCTTTGAGTGTTATCAAACGACATCACCGCTAATGTCGTGCTGATATGCACCAAACGACGAAACTGTTTAAAAGAAAAACAATAAAAATTAAGCAGTAAATAAATAAATATATACAAACATTCTTTTTGCGAGTTTCGAGGGTAAGAGAATCATATCAGTGTACGGTCATGCCAAAACACTCTTGTTGTTCAGTTAGTTAACATTAAGATAAGCATCCTATAACAATTATCGGTATTGTTGTCCACTTAAGCTCAACTTATCAGATGTAATCATGTTTAGAGGATACGTTAATGTATGATTTATACTTACCGACCGGTGTTCATCCACATCACGACACATTCCCGTATCAAGGTATGCACGAGAGTTCATCTTACCGGTGAGTATACCGATTATCATCTGTTTGATCGTATAAATTGTGAGATACTCACTTATTTTGAATTGAAAACAAGCCCTATGTGATATAATCACTTATTGATGAGGAACTTGATTTTCGTATGCATGAGGGCACAGGTGCAAGTCCGTGAACAGGTCAGTACTTCCGTACAGCAGAGAGACGAACTTGGCACCCGGATAAATGTGATATTTTATCACTTATTTGATTTGGACATGTGATTGTTTATCACTTATTGAGGTCGAATGCAGTATGCAATATGTACACGTATGTATAGTATCATGGAAGATCTATACTTGCGTCCCCGTTATTTTTCGGTAAAAGATACAACCATGATACCCAGATGATAAGCAGCATAAAGACCGAATATCTCAGAACCTCGGCAATCTATCAAACGAAATTTCGGTACTAAGACCATATGCCAATGAATGGTTCCCACCTGGTCTTCAGTCGATTAAGATTTATATCACCCTGCACACTTTAAAATGATTGTGAGCCTACCGATACATCTTATATAGAGCTGCTTATCGTTTTGCATTTAAGGTTTAAAGAGGTTTGGAAAGACCACTGATGTACTATCATTTTCTCTTTAGCTCGCCAGGAAACTCATTTTTGTTTTTCTATTGTTTTTGTGTTTTAGAAATTTTTCGATGTTTTTGGATTTTCTGATTTTTGGATTTACTCCCCCTAAAATCAATAAACTAAGATAAATTTAAAAACACACAAGGATATTTACAAAAATGAT
Organism: Helianthus annuus; assembly: GCF_002127325.2. NCBI lineage: Eukaryota > Viridiplantae > Streptophyta > Magnoliopsida > Asterales > Asteraceae > Helianthus > Helianthus annuus. Next base: position 3,112,758 of record NC_035448.2, on the reverse strand, counting down.
TTTCCGATGTTGGTTTACTCTTGCTTGACCTTAATGCCGTTTACCAATAATAAAAAGTCAAATCTTGATTTGTCAAAAGCTTTGGTAAATAAGTCGGCACGTTGGTCATCGGTGTGGACCTTAACAACATCGATTAGCCTTTTCTCAAAGCAATCACGTATGAAGTGATATTTGATTTCGATGTGTTTGGTCTTTGAATGCTGTACAGGATTTCTAGTGATATCTAAAGCAGCAGAATTATCAACGTAAATAGGAGTAGTTAGGAATTCAAAACCGTAGTCCCGCATCTGTTGTTGGATCCAAAGAACTTGGGAGCAACAACTTGAGGCAGCAATGTATTCAGCTTCGCATGTTGATGTAGCTACACATGTCTGCTTCTTGCATTGCCATGTGACTAGGCGATTTCCTAAGAACTGACATCCAGCCGTTGTGGATTTACCGTCGATTTTGCATCCGCCAAAATCAGAATCACTGAAAGCTACCAATTCAAAGTTATTATCCCTAGGGTACCACAGACCGGTGTCAGGGTACGCCTTCAAATAACGAAAAATCCTTTTAACAGCAGCAAGATGTGAGGCCTTCGGGTTGACTTGATATCTGGCAAGCAGGCACGTTGGGTACATTATGTCTGGCCTTGATGCTGTGAGGTACATGAGAGATCCGATCATGGCGCGATAGATAGAAGGGCTAACAGCTTCTCCCTTCAAGTCTGGAGTAATTCCGTGATTAGTTGGCAATGGGGTACCAATGGGCGTTGCATCAGACATCTGGAACCGGCTCAAGATGTCACCAACATATTTAGTCTGATGGATGAATATCCCAGACTCCGTTTGTTGTACTTGTAGGCCCAAGAAGAAAGTCATTTCCCCCATAGCACTCATCTCGAATTTATCCTGCATAATGCGCTCGAATTCCCTACACAAGACATCATTAGTAGAACCAAAAATAATGTCATCAACGTATACCTGTACCAGAAGAAGATCTCCATCTTGTTCCTTGATGAAAAGAGTACAGTCGATAAGACCTCTACGAAAACCGTTCTCCAGCAGATAGTGTGATAAGGTTGCATACCAAGCTCGTGGTGCTTGATGAAGACCATAAAGAGCTTTGTTGAGCAACCAAACCCGTTCGGGATGGATAGGATCTTCAAAACCTGGAGGCTGTTCGACGTACACCTCTTCTTCAACCACACCATGTAAAAATGCACTTTTCACGTCCATCTGATAGACCTTGAATCCTTTGAAGGACGCATAGGCTAGAAAGATTCGAATTGCTTCGAGACGTGCAACAGGTGCATAGACTTCGTTGTAGTCGATCCCTTCAATCTGACGAAAACCTTGAACGACTAAACGTGCTTTGTTTCGGATAACAACTCCGCGGTCATCCTTTTTGCATTTGAAAACCCAACGGGTACCAATCTTCTTGTATCCAGCAGGTTTCTCTACTAATTTCCAGACACTCAGCTTCTGGAATTGTTGCAGTTCTTCCTGCATTGCTTCAACCCAAGCGTTATCTTTCAAGGCTTCTTTCCACGTTCTTGGTTCTTCTTGTGAGACATAACACGCGAAGGACCAGTCGTTTTGTTGCCCGGATTCTCGAATAGCTGCATACAGGCCTGCATTGTTGTTGTTTCGCAACATGTTTCTTGTTTGTACGCCACTTTGCACATTTCCAATGATGTTTTGTTGAGGATGGGTATTATGAATCCTTGTTTCTGGATTATCTGGAACTGGAACATTTATACCCAGGTTGTTAAGATTAAGATCAACAACCAATTCAAGACCCGGAATTGACGAAGAGGATGATGCAGTAGCCTCAGCTGTTCTATGAGCATCTACTGGAGGAGTACCCTCTGAAGTACCATGAACTGCTGTTGTAGGAGCTTCTTGATCTGCATCTAGAAATTCATCATCCTCTGAAGATTCGTTCAATTCGTTTGCATTATGAAAATCCTCAATGTTGAGAGTATTGTTGTTCACCGAAGAAGATGGTTCTTGATTAACAAGAATTGGACGAACCACCGGTGAACCTGTTGCATTGTCACTCTCGAAAAACATCCTAGCCGCAGCATTTTCTTCAACGGCTTCAACATTGATCGAATTGAAGAAGTCATCGTACTCAAACATCCAAGGTTGACCCGGATTTTTGACTGGCAAGGTGTGCCTTTGTACTCTGACCTCAGACCATTCCTCGACCCTTTTAGTCTCTAGATTCCAGACTCGTAAGTTAGGGGTGGCATACCCAAGAAAGTATCCATCAATTGCTCTTGCCCCAAACTTTCCATTAGGATCGATGATTGTGCATGGAGCTCCAAACGGTTCTAGATAAGACAAATCTGGTTTCCGTTTCTGAAGAAGCTCAAAGCAGGTCTTGTTGTGTCTTTTGACTGTAAGGACTCTGTTCAATGTGTAACATGCAGAGGCCACAGCTTCAGTCCAGAATGGAATGGGCAACTGTGACTCTACCAACATTGTCCTAGCAGTCTCGATCAATGTGCGGTTCTTACGTTCAGCGACACCATTCTGTTGAGGAGTATAAGCTGCACTAAACTCATGAAGAATACCTTTTAAAGTACAGAACTCCGCCATGGAATGATTCTTAAATTCAGTACCATTGTCGCTACGTATCCGCCTAACCTTCAACTTATACAAATTCTCAATCTGAATGATTAAGTTTTTGATAATACCAAAGGTTTCACTCTTGTGTGCCATGAACGCAACCCAAGAAAATCTTGAATAATCATCAGTAACCACGAGGCAGTATTGATCACCCCGAATACTCTTGTGCTTGACAGGACCGAACAAATCCATGTGCAAACGTTCAAGAGGAACTGCCACTGTGTTGATCTTCTTTGTAGGGTGCTTTTTCTTTGTTTGCTTTCCTTTCTGGCACGAAACACAGATGTCTTGAAGATGGAAATTTTTGAGGGGAACACCATTCACCAATTCATTTGATACCAAATGATTCATTTTTCGTAAGTGAATGTGACCCATTCGTCTGTGCCAAGAGATAGTGTCTTTTTCTGTGGCTTTGGAAACGAAACAAGTTGCTTGTGCAGACGTAGTAATAGCCTGGCTCATGTCAAGGACGTACAAATCATTTATCCTTGGAGCCGACAAGAGAATCCATTCTTTTGGAATTTTGAAGCCGGGTTTCAGCACATAACATCCATTAGCATCAAAGTGTACTGAAAATTTCTTGTCACAAATTTGAGAAACACTAAGAAGATTGTGATCAAGTTGTTGCACAAAATTGATCTTGTCAAAGCTGACAATCCCGTTAGATATCATTCCTTCACCCGTAATGTATCCACCTTTATCTCCAGCAAAAGCAACATAACCTCCTCTAATAGATTTAACGTCGTAGAGAAGCTTCATGTCGCCCGTCATGTGCCTGGATGCCCCACTATCAACAATCCAATGACTACTGATAGTTCCTCCTGAAGCACCCTGCACATGAACTCAAATGAATTAGTTGGAGATGGGGACCCAAGCCATTGTGGTCTTGGGTCTTCCATTTTCATCAATGACAATAACTTCTTGTCTTTGATGGTTGGTGAATTGTGATGGTCCCCCTGATTCAGTAACCGTTTTTGGTTTCCAAGTCTGTTTGGTTTCACCAGTGTTTTTCTTTAAAATTTTAACTTCTTGATGATTTGAAGTTTTAGAATTTTCTGGTTTTACAACAACAGATTGTTTTTGAACCACATCGGTTTTAATCGCTTTTTCAATCTTTTTGACCTGTTGGCGTTTCTGTTTCCTTTCCCTTTCTTTTACAAGGCGGGGATCTTGTTTTGTGGAAACAGTTGGCTTACGGTCAGTTTTGCCACGGGGATCATCAACTTTTCCTTTCTGCTTATGAAGATATGGGCAGTTTCTAATAATGTGCCCAATGGTTCCACACTCAAAACATGATCTTCGTTCTACAAACCCCGAAGAATCATGTGATCGTCTAGCCGATGATGTTGAACTTTGTGAACCCGAGGTACTAGGTTTTGAACTGCTTGGTTCATTTCTTTTCTCGACAATAGCTTTCTTGACAAAATCTAAGTTAGATTGATTTTCAAACTTTTCAATTTTGTCTGTTCCCGTCGATTTCACAAAGTTAACATTCTTTTTCTTCTTTTGGTTCGGCTTCTTGTTAGTTTGAGCCGGTGTTTTACCTTTGGGTTTGGTGTGATTTTGCTGTGTTGGCACTGTTGGCAATTTCTTGTTTCCAAATTGCTTTCGAACTTCAGCCTTTGGGATTGGAGGACACTGTGTGACTATAACTTTAGGTCCTGCCTTTCCCAAGAACTTACTCGTCGAATTCTCAAAGACTTTGCAGATTAAGGATTGATTAACATTCTTAATGGGAAAATCTTTGTCTGAGTAAATTTTATCATCACCAACTAGAGTGTACAGCAAATTCACACTCTCCGACTCCTTCTCAGACGAGGACTCAGTTGCAACAGTCTTAGCGGGTTTGACAGGGGGATCACATAGAATGTGATTCTCAAGAGGTATGTCCTCATTTTTGGCTACCGCATCAGACTTTGCTGGGACAGTATCATCAGATTCATCATCAGACGAATCAGCATCCTCAATCACAACTGGAGGATCTTGATTCTGTTCAGCACTCACAAATGTATCTGCTGACACATCTGAATCTGAGGATACTTCCTTTTGGTATCCGAGCCCTGCAGCAAACTCCTTAACATCTAGAGGCACAGAAGGTTCAAAGAAAACTCTGTCCTCTTCATCAGGCATGGCGTCATAATTATGTCTCACTGGTGGTGGACACTTCTTGTAGCCTATGCATGTGACATCTCTCTTTTCCTTCTGAACGTCAATGATGTGATCTAACACATAGCTAGAGCTCAAATAACTGTCTAGCTTGAGTCGGATCGCATCACTTTCGGTTTTCACACAAGCCATCTCTTTTTGCATATTCTCAAGGCGAGATATATACAAATTAATATCAGTTTGTTTTCTTGAAACCATTTTAGTCAGTTCAGTTTTATCCTTCTTTAGTGTTTCAACTACTGACTTAAATTCTTTTTCATGGTTTTCATAAAACATGTTGGCTTCTGTGCATTTAGAGAGGTCCACAGTCAGCTTCTGATTGTGAATGAATGTCACATCATATTTCTCTTGCAAAGCGTCATGCTTACTTTGCAAGTCACTCAAATTCTCATTCACAGTAGTATGTTTGTCTTGCAAGTCAAACAAACTAGCTTGTAAAGCATCATGTTTGCCTTGCAACTCAGACATACTTTTCTCCATTTCAGCACATCTAGCATGCAACCTAGCACACTCATCACAATTAACAGCAGTGGGTTCATCGACACATACCTGACTTGATGAACCGTCGACATTAGCCATAAAGGCTGAATGGAGAGAAGACGAAGAGTAAGCAGCTTGATCCACCAGAATAGATCTTCTTTGAGTTTCTGCTACAGCTTCCCCCAAGAGTTCATCAATGTCAATATCATCCGAAACATTAGATGTCTCACCCACATGATCATCACCAGAGTTGGATGATTCTTCATCAACACTCCTGCTGTATCCAGAGGAGTCTTCATCTTCAGACGATTCATCACCACTGGCAGAAGATTCTCCACCACTGGTGTGAACTAGCTCCTTCACAATCTGAGCAAAACATGCTGTTCCATCAGGAGCATCACCACCCAACTGGATTGACCAGTCACAACCTTCATCCACCTGAACTGCAAGTGCTCGGTTGGTTTGGTTGTTGACAGGCACCAATGTACGATCATTGTTTCTGTTCTGCTGGTTGCCTTGGTTTCTGAAGGGGTTTTGATTCCCGTGCTGGGCTGGCTTTGTGCACTCCCTTTTGAAGTGACCCCGTTCACCACAGTTGAAGCACTTTACAGCTTGCTTATCGAACCCATACTTGGTGTCTCGCTTACTTTCCAAGCTGGTTCTGCCAGTACTTTCCATCCAATCCTTTGCTCTTCTCACAGCACTCGCAAAGGCCCACTTGATATCCATCAAGTCCATCTCTTCCTTATCAATCTGCCTGTAATCTTCTTGTGTCAGATTAATGTTTCCAATCTGACCTTCTATCAACCCACAGTACGCGCTCACTACAGTGTTAAGCAGCTCCATGTGTTCCTTAGCTACTTCTACACTGATTTTAGAAAAACTTGAAGTGTCAAGTTGTACTGTATTTGGCTTTGATTGTTGACCTGCAGCAGATGATGTTCCTCCATAACATGCATATTGTGGTTGTTGAGCAGGAGGAGGAGGAGGTGGTTGTATTGGATTTCCATACAGATCTGTGGTTGGAGACGGCTTTACAGGAACTTGCACTGGATTGCCATACATATCCGTGCTTGTGACAAACGCCGTTTGAAGTGGAGCATGTGAACCGGCTTTTGCAGATGAAGAAGTGGAGATGCCATAATACATCTCTGGATTCTGTGGCACTGCAACTCTCTTTGCCTTCAACGTTTCTTCCTGATCCTTGTTCTCCAGAAGCTGCACGAAATCGTTGATATTTGTAGTTCTCAACGTTCCGTTGTACTTCAAGATTTCCAGGAAGTTATTCCATTGAGGAGGCAATGCATCGGCAAACTTCTTTACCACCTCTGTTGGAGTCGTTGTGACTTCAAAGTTGGTCAGCTCAGTAAGTAGATGATAGAAACGGCTTGTCATATCTCCCAAGGACTCCTTATCCATACATGTGAAGCCATCGAATTCTTTCTTCAGTAGATCTCGTCGTAGTTGACGTGTGGCTTCATTACCTACTCCTCTTGTCTTCAATGCATCCCACAGCTTCTTCGTTGTCTTGAAACTGACGAACTGATGATAAATATCCTTGCTCAGTGCTTGAGTGAGAATAGCGTATGCTTTCTTTTCTAAGTCATACGTCTTCTTTTGATCATCAGGAAGATCGGCAAATGTAGCTGTCGAAGAAGCAGCAACCTCGATAGTTTGATCGAATTCCGTAATGAACCGTAACCACAACTCTGTATTTTGACCAAGAATGTATGTATGGAAACGATCAACCCATCCTGGATATTCATGAAGATGCATCAACTTTGGAGGCCTGTTCAAACTTCCGGTTTCACTTTCGCTTAGAAGAAGACTTTGAATACTCGGAGTTTGATTTGAAACAAACGCCCATTGACCAGCTGGAGTGGCATTTGTTTGTGAGGATGTAGATACCGGAGATTCGGCCCATGATGGAGATTGACTAGTATTCATGTATTTTCCACTGTCTGGAGCCGGACTTCCCCACCAACTCGGATTCATGATAGATAAGCAAAATAAATGCTAAGTAAGAATGATCCGAAAGATACACAGTCGAAGGATCCTGGTCGAAGGATCTGAAATCACAGAAACTTGTTAGCAGTAAACTGACCACAGTCGAAAGATCGATTTATTGTTCGAAGGATCAACAGTATTCGAAAGATTACTGTTGACTCTCGAACAATGATTTCGAAAGATTCAAGAGCTCGAAGGATTCCCTTTTGAAAGATCCTTATCTTTCGAGTTAACTCTTTATCTTTCGAATAACAGATCTCGAAAGATTCACCAATACGAAGGATCCTAATCTTTCGGACACTAATCTTTCGAAATGATTCCTTTCTCGAAGGATATGTTTCAGACTTCGAAGGATGGATCGAAGGATATTAATCTTTCGAGCCCTCCTTGGTCGAAAGATATCGAAGGATGATCTTTCGATGTCGAAAGATATCTTTCGAGAGCTCTGACACAATCTGATCTGATATGAAAGGTTGGTGAAAAGGTGACAGGTTGGTAAGGTCAACTTTCGGCAAAAGGTATGGTCAGACGTACTTTCCCACCAACTTTGAAAAGATTGCCCAAAAAGGAAAACCTTATCTTCACACTAGTCACCGGAAAACTTGATCGGAACTTGACCGGAAATACCAAGTTACTTAAAAACAATTTTTCAAGTTACCCAACCCACTTTAAAACACTCCCGGTTAGTTTAGACACGTTTTTACTCACAGAAAATGCAAGAAAACAAGTAAAAACAGGTGCAAAACCAAGTGTTTCAACACACCAAAACTTGTAAAAACCCGGTTTTAAACAAGGTTAAGAGCCTTGGCTCTGATACCACTTGTAGGTCCCTCTCGGAGGATCGAGAACAAACCTATACCTTGTTATACAAACCCACTAGCGAGTGCGGAATCCAAGCTAGTAGGCAAACCGGGATGAGACAAGTATAAACACAATCACACAAAGATTCACCGATTAACACTAGTCGTATTAATGCAAATGAAGGTTTCGGTTACAAGCACAATGTTTACAAATCTAACATGTAAACTCTCAAGTGTGTGTGTGTGTGAGTTCCGACAGAATGCTCTCAACACTCTCTATCTCTCGGTGCAAATGGCAGAACTTCAGAACTGACTCACACTCAACACATGCATGGGTATAAATACCCAGCTCAGCAAGTCTGCTCGAAGGATTCGACAGATGGTCCGAAGGATCATCTGTCGACCACATGTTACACGAAAGATCAGCATGGACCTCGAAGGATCATCCTTCGAGATCTAATGGTCGAACCATATCTTTCGATCACCTCGAAGGATCAGGTGTATCCTTCGAGGCTATCCTTCGATCAGAACATCTTTCAACTGTTGTCCAAGTCAAACCGGAGGATGGTTGACTTGGTCAACTTACAACACAAATCAGGACATCGTTTATATCAGACCGAATATAGACAAAGTACAGACACAAGTGCACCAACAATTGCTCATTGCTCAATGCTCATTTTTATTTTAGAACTCACACAGACATTTTGTCGAGCATGTGGTATGCATATGTTAAATACAATTTAGAGAGGTCGAAACTTGTTGAATTCAGCCAATAATCAAATTGTTTACCCATGTATTCTCATCAAATCCAATAAGTTATGGCTACTATTATCTTTTTCTATGCAAAATTAATCATATAAAGTAGCTGAAAATGCAATCACCGGCCATGGTTGGAACTCTTCAAGAACACTGAACAATTGTAGTAATCTGACATCAAAATAATGGAACAGGGGTTGAGAATTCATCTTCACATTGGATTGTAGGCCAGAAGGGGTTTATTTTCATCGGTCCTGACAGAATCCGGATTTAACCACAATGGAACGGAAGGGGTTGGAAATCAAAATAATGAACGTAAACAAACATGAATTACAAAATAGAACACATACTGTATTTGAGACATACGGACCAACAATTATATATGTTACTTACTCAGATGTCACTACAACAGTCATAATCAACTGCAAACTCACAAGTTAAACACTTAAAGATCATTTTGAATTGGAGCTTATAACCACACTTGTGACATTGACCATCGTCTTGAATCCCTTGAACGAAAGAAAGGGGGTGTGGATGCACTTTACTATTCTCATATCTGCCCCCAAACTTCACATTTACAAACTGATAAACGCCTCTACGATATCTGTCATATGTTTCATACTGAAGTATTGAGGGAGCACAAGTTGTATGCATAGACTGCATACATTCATGACAGTGATAGAATGGCATCTCAGGATTAAGTTCCCGCTCGCAAACTTCACAAATATAGTCACTCTTATGGTTCTCAATCGGAAAGTAACTCAGCTTCATAGGATGCTTGTCACACTTGTTCCTAGTTGTCTCCGGTATAAACAAAGCACACTTGGCATGTAGACGAAAATCATTACAAGTATGGCAATCGAATGAAATACCCGTAAAAATAACCCCGCACATACGACATTCTTCACCCGGATCATTGTGATAAACCCTAGAAAGGAGGTGATTTGGGTGAATAGTATGAGTGATTTCTTTAGGTAAGAAGGCGCACTCAACGTCAATGATGAACTTGTAGCAATGCTTACAATAGTAGGCAAATCCATTACAAGGTAACTCGCAAATATCACAGTCGAACACCCCAAAAAACTTACGAGGAGGGGCTTTTGAACGGAGAATCAGGGTGTGTTGTTGGTGAGCAGGGTGGTCTATCAGTTTAGCAGGTAGCCGGGAGCACCACTCGTGGAGCATAAAGTTGCATTGCCCCTCATTGTCACTCACGTAAATTGGGCCACTCGTAATTGGTCTCACACACCCGTCGCACAGAAGTTGAATCCTCTTCATTGGGTCATGATAGGATATTGATTTTATTCTAGAAGAGGTGGGAATTGTGATATCCTCTAGAATTAGTGGGTGTTTATGAATAACACCTTGTGCTTTGTAGGTGATCTTGTTAGAAATTTCTAACGTACTTAATCCTTTTTCCTTGGAAAACAAGTGTTTTAGTATGCTATAAGATGGATCTGGAAATGGGAGATGAAGAAGATCAAGATGTTCATCATCTTTGTAGTTTTTACTGTCTGTACCTGATGAAAACAACAATGTAATGTTAGATGATCATAAACCTATAGCATATATAGGAAAAAAACTATTAAACATATTAGGTAGGTAGTTAGGTCTACCTGGAGACTTGAGGATTGACATGAATGGCTCGTCTCTTGATGTTGCACAATCTAGATGGGTATAGTATCTGCATTTCTCACATTTATATATCCAAAGATTTGGATCATCAAAAAATTGACGACATACCCTACACCGTGGGAAATCTTTAGATCTTTGATCATGGATTGGAAAGGAATAAGCAAGGGTGAGATGATGGATATGGGAGAAGACATCATTTGTAGTATCTTGGATTGGCAACTTTTGTGGTAGAAAAGCACAATGACTATGAATAAAATTAGACCTGACACACATGGAACAATGATAGAAGTTCCCTTTATGTTCCTTCCCACATGCATCGCACTTGGCTAAAAGTTGTTTTGAGATGCAAATTAGTGGGTGTTTGTGGCTAGGATGATGGATGATGTTTTTTTGTAGCATTTTCGTACCACAACTTACGTCTACTTGAAAATAACAACGATCACAACGATACCACAAATCTCCATACTTATGATACCTACCACAAATCTTACAGTTCCAATCGCCCATCCAGTTCATCGATTGGATGAAGTCAAGAGTATGACCAACGTCACAAATGTCTTCCAAACTTGGTGGAAGCTCTGCACAAAATTTATGAACAGAGTAATCGCTACAATGACAACAAGAGTAGTAATACCTATGATACCTGTTGATTTCTTCCCCACATCTGGAACATAAACATTTAAAGTCTTGTTTTGCAATTAAAACATCATCCTTCTCCTCCTCGTCTTCTTCAGACTCTGCTTCACGTTGCACTTGCTCCGACCACAAGTCTATAAGACTAAATGGATGTTCGTGTTCAAACATCATATTTTCTTGCATCATTTTCTAATAAAAATAAAGTAGTATGAGAAGAAGAAATAGACACAAAATAAGAGAGAAAATCAAAGGAGAGTTTAATAGTTTGGAAGATGGTACAATGGAAGATGAAAATCTGATCTAGCATTTATAGGCATAATACCTCTACTGATGATAATTAAAGAAATTGTAAATATGCTAAAGCAAGGTATCTTATAAAGGGAAAATGAAGTTTGACTGAAGTCATGAATCATTCAAATTGAAACATATCTATTACACTTGTATTACGTGGAAAAAAAAGGTTGTAATTAATTGATATTAGTTTTGATGCTTTCTTCTTTTCTTTTCTTTTCTTTTCTTTTCTTTTCTTTTCTTTTCTTTTCTTTTCTTTTCTTTTATTGTTAGTTTGAAAAAAAAAAAAAAAAAAAAAACATAAGAATTTCTCTTTTCTCTTTAGAGAAACGTTTCCTACAAGTGATACGTTTAATATCACATTAATTCTATTGTTTTGGGGTTTTTAAATTTAATTTATTTTTGTAGCTTGCCATTATATGATTTGTATTTTATGAATATGTTTCTTCTTCTATAAAGATTCAGGATTTTTGTACAATGTTATTTCTAGTTCAGGATTTTATAGTTATATGGTGTCCTTGCATTTCAATTAAATATGTTAGCTTTAGGGTTGGTTGATGAGTTGATGTTGTCTTATATAATTGTTATTCTCGATATATTATGTAGAATTCATAAAAGCTAGTTTCACACCCATATTGCAACCGAAAGCCAAAACCCAACATTATGAAGTTGTGATACACTCAAAAGAATATCGACATGTGTTTTAAATCGATCAAAAACGATATAAACTAATACTGGTAACCTCCCGATTGTACCAATACTGTAACCGTTGTTGTTCAGTCGGTATCAATTTAGTTCGTCATGACACTAGTACGTTACAGAGTGTTGCTATAGCGTATGATAAAAAAAACTATATTTTTCAATACAACTTCTTTTTATTCGGTCGGAATCGAAACGAAATTTGTATTGACAACCATAAAAAAAAATATTGGTACAGTTACAGAAGTTGTTCAGATGGTATCAGTTCGGTTCGTCATGGTAATAAATAAAAACATCAATTATATTTGACCCGTTCGATTTTGACCAAAACTTTTATCAAAATGTAAATGAAAAAAAAAGTAAACACGCCACAACGGTACAATTGGAACTTGTTTGAGTGTCCCGCATAGGAAGAATGTGAAATCTCAAAAGGTTATATAAGTGTTGATTTATAGTTCTAAAGGTGTTGACGGCTCAGTTCAGAGGCTCTGTTTAGAAACAACGTTTTAAATCATGCGAGTGTTACCAGAGCTAAACAAATTCTTATATTGGGCCAAATTATGTTTCTATAAAAACAAAATCCAAACCAAAACACCTCAAATGTTTAACAAAACAAGTGAATAAAGAATTAACACTACACACGAAAAATTAGACTTGGGTCTTTATATGCAGCTTGATTCTTCCACGGTTGACTTTTTGTCAAAGTCAACATTTTTTGCAAGTGGAATGTAAGTAGAATACTGAAACAATAAACCCTATATAATACAAGCTAGAGGAGGAAAACTTGGAACAAAGTAGAAAATGCAAATGTCTAAGCCCATGCGTAATGGGCATTATAGGGGCATAAAAGAGTTTAACAACATCCTCATCACCATCCTCGTGGGCATTATAAGGGCATGAAGAGGGAGTGGCATTTCTAGAATAATGCCCAAATAGAAGAAAAAAATGTAAAGTATTGAATGAAATGAGCATTAACCGTTACGCATTTTATGAAGGGGTGTTATGATGTTGATGTAGCGAAAAATACCCCTCAAAGGCATTAACCATTATCCATGGTCTAATAATTACACAATATTTACCAAAATACATGCCTAATTGTATGTGAGTGAGAGGGAAGAGAAAGAATAGAGGAGGGAGAACTGGTGCTTTTATGTTTTGTGAGTGGGTAAAGAGAGAGAAAGCCTCTCAAGCAGAGGGATGTGGGAGCGGGGACAACATCAAGGAGGTGAGGTGGCACCCTCCCCCGTCGGGGAACACAGCTCCCCCGTTCGAATATCGATGCACACAGGAACTCATCCCCGCTATCCATTTTCGACCGTTGGAATGTTGTAGCCGTTGAACGGTCACAAAAACAAAAAAAAAATAAATTAATTAATTATTAAAAACTTATTTAAACTATTTCTCCATTTAAAAATATCACACAACTCAAATGCTTTTCTAATCTCTTTAACCAATCTTCTTTTAATACCAAAAAATCATGGATCCACGCCGACCGAACCCGCCTCCACTCTTTCCTAGAACACCCGCTACTCCCTCGGCCCAACCCCTACTCGTATGCCCCACGACACCGATGGATTCCTATTCGTTTGGCGGTTTTAGTCAAGACCAAAACGCGTGGCTAACGTAGTACCAACACCACCACCTTGCTAATAGGAAATGCAATCACAAGCAATCCAAATGCCACTGTCCCAATCGTTGACTCAAACCGAAACCGAACCCGAGCACGATTTCGTTTCTTTAGGCATAGATGATGATGTTATACTAGAAACGCAACCACAAACCACGAAGGCTAAGAAAGGGAAAAACGAGCACAGTGAGGAAACCAAGCACAAGGGAAGCTAGAAGGCAAAAAAAAAAAAAAAAAAAACAACAACACTAACCTTAAATGCAAAATGAAAGGGTGCACATACACTAACCTTTATAATGCAAAATGAAAGTGCGCAAACTAACGCCAACGCTATGTGTTATAAGATCATGTCCTTTGCCACGATGGAGGGGAGGAGCCTTTTGGGGTGTTAATAGGGGTTGGGGCATGATGCAGATCACGCTCGTGAAGGAAGGATTGTGAGCCCTAAGGTTTTTCAACCACTCAAATTAACTATTTTTTAATTTTATTTTTAAGATTTGAATATTATTTAATAGGTGATGGATAGTGGAAACTTGTGAAGCCATTACATACTAAATGTCAAAAAAAAAAAAAAAATAAAGAATAAGAAGTCATATCTACGTGGCAGTGATGTGACAGTCACTTTTTAACGTGTTAATGAAAAGTTATGAAACAATACCACACATGGTCTAATAATCTAATTTTAGTCGTAAAATCATAATGAAGGGACACTCAAATTCATAACAATAAGACTGGTGGGTGTGGGCGTGGGTTTTGCGTGTTTTGGCCCTTTAACGCCGGGTGCTCCACCCCGGGTTGGCGTTTTGGTCAGCGTTGCCCACTTGGCGTGGAGATTCTACCTGGCGTGGGGCGGGGGGCTGGGCGACAAGCGGGCTGTGGTTGGCTGGTTCAATGTAGGTTTTTTTTTAATTTTCTTTGTAGTTTCTTAAAAAATTCCACATGGCTAGTCACGCCCAGCTAAGCGACGCTCCACAACACCCCTAATTTTTAAGTATTAGCTTGAGGATCCCACCCTCGTCACGTGTCGAGCAATGAGCCCAACCCAAGCCCCTCCATAACCTATAGTCTAACTAACTTGTAATTTTTGGAGAGTAAAATAAAGGATTAAAGGGTAGTTTTTAAATTATCAAATCTGTTATCTAATTTTAAAATTTAATGGCACTAAGAAGCCCATAGACCATCTTAAAAGCAAGAAAGCAAACAATGCCAATAAAAACAAAATCTAATAAATATAAAGTTTAGAGACCAACCCGTAATATTGACTAAACTTTGGAGAACATCTATATAATATACTCTTTAAGCTTTTAGTTTAGGCACTTTGAATAAAGATATATAGCCACAACAAGGCAAGTAGAGATTACATGTTTGACATGATTGAATCTACAATCTCTCAAACTCACTCCACCAAATCCAAAAGGGATTCTTGTAACATCCATTTGTTTCTTTTAGCTTTTTCTTTAATAATATATCCATATATTTATTAATATCATATTCCTAATGTTACATTAATTGGGAAGAAAAGGTTGTGATGCTATTTTTACAACTTTACATCTTTCTCATTTTCTTACACGATTCGTTTCATTTTCATTGAGAGATCTATAATTGCAAGTAATCACAGACGAACTGGAGTTACCCTTTGACGTGTATAAATTTTATAATGAAACCCGAAGTTTTTGCAATTTGGATCATTAGCTATTCAACTAAACTCCAATTTATCTCTGTTTCCATACATATTTATTCAGTTATTCCTATCAACAGGGGCGGACCTACCCACTTGAGTGGGTGGGCGGCTGCACCCCTTGAAAAAAAAAGGTATTAGGGTTAAATTTCGCGCAAAATCTCGACCGCACCCCTTGAAAGTTTTCAAGCGCACCCTTTGGAAATTTTCAACCGCCCCCTTTAAAAAAATCTTATGAATTTAAAAAAATGTAAGCATTGATTTTTATTAAAATATAACCTAGTGTATATAATTATTCTTTAACCACTTTACTTAACAATTTACCCAATAACTTTCACTTAACAATTTAGCCATTAGCCCACTAAACATTCCATTGTAACCCAAGCCCAATTAACCCAACCAATTAAATTTGAAGTTAAATAAAATAACACAACCCAACCACCCCATCCAATTAATTCTCCCACTCTCCCTCTTCTGATCGCGCAGCGACCGACGCATGAAAGCAGTGCACGACAACAACGATTGCATTCTCAACGGAAAAGCTTGATTCTGGCCACCCCACCACCTGGAATACAAAATTTAACGAGGTACCTTCATTTTTTTATGTGGTTTTTAGGAAAGATAGAGTTATAGAGATGTTTTGAAATTTTATGTGTTTTGATGATTTTTTTTTTGGTGTTCTAGACTTTAGTAGCATGATTTTGTTGTTTTGATGTTTTTTTTGTTGTTCAAGACTTTACTAGGGCTTGAAAATTAAAATTGAAAATTATGGATCGATTTATATGTGATAGAAACAATGAGTAGGGAAGTTTTTGCGAGATTTCTCGTGAGGAACCATTAGAAAAGTAACTCTAGATGATGTTTTGCATAGATTTCAAAAAATAAAAACCTGTATAGCACAATTTTGAACATGTTAATAATGACGTTTGATGTGTTTTTTATGGTTATATAAATTTTAGTTTGATGTTCTTTTGTTTTACATCACCCGATCCGATGAACCGATTCTTTTATATATACCTAAGGGCCTAAAATTTTTAAAAATATTCTTCACCCTCATTGAAAAATTCCTGAGTTCGCCACTGGATATCAACTCGAGTTTGATAATGGTTTATTTTGGAAGAACAGTTGATTCACTTTATTTTGCAAGAACAGTTATTCCTGTATGAGCCAAAGCATATCACTTTATTCTGATTCACTTTGTCATGTTTCACACTTGCTCCGTCAGAAATGAGACCTACCTGAGGTCCTACAACTAATTGTTTCTTTTATCATTATTTGGTGGTAATATTCATGTTCTTCTATCTGAGGAGTAGTTTTTTTTTTCCTTGAAACCTTTTAGTTGAGACTTGAGATAGGATTTGAATAGGTAGATAAACATCTAACTAGGCATCTACAAATTACGTGTTTGACACATTGAATTTGCAATCCACCTTTAACTCACTCAAGGAAAAGAAGAGAGGAGGAAAGTGGTTTACTGGGGTTTGTCTCTCGAAAATGGTTATTATCTTGAAGGTCATTTTCTCTATTTTATTTCATGGTATTAAAGCCAACAAACAAGAGAATTAGGGTGTTAAAAAAAGAACCCCAAACCTGCTTGTTTAGAGAATAAAACTGTTCCTGTCTGCTTTTTCTTTTTTGATTGATTTTATGAGCGATAGAAATGAAAACCTTTTATTAGATGCCCTATACCCACCCTCTTTGGTAGATCCTAACACGAATTATGTACACTACACAATGAGGATCACAATCATTGATACAGTTTGGATAATCCAAAGAGATTCTTGTAATGTTCCTTTTATGCCATCTTATACCTTTTCCATTATAATATACTTATGTTATAATAGATTCCCAATATTACTTGTAAGGAAAGAAAAGGACATGATGCTATTTTTACAACTTTGCATCTTTCTTATTTTCTTACACACACTTCTTTTGACAGGGATACTGATAATCGTAAATAATATCAAAATGACAATATGTTCCGTCAAGTTATGTGTATCGGGAATTTATGGGCCTAAAAGCCAGATGTACAGACAGATCTTCTTTGGTGTGTAGCTGTTTTTGTATGTGGCAAATCTACCGTCAAAAGTAAACATGTTAACGGAAAAAATTCCAAAATCAACATTGACTTTATGTAAGGCCTCCAAATCCAAGATCTCACTCAGCTAAAGCAACCAAAAGGTGTGCGGAATCCACCTGATGATCAACCACTGTAGATGAACACAAGAATGCAAGGATTTGAGAGAGAAATCAAGAATACACAGAGTATTCTTGATGAAGATGAATGACGTCACTCACACAAAGCGCCGCCAGACAAAGAGCACAATGATTAGGGCACAGAAATTCACACAGAATCGTTACCTTGTCTATTCCATATTAAAGTATATATACAAGGTGAAACCCGGACTTTCCACACTAAATAGAAAGCTCGGACTGAACAAAAAGCACAAAGCAAGCACAGAGTTTTTGCTACAAAACTCAGACAAAACTAGACTATACAAACTCTGTCTAATCATAAACTCTTTCTACACATAAACTCTTTCTAGCCATAAACTCTTTCTAGCCATAAACTCTTTCTAGCCATAAACTCTTTCTAGCCATAAACTCTTTCCAAAACATAAACTCTTTCCAAACTTTGGACATTGTTCAATAAAGACCCTAAATGTTGGAAGCCTTGCACTTATCACCCAAAAGTGCATTAACAAACTCCCCCTTGATCAGTGCATGGTCTTCATTGAACTTGAGATCTTCAATTCCATTGGTAACATGGGAGTCATGCACTTATCACCTAAAGTGCATTAACAAACTCCCCCTTGATCAGTGCATGGTCTTCATTGGGCTTGAGATCTTCATCCTTTCTTCGAGAGCTGCTTCCTGCCCAGACCTTGTTCTTCACACAGAACTGAACCACCTTGATGGACTGGTCAGCTAGAACACGATCTTCTTCATTGTATTTTAGAGGCAGGCGCCGAAGCTTCTTCAGATGTGCTCCCCTTAAGTTTGCAAGCCAAATCAGATCCAGCACCTTAGCAATCTCCTCCGTCACTTTCGTTTTAGAAATCACTGATTCCCCAGTCTTGAGATGCACGAGCCAGATGCACACAGCTTCTCCAAATATTCCATCTTGAGATGAACGATCCAGATGCACACAGCTTCTCCAATCTTTCATCTTGAGATGAACGATCCAGACCTGAAACACTTAACCCAGGATTAAGAAACTTGACCCCGAAGATATCGGCCCAAACCTGGATCCCAAAAATAAACTCTAATACCCCAGAATGAACAACTGAAACATTAAACAATCAATATTTAATAACTTATTTAAATAAACTTTCACAACCCTAGAGTATTTTTCAGAATGATAACTCGCACATAGAAACAAGAAAGCAAAATCTTTTTGAGGTTTTTTTTTTCTATTTTTGACTGAAATAGAAATTAAACCTACTAACATACTTACACTAATTATCTTTTTGCGAAATCGGAGCAAAGGAATCATATCGGTTTTCTGTCGGTATCCATCACAAAAACCATAGCATTTAGCTTTAATGTTTTAGACTAATGTTGACAGTTCAAGACGTTCAACGGTATTGTGGTCCACTTAAGTTTTAGCACGCTTTCGAACACTGTTTTCGAGATATGGAATTAAGTGTTTTAAGCTGACAGTAACTGTGTTTACCCACCTCAGAATATACTCCCGTATCAAGGTATGCGCGAGAGATCATCTTACTGGTGAGTATACCATTTATCATCTGTTTTTGACGTATAGGCTAATGTGAGATACTCACTTATTTGAATTTCAGATGCAAAGGGCACAAGAGCAAGTCATTTGTGATAGAATCACTTATTGAGGATAGACTTGACTCCCGCAAGATTTTGATGGACATGTGATTGTTTATCACTTATTTGGGTCGAGAGCATCATGTTTTGAAGATATTTACACGTATGTATGGTATCATGGAAGATCTAGACTTGCGTCCCCGTTGTTTTCCGGTAAAAGAAGCAACCATGATACCCAGATGATAAACAGCATAAAGACCACGTATCTCTGAACCTCGGCAATCTATCAAACGAAATTACGGTACCAAGACCATATATCCGAGAGATGCGCCACACGAGTTACGCAGTTCATTATGTTTATATACCAAAAACAGGTTCTTATTTACGCGTAAAACCTACCGATGCAACGTATAATGAAGCTGTCACATTTATCAGTTAATCTCATATATATATAGCCATAGTCCTGCACCAGATACGACTAACCGATGTACTATCATTTCCCTTATATCTCAACACGACTTCATTTTAGATTTTTCAAATGTTTTTGTATTTTTCTGAAATTTATCCTACAACTAAGTAAAATATTTTTGGAGTTTTTAAATATTTCGAAAGCGGTAAGAACTATACAGAAAAGATAAAATAAAGTTTCTATGCGAGTTTTGAAAGCATTTTACTCTGGGTTTATCATGCCAATCATTCGGACCAGATTTTCAAATCTAGCCCGATCGAATGTTTTCGTAAACAGGTCGGCAAGATTATCCAAGGTGTCTACCCTAACCACTTCTATCAACCCCTTCTCAGCACAGTCGCGAATAAAGTGATGCCTAACATCTATGTGCTTAGTGCGTGAGTGATTTACCGGATTGTTTGTTATGGAAATGGCAGAGTTATTATCAACAAGGATAGGAGTTCGAGTAAAATTCAAACCGTAGTCCCTCATTTGCTGCTGAATCCACAAAACCTGAGCACAACAGCTTGAAGCAGCAATGTACTCGGCCTCGCACGTGGATAGAGAAACGGCAACTTGCTTTTTGCATTGCCAAGAGACAAGACGGTTTCCAAGAAGTTGTGCGCCACCAGAGGTTGACTTTCTGTTCATCCGGCACCCTCCGAAATCTGCGTCAGCATACGCCATCAAATCCAGACCACCTTCAGCTGGATACCACAATCCAAGCTTAGGCGTTCCTTTCAGATATCTGAAAATACGCTTGACAGCTTTCAAGTGCGATTCCTTCGGAGTTGATTGGTACCTAGCACACAAACAAACAGAGAACATAATATCTGGTCGTGAAGCAGTTAGATACATCAATGAACCTATCATTGCTCGATATAGAGTCGGATCCACTTCAGGATCTTTCTCATCATCGGGTGAAAGCTTGAGATTTGTCGGTAGAGGCGTGTCATAGGGTAAGCTATCTTCCAATCCAAATCTTTTGAGAATCTCATGGACATACTTTTTCTGGTGCACGTACGTCCCGGTATTTTCTTGACTCACTTGAAGACCTAGAAAGAATGATAACTCGCCCATCGCGCTCATTTCAAACTTTGACTTCATCACCTTCTCAAACTCACGACACAACTCTTCATTTGAAGAACCAAAGATTATGTCATCAACGTAAATTTGCACGATCAGAAAATCTCCCCCTTTCTTCAAAATGAACAATGTGGAGTCGATTGCACCACGCGAGAACCCATGCTCCAAAAGATGCTTTGACAACGTCTCATACCATGCTCGAGGAGCCTGATGGAGACCATAGAGAGCCTTGTCCAACAAATAGACCTTGTTGTCTAACCCTGGAGCTTCGAAACCCGGCGGTTGGGACACATACACAGTTTCATGCAATTTCCCGTAAAGGAATGCGCTTTTCACATCCAACTGATAGACTTTGATACGCATGTGTGCAGCAAAGGCCAGAAACAGACGAATAGCTTCCAGTCTTGCCACCGGTGCATAAACTTCTGTATAATCAATCCCTTCTTCCTGATTGAAGCCTTGAACAACCAACCGTGCTTTGTTTCTGACAACGACACCCTTATCGTCCTTCTTGCACTTGAAAACCCATTTCGTGTTGATTGCATGCTGGCCCTTAGGAAGATCGACCAAATTCCACACCTTTAACTTGTCGAACTGAGCTAACTCTTCTTGCATCGCCTCACACCAAGAATTATCCTCCAGAGCCATTTGATAGTTCTTCGGCTCTATCTAAGAGATAAAACATTCATGCAGGCTAAGATTGTAGATTTCCTCTTTCTTGATAGCAGAGAACAGACATTGCATCTCTGAAATACTCCTTCGCGTTTGCACTCCCGCATTTGGATTCCCAATAATATTATCAACAGGATGATGAATATTTGTTCTTGGAACTGGGATTGCAGGAGCTTGAAGATTGTTTCCCAAATTTGATTGTATCTCCCCCTCAGCATTTGCATTACTACTAGAAGCTCCACCATTGCCAGAAGACGCAGCAACATTTGGATATGCTGAAAAGTCAACGTATAGATCACCACTTGTAGTTTGAGCCGCTGCATTGGGGATCTGCTCAGCAACAACATCATTTACGATCGAAGAATCAGCGACTGGAACATTCGAAGACACATTAGTAGGAATACTTGCTCTCCAGCTCGCATCCACTTCATCTTGGTTCACAAGATGTGTGTATACAACCTCCGAATCTTCTTCTGAAAGATCAGGAAGATCAAACGAATCAAATAATTTATCATAATCATAACCGCTTTTGGGACCGAATTCGGACGGTGGAGGATCGAAACTCAAAGGAGTTATGTCAAACACGATCTCTACTGTTCGCTTCTTGATGTTATAAACGCGTTTGTTTGGAGTTCCATTGGCATAACCCAAAAAGAACCCAATTTCACCAATTTCCCCCATTTTCGGAGTATCTTTGGTGCGTTTGATAACACACTTAATCCCAAAAGGCTGAAAACCAGAGAGGTTCGGTTTCCTGTTTTCAAGCAATTCATAACAAGTTTTATCTTCTCTTTTGACAGTAAGCACATGATTTAACACATAACATGCAGTGTTCACCGCCTCGGCCCAGAAGAAAATTGGTAATTTTGATTCAGAAAGCATAGTGCGGGCCGCCTCAATCAGGGTACGATTCTTCCGTTCTGCAACTCCGTTCTGTTGAGGAACATATGGAGCGCTGAACTGATGAATTATACCCATTTCCCGACATAACTCTTCCATATACTGATTTTTAAACTCAGTGCCGTTGTCACTTCGGATTTTCTTAATAGGAAGTGAATAATTTTTCTCAAGTTGTTTGAATAAGTCTCTTAAAATACCAACGGTTTGATCCTTTGTTTTTAAGAAAAATACCCATGAGTAACGTGAGAAATCGTCAGTGACAACTAAGCAATAAGACATACCACCAATGCTAGCAACATGGATTGGGCCGAAAAGATCCATGTGAAGCAATTCAAGTGGTTTTTGGATAGAGTTAACTGTTTTCGGTTTATGAGGCTTTCGTTTGATTTTTCCTTTTTCACATGATTCACATTTGTTGTGCATATTGAAACTACGTAAAGGAACCCCCAACACCAAGTTGTTTTTCACTAAGTGGTTCATTTTTCGCAGATGCACGTGGCCCATTCTCCTATGCCAGAGATACGATTGGTCTTCAGTCGCCTTTGAAAGTAGACAAGTCACTGGAGCAGATGAATTAACCAACGGGCGCATGTCCATGACATATGTGTTATTCACCCTTGGAGCCCTCATAACGATCCAATCTTCCGGAACAACAAATCCCGGACGCAAAACGAAGCAAGCTTTATCAGTGAAAAGCATCGTGTACTTGTTATCACAGATTTGAGAAACCGACATCAAGTTATGCTTCAGTTCTTCAACGTAGTTCACTTTATGCAGCGTGATTTTTCCATTTGACACAGAGCCTTCACCGGTGATGTAACCACCCTTTTCACCGGCAAAATTCACATAACCACCACGAATTTGTTTAAAATTGTTCAATAATTCTTTATTTCCTGTCATGTGTCTGGAACAGCCACTATCGATATACCAAATATAAATAGCCCTCTTCAGCTGCTCCTACACTCCCCAACAAAAATTTAGTTAGAGTGTGGGACCCAAGCCATGATGGTCTTGGGTCGTCCTGATTCGTCAACATAAGAAAACTCTTTGAAATAACCATCATCGCCTCTGTGTCCACCATGTCCATTTCGGAAATTGTTGGAATGAGTCCCCGCAAATCGTGGATTGTACGGAGTTGACGATCTGTTGGTATAACCAGAGTTTCCATACCCTCGGCTTCCATAGTTTTGG
Organism: Helianthus annuus; assembly: GCF_002127325.2. Lineage (NCBI taxonomy): Eukaryota > Viridiplantae > Streptophyta > Magnoliopsida > Asterales > Asteraceae > Helianthus > Helianthus annuus. Next base: position 3,089,291 of record NC_035448.2, on the reverse strand, counting down.
TAATTGTAATTTTGATTCCTGGGTGGCTCAAAATTCCTACCAAATCTAGGAGCATCTTCGTGTCTTGAGAATGATCGTGGATGATTATCCGAATGCGGTCTTTGATTTGGAAATCGGGGGGGTGACCCATTTCGATCATTCACGAATCTGTTCTGTGCATGAGGTCTAGCATAGTTGTTGTTCGAACCTCCAGAACGTTTCTCATTCTCAACGCCTTGAAAGGTGACAAGATTTTGTCGTCTGTGAGGGGTTTTCTCACGAGCATCATGTCTGTGAGGTACATTTTCTGATTTGTCCCCACGGTTAACAACAGCGGGTTTCTCCTCTTGATCCTGATTTTGTTGTGATTTAACATTTGGTTTAACAACTGGTTTTACCTCTTGTTTAATCACTTTGTTTTTCTCAACCTTTTGATTTTTACCATTTTTCTTTTCAACATTAACTGAATCATTTTGTGGTTTGTCAACAAAAGGTTTCTTTTGATCAGGATCAACAAGTGATTTACCCCTGTCATCTGGACAGTCTGCTGCTAAGTGTCCTTTCCCACGACACTTGTAGCATTTGCGAATTTTCGCAGCATTCTTCGGACGTTCCTCATGATCGGTCGAAGATGAAGAGGCATTGGTGGGATTTTTCAAAATTTGGTTCACAAACTGTGAGTTGGAACCTGTTTCAATTTTTACTTCTTCTTTGATAAAATCCTCCCCTTTAACAAACTCTGTTTTAGGGACATTTTTCAAAGCCTTTTTAGTTTTCCCACGTGACTTAGGTTTTGACTTCTCATTTTGAACTTGATTGAAAATTTCTAAAATCTTGTTGCTTATCAAATTTTCAATATTTTCAAGGTTCACCTCATTTTTCTTTGAAATTCCACTCTTCTTCGACTGATCTGAGTCAGTGACTTCATCTGGTTCAGATTCTAACTCACTTTGTGGTTCAACTGTCAGAGGAGTCTTTGGCACAAAATTTGCCAATTCAGGGTCAATGCTTGGCATCGATGTATAATTATGGTTTACCGGAGGAGGCACCTTGTTATAACCAATGCCAAACATTCCTTCCTCAGATTCTTTGAGACGTTGGCTGTTAATACAGAAGTTCATCACTTCAGATGAATCCCTGAACTTTTCGATCTTTCGTTGCAAATCTAAAATCAGATTATCTTTTTCCAAAATGATTTTGTTCTTTTCCAAAACACAATTTTGATTCATTTCAAGTTCAGATTTTAATTCCTGATTTCTAAGATTACCCTTAGCCACAAGTCTCTCAAATTCAGAGATATCATTCTTCAGCGCTTTTATCTTAATTCGGTGTTCTTTATCCGAATTAGACAAAACCGCAATGAGTTCTCTGGATTTTTCTAAATCTGCAATTAAGTTTGTGTTATGAAGTGCATATCTATCAATCTTAGTCACAAACTCAACACATCTAGCACATCGCTTATCTACAGAAGATGATTTTACCTCAATGCCAGCCATGAATGCACAAGCCTCGTTTTCTACGGAATTTTCTTCCAACCTTTTAGCTTCTGCATCCGCAAATTGCTGCATTTCAGCTGTGGAGATGTTGAATTCAAAGCGTTCTCCTTTTTCTCCATCTTCTGTCTTGCTAGGCTTCATACCAGTCTCTTCGATCGAAGGACTTTCATTCTCAGTAACATTTCCCGAATCCAACTCTTCCCCAAGAACTTCAGCTACAACTGCAAGCTCCTCAATGCTTGTCTCTTCAACAACCTCTTCAAACACTTCTTCGTTCACAATTTCAGCTATGAAAGCTTGTGACACAATAGCTCCTGAGATGTCTTCCAAAGCACAACCCCAGTCATAAGGCTCAGTCACACTCTGTAAAGGTTGAGCCACCATAGCATTGTGTGTCGAAGGTGTAAGATTTTCAGACCCACTTGAACGAGCACTTGAGTTGGAGGCAGCATTTGATGCATTGTTTTGAGGTCTTGAGTTGTTTCCTCGGGAGTTGTTGTCTCTGTCAGATCTTTCCATCTTCGGCTTTCGACAATCACGTGCGAAATGCCCGTAGATACCACAGTTGTAACACTTTACCTTTGACATGTCGACCCCCATTCGAGTCTTTGTCTGACCTCCTATGAACTTCCTACCCGTCTTCAGCAGAAACTTCTTCGCTCTACGGACTAGCAATGCCATATTGAGCTGTAGATCAAGTTCTTCCATCTCGTCTTGATCTATCTGATCGAAGTCTTCATCGAGACTTGACGGTTCAACGAGTTTCCCAAGACAGAAATTCTCGTATGCAGTCATGAAGGACGCCAACAAACCCATATTTTCTTCAATCAACTTCAACCCGCTTGCATCTATCTTAGGAATGTTCACACTTGTTCCTTGAGATTTCTGAGCGCCACTAGAAGAGTACATCCCTTGATTTGAATTGGTTGTTCCACTTGAACTGACTGTGTTGCTTATGAAGGCGTGTTCACTTGCATGACCTTCATTTTCCGAATACAAAGCAACACCGACTCCACCATGACTACCCTTATCCGTTGGTTTCGAAGCCTTATACAACTGAGGATCTTGGATCTTCTCGAATTCAGATGCTTGATCTTCCATATTCCAAGCGTAACCCCTCAGCTTCTGAACAACTTCTTCCAATGTAAGCTCTTCGTAGAGAACACCCTCTCTGATCAAAGCGGTGTACATATTCCATTCTCTCGAAAGACAATTCAGAAACTTCTCAACCTTCTCGAATTCAGTGTAGATACCCTCTTTACTTCTATCAAGTTCGCTCAACAGATGATAAAATCGATTCACTGTGTCATCAAACGATTCATTCTTCAAAGCCTTGAACACAACGAATTGAGTCTTCAACCGTTCGAGACGTCGTTTCTTGTACATTTCGTTTCCTTCATATCGCTGGATCATACTATCCCACAATTCCTTTGAGCTATTTCTCTTACGGAACGTATGAAGTATAGACTGTGTCATTGCCATCGTTATCATTGACATAGCTTTCTCTTCACAGTCATAAAACTTCTTCTGGTCGTCAGTAAGCGCCAAGTACGTATCAATCGTCAACGTACGTACTGGAGTAGCTCCACATCCTTTAACGATACACAACCAGATTTTGATGTCTTTTGCTCGAACATATCTTTCGAAACGCTCCTTCCACTCAGGAAAATCAAGTTCGTTGACCAACAAAGGAGGTTTGTCGTTACTTCCTACCTCAGCATTGTGCTTGAGGTTTTGCACCATTGTAGTTAGATTATTGTTTGCCATTTTTAGGAAACAACCGAGAATTTCCAAACAGTGAAGTGAACTTTAATCAGAGTGTGACACCGGATCACTGAAACCTGAAACACAGAACACAAACAAAAGAACTTGGACTACACTGTTAGAAGTTTAACCTCAGACACCCTAAGAGATAAATATTAAAGTCGGACTCTAACAAATATTAAAGACGGACTCTATGTATGTTAAAATATCTCGGACAGGACAAAAACAATTAACCTCAGACTAAGTGATATTATAAATAAACTCGGACTCAACTATTGACTCAAGGAAATAGAAACAAACTCGGAACAAGACAAAATGAATTAAACTCAGACTAGATATAGATGTTAAACTCGGACTAGATATTAAACTCGGCTAGTGTTATAAAATGCTCGGACTAAAATAATATATACTAACCTCAGACTAAACAAATAAACACTAAAAGTAAATAAACTAAAGAAAACAAACCTAAAGAAAACAAAACTAAAGAAAAAAAAACAACCTCGGACAATAATACTTTAAGCAAACTCGAACTCAATCACACCAAATTAACTCGGAACAAAGTTGACTTTAAAAAAAAAAACTCGGGCTATATATATATATTAAACTCGGACTAACTATAAACTAAAACTCGGAGAACTCCTAAATAAAACAAAATAAACTCAGACTACATTACTCTACTAAACTCGGACCAATATATGTATCACAAACTCGGACCTAATATAACTAAAATAAGAAACTCGGACCTAAAATATTTAACTAAACTCGGACTCAAGACTTTATTTAAACTCGGACAACTTATGCTTTAAAACTTGGACTCAAAGTAATAAACTCACTCTATTTAAACTAAGTCGGACAGAAAATAAACTCAGACTCAAAAGTAATAAACTCAGACTCAAAGTAATAAACTCAGACTCTATTTAAAACTTGGACTCAAACTAACTCAAAGTAATAAACTCAGACTCAAAGTAATAAACTCAGACTCTATTGACTCAAACTTGATATTTAAACTCTGACACTATATATATAATATAATTTAGACCAATATCTCTTAAAAGACTCAGACAACTATTAATATCTAAACTCAGACTCTAACTTAATATTTAAACTCAGACCCTAACTATACTAATAAACTCGGACCAAGACTATTAAACTCAAACTAATGATTCAAGGAAACTCTGGACAACACTAAACTCAGACAATATAACTGATACCTTCTACGGACTATAAACAAACCTCGGACAAAATAAGCTAATAAAAGGAAATTCGGGCTCAAGACAAAAGAAAACTCAGACTTTTAACAACCTAATAAGGAAAAGCTCGGACAAGGACAAAGACTGATTTGAAACTCAGACAAGTCTCAAAACTCAGAAAGGAGCCAATCTTCGGAGTATCTCCCCAATGTGACTACACACTGGTTCAATAATACCCCGGAGACACAAACACAAAGTGTAAACCTCAAACCAAGCTTCCAAAGATCAAAACTCAGAATCTTTATCTCCTTCAAAGCTCTGTATGAACAAGAACAAAAACCCCTGTAAAACCCAGATGAAGAAAACACTAAAAACTCACTAAACTACTCAAAATCCATCATCCAAACACTAGAAATGAATGAAGAATCATGAATAACACACAAAAACTCACTAAAATCTCACTAAACCCTATCAAAGTATGAACTAATCTCACCAAAACCTTCAAACTAAGAACACCTACAGTAGTATGAGCACACTGCTCTGATACCACTTGTAAGGCCTCCAAATCCAAGATCTCACTCAGCTAAAGCAACCAAAAGGTGTGCGGAATCCACCTGATGATCAACCACTGTAGATGAACACAAGAATGCAAGGATTTGAGAGAGAAATCAAGAATACACAGAGTATTCTTGATGAAGATGAATGACGTCACTCACACAAAGCGCCGCCAGACAAAGAGCACAATGATTAGGGCACAGAAATTCACACAGAATCGTTACCTTGTCTATTCCATATTAAAGTATATATACAAGGTGAAACCCGGACTTTCCACACTAAATAGAAAGCTCGGACTGAACAAAAAGCACAAAGCAAGCACAGAGTTTTTGCTACAAAACTCAGACAAAACTAGACTATACAAACTCTGTCTAATCATAAACTCTTTCTACACATAAACTCTTTCTAGCCATAAACTCTTTCTAGCCATAAACTCTTTCTAGCCATAAACTCTTTCCAAAACATAAACTCTTTCCAAACTTTGGACATTGTTCAATAAAGACCCTAAATGTTGGAAGCCTTGCACTTATCACCCAAAAGTGCATTAACACTTTAATTCTCCTATTTACTTGCAATTTGGATCATAATCTTTGTGTTCACATGCATATTTATTTGGTTATACCTTTGTGTAATCAGTGCATATATTATGATTGCCCTTCATTGTTACATGACAAAAATTAACAAAAACATATATTTTTGTTATTATTATCAATGTTACATGACAAAAAACTAACAAGAACATTGAACAGTAATGGTTGTAGTAATCTGACATCAAAATAATGGAACAGGGTTGAGAATTCATCTTCATATTGGATTGTAGGCCACAAGGGGTTTATTTTCATCGGTCCTGACATATAAAATAGAACAAAATACGATTCACAAGAACAGACCAATTATATATATATATATATATATATATATATATATATATATATATATATCTACTACTCATACTTTCACAACACTCGTAATGAAGTACAAATTTACAATCTAAACACTTGACGATCACATACTATACTTGAGACGTCTGTCATCACAATTATTGCTAGCACATTCACCATCATTTTCAATCCATTGAACGAATGAAAGGGGGTGTGGATGCACTTTAATATTTGTATATAGATTATGTAAGCTTTAATCTAAACGACGGTAACAATAAGTACGTAACCAAATTAAGTAAACATCTCTAAAGTTAAAAGTTAGATTTAATTATAATAAAGTAGATAAATAATAAATAAAAATAGATTTAAACTTATGAAAAAGATAAAATATTTGTTAAAATTGAATTTGTATATAGATTTAAACTTATGAAAAAGGTAAAAATAAGTACGTAACCAAATTAAGTAAACATCTTTAATATTTATATATAGATTATGTAAGCTTTCTCGTGTTTGTTCACTTTGCCTAAAGTAGCTTTTAAAGCAGCTTACTCACCGTAAAAACACTACCCCTACGCCCACAAGGGGGAAACCCATGTTAGATCCACACAAGTATGTTTTCCTCTTGTCCATCCAAAGACCAAAATGACTGCTGGTCTGAGCATAGATCTTCCTTCGAATTAATAGATCTTTCTTATGGGTTAGTTAAGAAACTCATTGGTGCCTCTTTGGTAGCAGAAATCCCAACGCGCCTGGGTATGTCAAAGAGGGCATCCCTAAACAAATCATATATGCACTTGAAATCTGGGAGCTCTCTATAATGCACTGTATGTTCTCCAAAGGAGTCCAAACACGCCTTATGACAAACCGGTATATCTCATCAACAGGAAATAATGGAATCATGAGACAACACTTAAGGATAGTACGGTACTCCACCAACGACATATGTTGGCCTAGCCCATCTATAGGTATAGTAAAAAGGAAATATTGGGCATGTGGTGCTCGTAAACACTCAAAACGGCATTTTGTCTAACGAACATATCAAACTGTACTTCAATGTCATGGACAATTTTACAAAAAAGAGCACTCGCCAATGCATGTTGGCCTTTTTTTTTTGGGGGGGGGGTGTCCTTATTAGTAAACCGTTGAAGTCAAAGCTTGAAATCGTATCAAAAAGACAAAGCCAAAGCACAAACATAATCAGAATTCATATCACATATACCACTGTCTCGTAATCAAACTATACTTAAGTGCTTTACAAAATATTATTTTATATGAATTACATTAATGATAATAATAATAATAATAATAACATTAATTAGTTAGATTTAAATGTTAAATATAATTATTTTATACATTAAGTACACTAATAAAAATATTGATTTTTTAAGAATGGAAAACCCACATTCACATTAAATTTTCATTTAATTTATACATCAATGTTCACCATAGTACTAAAATCTATACCACTTAAAATGCAACACTTTCTTTTCTTTCTTTTTTTTTTTTTTTTTTTTGAGAAAAACGTTCCAAAATCCTCCACCCACGGATGGTCTTACTATAACTTCTTGATACTACAAGCTACAATTACTTTGGTAATAGGAATATTGAATAGTTATATGATATATTTTCATTTCCCTGAAATCAAAGAAGTTGTCAATATCCAAGTCACTCAAATTCATACAATAATATTTGCAAAAGAAAGGTTTTTTTTTAAAGGGAAAATGACCAACTCACGTAAATTCGTATAAGGATATTGCTAAAGCAAGGTATTTAAAGAGAAAATGCAAGTATGAATTATTCCTATCGAAACATATCCATCACACTTGTCTATTAAAAAAAGTTTTTGATTATATGGGATTGATTTTATGCTTTCTTCTTTTTTTATACTATTTCTCTCTTTTTTAAAAGACAGGTTCAGTATAAATGTGATAAACTTGAGTTTAAACTTTACCGCTCAAATGTTCAAATGAATAATAGAATAAGCCAACACCAATTAATCTTACAAGAAAATATATGAAGCTAGGAATTTATGTTTATGAGATGATTTACACCTACTATTACAGAACTAGAGATATCTTATAACTTTACTTTAATGTGTTACAAGTTTACAATTAGATTATGTGTTGTGTGCTTGGAATGAGGGTTCTAATGGAGCTTTAATATGGAAAAGTGTTGCAACATGATGCCAAGTAGGTGACATGCCTTTTTATGAAATGTGAGGTTGAGGTTGAGGTAACTAGATATAATTTGTTGTATATTAAAAACAAATTAATTGGTGCCCCACGCCCCTAGTTAGCCCCACACCCAAAGGGTTAAAGCCCTTGTGTTATGGTGTTGGGTCTCTAAAAGCTAGTGATGTGGCAAGGTGCGCCAACACATCTAAACCCACAATACATGGCCTTACATAGAACATTTTATACTGTAGAGGTACTCCGCGCTTCGAGACGGAAATTCGATTGGTATCATTTCACTCCTTTAAGGTACCGACACTTGTTATGGTAATCGAAAGAAAAACCCAAAGCTAGAGTATTTTTGGATAAAGGAATAAAAAAGATAAACAAATAAATAAAAAACATCTTCTTATACCTAAATATAAAACTTTCCTATAAAATTTATCTAGACTTGGATAAAGAAAATAAAGTAACTTTAAGATTTGAGATTTAGAAAGAATTAGACAAATGTAAAGAATACAAACTTAATAAATCAAAATAATATAACTATTTAACTGTAAGTTGAGGGTTGTGAGAAGATAATAGTGAGTTTGGTAAATCTGGAGCACAAAAAAGAGAATAAAGTAACACAGTCTAAAAGAGATGGCAAGAAGTGTAGTTAGTATTCAAATTTTGTCTAATTAATTTACTATTCATAACATCCTTCGTCAATTGTTATATTATAGAATTATAGAATATAGAATAGAATGTGGGGAAGATAAATCTCACATGATTGCTTATTTGTCAAGTTACTTGCTTTACATTTTGTCTATAAACTAGGTGTTTACCCCCGCGCTTCGCGACGGGAGTGTGTATGATCGTTTTTCTCCACACAAGTGGGTGGAGTTTGGTCATTATCGGTTTGCTTTGTCGGAAAACGTAAAGCCGAACACCGATATCGTTTTCATTATGGCAAAATACCGGCAAGGATGTTTACTCATAAACGGTTGTGTGTCGTCACGCTAACATTGCCGTTATAGCATGAAAAAAAAATACTTAATTTTGAATATAACTATGTTTTTAAACAAATCTACAGTATACGTTCACACACACACAAAAAAAATCTAAAAACAACTGAACATTTCATTCTTTTTCTTTTGTTAACAAATGAATAGCAATGAAAAAGTAACTACCCTTTATTGAAGGTCCAATTTGCAATTTTAAATTTTATACTTACCATTGTTTCAAATAAAATAAAAAAACAGAACCATATAGTCAATCTTTTTTTGAGAAACACCCAAAGCTAAAGGTACAACCACCCTTAGCTCAAAGTTGTTGCTTATTTATAGTGTTTAATGTTTAATTGCTTATATGATCCGTATGGAATTATCAAAATGTGCGGATAGATATCCTGGTATGCCAACAGAATCCCCCTTATTCTTATTGGTGTTACAAGTTTACAATTACATGTTGGGAAAATTAATCACATATGTTGCTTATTTATCAAACTGTGTGGATAGATATCCCCTGTACAAAAAGCTCGCGGCTCGGAGCCCGCTCGAAGCTCGCACGGATTTAGCTCGGAAAAAGCTCGCTCGGATTTAGCTCGGAAAAAGCTCGCTCGATATGGCTCGGTTTGAAAGTGAGCCGAGCCGACTCGACTCGGTTAGAAAGTGAGCCTGGCTCGGCTCGGCTCGTGACGAGCCAAATTGGCTCGGTTTGGCTCGCTTGGTAGCTCGGCTCGGCTTAGCTCGAATTATTTTACTTATAATATATTTTATTTTTATATACATATAATATATTACAAAAAAATGAATATTATTTTCATGTATTTAGGTTTTTAATTTGATATCTATGACATATTTAAAGGTTGATTGCCGTGCTAATGAACAAATATTGTATTTACTTGAAATATAAAACATATTTTGCGTTGTTGAACGTAATTTTGGCTTGTAATGTATTAGGTTGAACTTATTTTGAGTATGTTCTTTTGAAGTATTGAATGATATTTTAGAATACTGAATTTTGAGAGCTACGTATTAACTTTTATTTTTAAAATCGAGCCAAACTAAGCCGAGCCGAGCCAGCTCGTCACGAGCCCGGTGATTGATTCACTTTGTCGTTGTTTACGAATTACGCTCAATCGGTCAGAAGTGGGACCTACCTGAAGTTCTACGACCTCATATCCAGTCGTGGTGGCAGATGCTTCTCCAACAAATATCAAACTTCACAACTCAACAAATATAACACCTAATCGTTTCTTTCATCGTTATTTGATAACCACCAATGGTTTCTTTCATCGTTATTTGATGGTATTATTCATGATCTAAGTATTTCATTAAAACAATAATAAATATGTTCTATCTCGGTATTAGTTTTTTCTTTTAAACCTATTAGTTGAGATGGCATTTAAATGAATAAATAAATATCTGACTAGGCATCTACAAATTAGGTGTTTGAATTTACAATCAACCTCTTAACTCTCTCAAGCAAATCCCAAAGGGATTCTTTGTTTTTTTAACGGAAAATTTGGATCATTGACAGGCCACTGAAGTATGATCGTGCCACCAGCAGAACCATCCGATCATATCCATCTCCACTAGGCAATAATGCCTATACACCAATTCAGAAGGAAACCCAATAAATTTAGGAAAAACCCCATTTGTGTGAATCGAACCCAAGACCTAATGATCCCTAAGCTTTAACACACAAAAGATGTCACTAGGCTATAATGCAATAGGCAAAAAGGATACATCCATTTTTTTCTTTTGTGCTGTATTTTACCTTTCTTCTTTAAAATATACTTATTTTACCTTTCTCCTTTGGAATATTACCTTTCTCCTTTAAAATATACTTATTTTACCTTTCTCCTTTAAAATATACTTATGTTATGTTAGATTCCTAATATTACTTGTAAAGGAAGAAAAGGATGTGATGTTATTTTTACAATTTTACATCTTTCTTATTTTCTTACACACCTCTTTTGACAGGGATATGACCCTATGGCTAATTTAAAGTTAAACATGTTGAAAGTAATATCAATACACCTAACAGGCTAATAACGTTCCGTTATCTAATTGTCTACCAGAAATTCATGGGCCTAAAAGCCCATATCGATCCAACCCACAAGGCCCGGGACCCATAATGGACTTAAGCTAATTGTGTACGAGGAACTTATTGTTTTATTAGCAAGACCCTTCCACATGTTTAAGGTTACGTTATATCTCCTTATTATAGTAAGGGGCTGCCGCGTACACGAATTTACAGCACGGGTTGAATGGGTTGGGCGGGAACACCGTCGTAATTGCCATCACCTAGCTAGATGGGATCATTTTCCTGTTCGTTATTGTGCTGAATAACTTATTGTATGGTACACGTTACCTAAAAGAGGTGTACACTTCTTGCAAGTTTATTTAGTCACATGATTGCTCATAAGATCAATGACAGGACACAACAGGGGAGCTAGAACAATAGATCCGTAAGTAGAGTCTATAATCCATTACTGGAATGCAAACACATAAGAAATAAGACAATTTTCTGTTTAAAAACTCTTACAGACATTTCGTCGAGCATGTGGTATGCATATGTTAAAAAATACAATTTAGAGAGGTCAAAATTTGTTCACTTAAGCCAATAAAATCAAGTTGTTCAACCCAACCCATGTATTATCATCAAATCCAATAAATTATGATTACATATTATCTTATCTATGCAAAATCAATAATAAGGTACCCATGGATTATCATCAAATCCACTAGGGGTTTATTTTCATTGGTCCTGAATCACTACCCGTATCTGTATCTCATTTTAACCGACACACCCCAATTTGGGAATCAAAATAATGAATGTGTATAAAAACGAATTACCAAAGTGAACACATGATATATGATGGAGTTCGTTTATTACAACAATCTTTTTATAACAAAACACGAAACACAATAACAAACCTATTATATATATATAAATATATATATATATATATATATATATATATATATATATATATTAGTTACTCATTCTTTCACAACACTCGTAATGAATTGCAAATTTACAATCTAAACACTTAAAGATCATACTATACTGGAGACGGAGAGGTATGTAATTATGAAAATAATGGCTGGCACATTGACCATCGTCTTCAATCCCTTGAACAAATGAAAGGGGGTGTGGATGCACTTTAGTATTCTCATATCTGCCCCCAAACTTCACATTTACAAATTTATGAATGGCATTTTCATCATAGAACCACTCCTTTGTTGTATATGTTTCATATCGAAGTATTGACGGAGCACAAGCTGTATGAATAGACTGCATACACTCACGACAATGATAGAACGCAAGTTCAGGATCAAACTCTTGCTCGCAAATTTCACAAAAATAGTCACTCTTATGGTTCTCAATGGGAAAGTAACTCAGCTTCATAGGATGCTTGTCGCACTTGTTCCTAGTTGTCTCCGGTATTAACAAAGCACAATTGGAATGTACACGAAAATTATCACAAGTATGACAACTAAATATAAGACCATTCATATCACCCCAACACATACTACACGGCTCGCCTTCACCTGTGCAATTAACTCTAGAAAGGAGGTGGTTTGGGTGTGAAGCATGAGTGATTTCTTCAGGTAAGAAGGCACATTTAACATCAATGTGGTATTCACATTCCTCACAACAGTAAGCAAATCCATTGCAAGGTAATGCGCAAATATCACATTTGAAAACCCCGAAAAACTTATCACCAGGGGTTTTTGAATGGAGAATAAGGGGATGTTGTGGGTGATGAAAGTGGTCTTTTAGTTCAGTAGGTAGTCGAGAGCACCACTCGTGGAGGACAAAGTTGCAATGCTCCTCCACCTCATCGGCACACACATAAATAGGCCCACTCATTATTGGTCTCACACACACGTCGCACAAAAGTTGAATCCTCTTCATTGGGTCATGATAGGATATTGATTTTTTTCTAGAAGAGGTGGGGATTGTGATATCCTCTAGAATTAGTGGGTGTTCATGAATAATACCTTGTGCTTTGCAGGTGATCTTGTTAGAAATTTCTAGCGCACTTAATCCTTTTTCCTTGGAAAACAAGTGTTTAAGTATGCTATAAGATGGATCTGGAAATGGAAGATGAAGAAGATCAGGATGTTCACCATCTTCATAATCTTTACTGGTTTTGCCTGTACCTGATGAAAACAACGTTGTAATACTAAATGATCATAACCCAATAACATATATGGAAAAAAATGTAAACATATTAGGTAGGTTTACCTGGAGACTTGAGGATGGACATGAACGGCTCGTTTCTTGATGTTGCACAATTCAAATGGGTATAGTATCTACATTTCTCGCATTTGTAAATCCAAATATTAGGATTATCAAAAAATTGAAGGCATAGCCTACACCGTGGGGAGTTCTTAGATCTTTGATCCGCTTCCGGAAAGGAATAAGCAAGGGTGAGAGGATGGATATGGGAGAAGATATCATCTGTAGTATGTTGGATTTGCAATTTTTGTGGAAGAAAAGCACAATCACTATGAAGGAATGAACGAAGACACATGGTACAACAATAGAAAATCCCTTTATGCTCCTTCCCACATGCATCACACTCGTCTAAAAATTGTTTGGGGATGCGAACTAGTGGGTGATTGTGGCTAGGATGATGATGATGTTATATTTTTTTAGCCATGGTGTAACACACTTTGAATCAACATAATATTCACAAAGAGTACAATGATAACACGCATTTGTAGGTTTACGATCTCTACCACAAATATTACACTCCCATTCATGGTCTACTAGGTAAAAGTTTAGAGTATGACCAACCTCACAAATGTCTTCCAATTTTTCTGGAAGCTCAGCACAAAATTTGTGGATAGAATAATCACTACACTGACAACAAGAGTAATAATACCTATGATACCTTGATTTCTTCCCCACAATGGAAACACGAACATCGGAACTCTTCTTTCGCAATTAAAACATCATCATTCTCCTCTTCATCTTCTTCTGACTCTTCTTCATGTCGTAGTTGTTCCGCCCACAAGTCTATGAGACTCAATGGATGATCGTGTTCAAACATTATAGTTTTTTTTTTTTAATTTTTTTCAATAATAACAAAGTAGCGTAAGAAGAACAAACGGATACAAAAGAAAAAGAAAATCAAATGAGGAGAATAATTGGGAAGAAAGTACAATGGAAGATGAAAAGAGTATACATGTGAGCTAGTATTTATAGGCATAGACAATGGTCTCGCAACTACAAAGCTTTGTGGAATCAGAATCATGTAACAGATACATTCTTATCTTCATTCTCAAGTTTATAATCCTATCTGATATTTATATGATTGTCGATTATAAACGCATTTTACAAATATAATTAACATCGTTTAGTACTTCAATACTTTCACAATTGTACTTTGTATGTATATAAAAATTGTCTGATAGATTGGTATTCATGAAAGCTTGATCCGTTAATGTTATTATATTCAGTATAGTAATATTAGCATAATCATATGATGTTTTGGAATGTTATAACTTATAAGGGGTTGTTGCTACTTGTTAAATACATCGCGAAATTATTTATCTTCATTTCTCGATAAATCATATAAGTCTTTTCAATTTCAATAATTAGTTATCTACCTTATAATAACAGATGAAATATTCAAATATGTAATTATGTATTTTAGTTTTTGTATTATCTAGTCTGATACAGATGGACCAAAATGATATAAATTATTTGGAATTACATGTATGTAATTGATCTTATTGATCGAATATGCCTTTAGTTATAGAATAACTTGGTATATATAGTTTTTTTTTTAGAACGACAAGAAACGACCTGTCAATCACCGTGACCCCGGGCGTTGTGGCCAAGGTCGGCTACTCGACCGCTGCCGGCCCCTTGGCTCTCCCAAATGCGTGGAAACCCGACCTCCACCCACCCGAAGGCACAACAGTGTAATAATCGGTAAAACCTTTCCTCCCATCGAAGACGAACCGGCGCCACCCGTATTCGCCCTTCACCTGGATGCCGCAGAAAATAATAAAGAGAGTGGGTGTCGAACCTAGATCACAAAGAACACCAAGTTTTTCGCTAACCACTCCACCACTACCTCATTAACAACTTCGTATACATAGTTAGATGAAACATATTCATTTCCCTGAAATTAAGGAAATTGTCAAATTGTAAATATCCAACTCATTCAAATTCGAATAAAGATATTCAAAAGCAATGTATTTTTTAAAGTGAAAGTAAGTATAATTGAAGTTATGAATCATTCCCATCCAAGTTCAAATTCGAATAAAGATATTCTAAAGCAATGTATTTTTTAAAGGGAAAATGGAGTATAATTGAAGTTATGAATCAATTCCCATCCAAACTATACTATTACACTTGTACGTGAAAAAAGAAGGTTATAATTATTTTTTATTAATTTTGGTGCTTTCTTTTTTATATAGTTAGCAAGAAAAGATTTCTCTTTTCTCTTCTCTGTAGAGACGCTTATTAGACGTGATAAACTTTCATTTAAACTAGTGGGATTATCTACGCTTCACAATTGGTTTTTGTTGATTTGGTTTGGTTTGTATTGATACGGTAGAGTACCAACACTCAAAAAAAGATACACTCAAGAAGATAGCGACAAGTGTTTTATTTTGATTAAAAAACATATAAACGTATACAGGAATGAGGATCAATGTTGTACAGATGGTACCGGTTCAGTTCGTCACGGACCGTAACGGCCCTCGCTATAGCTTACTACACCAACAAAATACTTTATAGTGAATATAACTCTATTTTCAACGAATTTTATACTGTCATATTGAGAAAACCATAAAAATAAACACGGTACCATACCAATGTTGTTTAATTGTTATTGGTTCGGTTTACATGGAGTGTTGACTAAGAGCAATAATAATAGAATCATCATCACCATTATATAATTTAACTAAAATACACATTTATCTCTAAAATTTATTCATTTATAAGAAAGAAACTTCACATCCGATTCCCCGTAATGATCAATTAAGTAATACATTCTTCCACTCACGGCCACTCAAGCTATAGGGGCTTCATTGGGACGCAAACATCGTTACGGGTGGACGTCAACGAGGGCACCAAGTGGGGGCTTCATGAGGATTGCGGCCGTGGGGCGAGCATAGTAACTTTTTTTTTATTTTTTAATTATTAGTTATATAAATCAATCATTTTTAAACCACCTCAAAATAGTACATTTCACTAAAGCCACAATAAAGTCCCACGTAAAACACCTTAGACCATCTGTCGTGGTTTAACTAAAAGGGCTAGTTAAAGTGTCATGTTACTACCACGTAGGAATGTGTCTGTGTGCATGTGATTAGTGGAAAGGGCTAGTTAAAACACCTTAGACCATCTGTCGTGGTTTAACTAAAAGGGCTAGTTAAAACACCTTAGACCATCTGTGGTTTAACTAACCCATCCTTAAACAAAAGTGTTAATAAAAAAATTAAACAAATGAATGTGTGTGTGCATGTGATTGGTGGAAAGACCTCACCTGCCCTTTGTATTAAACAAGCGTTAACGGAGTAATAACCGGGCATAGCTAACCCATCAAGCATTGCACTCTAAGTGAATAGATTTTTATCAGGGCTAGCTTCGAATATCCCCAGAGCGGTTTCTATGCGCCCAGATTTAGCATATAAGTCCACTAATGTAGTACACAAAAACGAGTCTATTTGAATTCTACTACATTTGATACGATCATGCACTTGTATCCCCTTTTCTAGTTCCCCCATTCATGCACAAGCCGAGAGAACAGAAACTAATGACACGTTGTCATGAGGAACACTTAGAACAAGCATCTGATCATATAGACTCAAACACTGGTTGTAGTGTTTCGTTTGTGCATAACCAGCTAACATCGTACCCCAAGTTGCTGCATCCCTGACACTTATAGGCATTTCATCAAACACTTGACGAGCACGTTCAATCACCCGAACCTTAATAAACCCATCCGATTGTAGGAAACAATATCTCTCTCAAGACTTCAATCAAACCCCTTATACGCATCATCAATACGCCCACAGTTAAAATAGACATGAACAAGAAAGTTCATTCAAGTGTGCGAATGCTTTCATGATTTATTACTTTTGTTATTATCTTCCAAGCATAAGTATACTTAATGTAATGAACTCCATCTTATGATTGCCCTTCAATGTTATATGACCAAAACTAACAGAAACATGTGTATACTTCTTTTCTTTCATTTTTATTTTGAGTCATTAGATTGCTCATTGCTCAATGCTCATTTTTATTTTAGAACTCACACAGACATTTTGTCGAGCATGTGGTATGCATATGTTAAATACAATTTAGAGAGGTCGAAACTTGTTGAATTCAGCCAATAATCAAATTGTTTACCCATGTATTCTCATCAAATCCAATAAGTTATGGCTACTATTATCTTTTTCTATTCAAAATTAATCATATAAAGTAGCTGAAAATGCAATCACCGGCCATGGTTGGAACTCATCAAGAACACTGAACAATTGTAGTAATCTGACATCAAAATAATGGAACAGGGGTTGAGAATTCGTCTTCATATTGGATTGTAGGCCAGAAAGGGTTTATTTTCATCGGTCCTGACAGAATCCGGATTTAACCACAATGGAACAGAGGGGGTTGGAAATCAAAATAATGAACGTAAACAAACATGAATTACAAAATAGAACACATACTGTATTTGAGACATGCGGACCAACAATTATATATGTTACTTACTCAGATGTCTCACTACAACAATCATAATCAACTGCAAACTCACAAGTTAAACACTTAAAGATCATTTTGAATTGGAGTCTACAACCACACTTGTGACATTGACCATCGTCTTGAATCCCTTGAACGAAAGAAAGGGGGTGTGGATGCACTTTACTATTCTCATATCTGCCCCCAAACTTCACATTTACAAACTCATAAACGCCTTTGTCATCTCTGTCATATGTTTCATACTGAAGTATTGAGGGAGCACAAGTTGTATGCATAGACTGCATACACTCATGACAGTGATAGAATGGACGCTCAGGAATAAGTTCTCGCTCGCAAACTTCACAAAAATAGTCACTCTTATGGTTCTCAATCGGAAAGTAACTCAGCTTCATAGGATGCTTGTCACACTTGTTCCAAGTTGTCTCCGATATAAACAAAGCACACTTGGCGTGTAGACTAAAATCATTACAAGTACGGCAAGAAAAATAATTCATATCCGTATAACACCGACAAATACAACACCAATTATCCCAAGCTCCGTGATGAACCCTAGAAAAGAGGTGATTTGGGTGAGAAGTATGAGTGATTTCTTTTGGTAAGAAGGCGCAGTGAACGTCAAAGATGCAGTTGTTGCAATCCATACAACAATAGGCAAATCCATTACAAGGTAACCTGCAAATATCACACCAAAACACCCCAAAAAACTTACGAGGGGCTTTTGAATGGAGAACTAGGGTGTGTTGGTGGTGAGCAGGGTGGTCTTTCAGTTCAGCAGGTAGCCGGGAGCACCACTCGTGGAGCACAAAGTTGCATTGCCCCTTATTGTCACACACGTAAATTGGGCCATTCGTAATTGGTCGCACACACACGTCGCACAAAAGTTGAATCCTCTTCATTGGGTCATGATAGGATATTGATTTTTTTCTAGAAGAGGTGGGGATTGTGATATCCTCTAGAATTAGAGGGTGTTTATGAATAATACCTTGTGCTTTTTCCTTGGAAAACAAGTGTTTTAGTATGCTGTAAGATGGATCGGGAAACGGTAGATGAAGAAGATCAAGATGTTCATCATCTTTGTAGTTTTTAGTGCTTGTACCTGATGAAAACAACATTGTAATGTTAAATAAGCATAAACCAATAGCATATACAGAAAAAAAAATATATAAACATATTAGGTAGGTAGTTAGGTCTACCTGGAGACTTGAGGATTGACATGAATGGCTCATTTCTTGATGTTGCGCAATCTAGATGGGTATAGTATCTGCATTTCTCGCATTTATAAATCCAAAGATTTGGTTGATCACTAAACCCCTTACGACATACCCTACACCCTTGCCAGTTTTTAGATCTTTGATCATCGTATGGAAAGGAATAAGCAAGGGTGAGATGATGGATATGGGAAAAGACATCATTTGTAGTATCTTGGATTTGCAACTTTTGTGGTAGAAAAGCACAATCACTATGAATCATTTTAGGCCAGAGACAAATGGAACAATGATAGAAGTTCCCCTTATGTTCCTTCCCACATGCATCACACTTGGTTAAAAGTTGTTTTGAGATGCAACTTACCGGGTGTTTGTGGCTAGGATGATGGATGACATTTTTTTGTAGCATTTTCGTACCACAATTTACATCAAAATAAAAATAACAACGATCACAACGATACCACAAATCTCCAGACTTATGATACCTACCACAATTATTACAGTTCCAGCTCCAACTGGGCGCCGTTTGGGTGAGGTCAAGAGTATGACCAACCACACAAAAGTCTTCCACTCTTTTTGGAAGCTCTGCACAAAATTTATGAACACAGTAGTCACTACAATGACAACAAGAGTAGTAATACCTATGATACCAGTTGATGTCTTCCCCACATCTGGAACATAAACATTTAAAGTCTTGTTTTGCAATTAAAATATCATCCTTCTCCTCCTCGTCTTCTTCAGACTCTGCTTCACGTTGCAGTTGCTCCGACCACAAGTCTATAAGACTAAATGGATGTTCATGTTCAAACATCATATTTTCTTGCATCATTTTCTAATAAAAATAAAGTAGTATGAGAAGAAGAAATAGACACAAAATAAAAGAGAAAATCAAAGGAGATTTTAATAGTTTGGAAGATGAAAATATGAGGTAGCATTTATAGGCATAATACCTCTGATGATAATTAAAGAAATTGTAAATATGCTAAAGCAAGGTATCTTATAAAGATAAAATGAAGTTTGACTGAAGTCATGAATCATTACAATTGAAACATGTCTATTACACTTGTATTACGTGGAAAGAAAACAGTGGCGGACTTACAATGTTGCTAGGGGTAGCACGGGCTACTCCTCAACCCCGTCTCAGTAGTGTTAAAATACCTCGTAACTCCGTTTTCGTAGTGTAAAAATAACCCGCAACTTCGTCTCCATTATATAAAGGATACCCCTGATCTAAAAAATAAAAAATTGGGATACCCCTAAATTTTTGGGCTAGTTCCACCGCTGAAAGAAAAGGTTGTAATTAATTGAGATTAATTTTGATGCTTTCTTCTTTCCTTTTCTTTTCTTTTCTTTTCTTTTCTTTTATTGTTAGTTTGAAAAAAAAAAGAATTTCTCTTTCCTCTTTAGAGAAACGTTTCCTACAAGTGATACGTTCACATTAATTCTACTGTTTTGGGGTTTTTAGATTTAATTTATTTTTGTAGCTTGCCATTATATGGTTTGTATTTTATGAATATGTTTCTTCTTCTATAAAGATTCAGGATTTTTGTACATTGTTAATTTCTAGTTAAGGATTTTATAGTTATATGGTGTCCTTGCATTTCAATTAAATATGTTAGCTTTAGGGTTGGTTGATGAGTTGATGTTGTCTTATATAATTGTTATTCTCGATATATTATGTAGAATTCATAAAAGCTAGTTTCACACCCATATTGCAACCGAAAGCCAAAATCCAACATTATGAAGTTGTGATACACTCAAAAGAATATCAACATGTGTTTTAAATCGATCAAAAACGATATAAACTAATACCGGTAACCTCCCGATTGTACCAATACTGTAACCGTTGTTGTTCAGTCGGTATCAGTTTAGTTCGTCATGACACTAGTACGTTACAGAGTGTTGCTATAGCGTATGATAAAAAAAACTATATTTTTCAATACAACTTCATTTTAAACATTATTCGGTCAAAATCGAAACGAAATTTGTATTGACAACCATAAAAACAAATATTGGTACAGTTACAGAAGTTGTTCAGACGGTATCAGTTCGGTTCGTCATGGTAATAAATAAAAAATCAATTATATTTGACCCGTTCGATTTTGACCAAAACTTTTATCAAAGCGTAAAAGAAAAAAAAAAGTAAACACACCACAACGGTATAATTGGAACTTGTTTGAGTGTCTCGCATAGGAAGAATGTGAAAACTCACAAGGATATATAAGTGTCGATTTATACTTCTAAAGGTGTTGACAGCTCGGTTCAGAGGCTCTGTTTAGAAACAACTTTTTAAATCATGTGCTAAACAAATTCTTATATTGGGCCAAATTATGGTTCTATAAAAACAAAATCCAAACCAAAACACCTCAAATGTTTTTATGTTTTGTGACTGGGTAAAGAGAGATAAAGCCTCTCAGGCGGAAGGGTGTGGGGGCGGGGACAACATTAGGGAGTGAGGTGGCACCATCCCCCGTCGAGGAACACCGCTCCCCCGTTCAAATATCGGTGCACACAGGAACTCATCCCCGCTCTGCATTTTCGACCGTCGTTCAACGGTCACAAAAACAAAACAAAAAATAATAAACTAAATATTGAAAACCTAGTTAAACCATTTCTCCATTTAAAAATATCACACAACTCAAATGCTTTTCTAATCTCTTTAACCAATCTTTATTTTATACCAAAAAAAATCATGGATCCGAGCCGACCGAACTCGCCTCCATTCTTTCCCAGCACACCCGCTACTCCCTCGGCCCAACCCCTACTCGTATGCCCCACGACACTGATGGATCCGTATTCGTTTGGCGGTTTTAGTCAAGACCAAAACGTGTGGCTAACGCAATACCAATACCACCACCTTGCTAATAGGAAATGCATTCACAAGCAATCCAAATGCCACCGTCCTAATCGTTGACTCAAACCCGAACCCGAGCATGATTTCGTTTCTTTAGGCATAGACGATGATGTTATGCCCGAAACGAAACCACAAACCACTAAGGCTAAGAAAGGGAAAAAACGAGCACAGTGAGGAAACCAAGCACAAGAAGAGGGAAGCGGGAAGGCGCAAAAAAAACACACTAACCTTAAAAATGCAAAATGAAAGCGTTCAAACTAACCTTTATAATGCAAAATGAAAGTGGGCACACTAGCGCTATGTGTTATAAGATCATGTCCTTGGCCACAATGGAGGGGAGCCCCTTGGGGTGTTAATAGGGGGGGGGGGGGCATAATGCAGTCCACGCTCGTGAAGGAATGACTGTGAGCCCTAAGGTTTTTCAACCACCGAAATTAACTATATTTTAATTTTGTTTTTAAGCTTAAAATATTATTTAATGGGTGATGGATAGTGGAAACTTGTGAAGCCATTACATACTAAATGTAAAAAAAAAAATGAATATGAAGTCATGTCTACGTGGCAGTGATGTAATAGTCACTTTTTAACGTGTTAATGAAAAGTTATGAAATAGTACCACACATGGACTAATAATCTAATTTTAGTCGTAGTGAAAGGACACTCAAATTCATAACAATAAGAGTTAATTACATAGTTAGTCCATGTGGTTTGCACAAAATAACATACATAGGTATTAATAGTTTAAAATCACCTTCTAGGGTATTAACTTTTCATTTTGTAACGTTTGGAGGTATTAACTTATAGGGTATTAATAGTTAGTCTTTGTGGTTTGCACAAAATAACATATTTAGGTACTGATAGAATGTGATTTTAAACCTACAAATAACGTGAATACCTTCAAACGTTACAAAATGAAAAGTTAATACCCAAAAATGTGATTTTAAACTATTAGTAACTAAGTATGTTATTTTGGGCAAACCATAGGGACTAACTATGCAGTTAACTCTAACAATAACAATAACTAACTTGTAATTTTTAAAGAGTAAAATAGTCAAAGGATTAAAGGGTAGTTTTTAAATTATCAAATTTGTTATATGATTTTAAAATTTAATGGCACTAACAAGCCCATGGACCATCTTAAAAGCAAGCAAGCAAAGAGTGCCAATAAGAACAAAATCTAATAAATTTAAAGTTTAGAGACCACCCGTAATATTCCCTGAGAACACCTTTAGGAACTTTGAATAAAGACATATAACCACAACAAGACAAGTACAAATTACGTGTTTGACATGATTGAATCTATGATCCTTCAAACTCACTCCACCAAATCCAAAAGGGATTCTTGCAACATCCATTTGTTTCTTTTACCCATTTTCTTTAATACTATACCCATATGTTTGTTAATATCACATTCCTAATGTTACTTTAAAGGGAAGAAAAGGCCGTGATGCTATTTTTACAACTTTGCATCTTTCTCATTTTCTTACACGCTTCGTTTCATAGAGAGATCTATAATTGCAACTAATAACACTACGTTCCATTAGCTAGCTGAATGCTAAACAATAGTTTTCTTTTCTTTATTGGTCCTTAGCTAAATGCTAAAAGCATTCGTAGTAGGTTTCTTTTCTTTATCAGTATGATTTAATTGAAAACCATCATGCCATAAAAGAAATGTTCATTTTCTAAAAGTCTTCCACATCTCATTCCTTAGCCTTATAATATTATGATTAATCGTTAGGAATCCTAGTAATCTAGTGGTATGGTGTCCTTCAATTCATTGCAAATAGAAGGTAAATGTGGAATTAAGATATACAAGAAATTTGTAATTAGAGAGAAAAAGGTTCTATTTTTTATTTTCATATAATTTTATGGATAAAGATAAGGTTTAAGAAATTTGATGTAGCCTTTTTTTATTCAAACTTTATTTATATTCAAACCTTATTTTTTTCATTATAATTTAAGAATATGATACCTATATCTATATCTATATAATAAAGTAAACTAATGAGGGACATGTGTCATTCATTGGAGACATGTTTTTTTTAGTTTATTTCTTTTATTTTTTTCACTGATTAATAATAACTATTTAGTATTTTATTGATAACACACACATGATTCTAACCTATCAGAGCATTCACATCCAACCCCCCAAATTATGTGAGAGGGGGTTTTTATTTTATGAAAGATGGTTGTAGGTGGTTGTGAGTGGGATGAGAGAGAAAATGTTAGTGTTCATCTTTAAATTTGAGAGAACACCCCACCTTTATAATTTTTTAATATATCTTAAAAGTGGTTGTGAGTGGAAGAACGAGAAAATGTAATGATAAAGGTATTAAAAATATTATTTAATTGAAAATAACAAAGAAAATATAGTAATTTTAGTGTAATATAGGGTAAAAAATAGGGGTTGGGTGTGAATGCTCTTAATAAATTAAAAAAATTAAAAAAATGTTATAACTTTTATAATAAGGGGTGGGTGTGAAAGCACTTCATAAATTAAAAAAAAATGTTATAAATTTTATAATACACAAGTTTATAATCTAATAAGAAATAAATAAAAAAACATAGTAAAATGTTATAATATGAAAATAGTAAATCAAAGTTTATTTTTCTCAAAAATGTATATTGACGACTCTGTGTGTTAGCTGATGCAATACACGGGTTTTTAATTAAAATGTTACTTTTTTATTACTTAATATATAAAAAAATATTTAATCAACTTGTGTAATACACAAGATTAACCTAGCATATACCAATACTAATTGTGAATGCTCTAATTGTGACCAGAAGTAGAAGCATATGGGCCTAAAAGCTCATTTCGATCCATGCTAAAACTCATAATGAATTTGATCTAATTGTGTAGAATAAAATTTCTTAGGTTTTTAAAATATAAGCATGTGTGCTTTTTATGTCCGGATTAGCAAGACCCTACATGCATCAAGTTTAGATCCTACTCATACCACTTTTGTTAAATTGAAAAACAAAGTGCGTTGAAGTTAGTAAATTTTCCAAGTTTTAAGCAGAGCCTCAGTTGTTCTTCTGAGGATTCAAGTTCCTTATACAAACTGATAAAAACCTTTTAGGCCCTAACGAATTGTGTAAACTAATTTTTTTAAACAACAATTAATGTTATAGCAATAAATATAGAAAACCATAGTGTTAAAATAACATACCATAATAGCTAACCGATGATTCATGAAGCTCTCATAGAATTTTTGATAGCAAATTGTTTGATTACCTCTGCGCAGTTTATACTCTCTAAGATTTCATGCTTGATGGTTATTAACAGCTACTCAATTATCGCTCAACATTCAACAAAATACTCAATTTAGGGCTCAACAAAACACGCAATTCTGATAATTAATGAATTCGGGCTCAACATTAGAGAAAACACCCAATTTAGGGTTCAATATTCAATAAAAAAACCCAATTTAGTGCTCGACATTCAACAAAACACCCAATTTAGGGCTTAACAAAACACTCAATTCTAACAATTAACAATTGTCAATTAGGGCTAACAATTAACAATTGTCAATTAGGGCTAAGGAATTATGAGTGTTCACGGTTTGGTTTAAAACCGTGAAGCTGTCTAAACCACTCATCAGTTTGGTTTCATGTTCGGTTTTTTTTCTAAACTTTCAGTCGGTCGGTTTCAAAACTTCGAACGATAATGAAGGGGTTAGTTTGTGGTTTATACCAAAAACTGGATGTATAAGATCAGACTGGGCCATATGATTTTATTATATTTACGTTTTTAGTTATTTAAAGTAACTTGAGCTAAGCCCAATCTCAACATTCACGTATGGTCAATGTTTTTAGACCCGAACCGGAACAGTTGGTCAGACCGGGAACCGGAGGTTGAGCCGGTCCGGGTCATGGTATCGGGCCAAAAATGCATTGAACCAGATTTGAACCGGCGACCCGACGGTTGGACCGGGAACCGATCGGTCGGACCGGTTTTTGGAAGAGTTGGACCGGTTTTTTATATATATTTATTTTCAGATTTAACCCTATTGGTTTTTATAATATTTATGATACCTTCCGGTTCTTACGTCCCGTCCGACCGGTCAGGCCATTGAACCGGTAAGAAGACTGGTTCGACGTCCTGTCCGGTTCTGAAAACATTGGTTTTTTCTTGTTTTTTTGGAAGAAGAAAATGCCTACCTCTCTCCTCCACTTCAACGGTCTCTCTTATCCATGTCATCAAAAACATCTAAAAACATCCGTATCGTGGATGCTCTTAGAGATATTGTTGTTATCTATATTTGATGTGTTAGAAGTTTACATTACGTATCGCATTATGTGTTTTGTTAAGCTAACTCATACTCTATTCCAATTTTATTTTAAATCTACACATTTTTTCACCATGAAAATTCAATCTTTTGAGAATAATACATTTCTTTTAACACTATGATCTACAAGCGCTTAGGAACACATAACATCACATATGTAGGGAAGCTTAATCCCGCGTGGTAGCGTATTTATTTTCCAACTTACTTGTGTTTAAAAATCAACTTGTAAAATTAGACATTTAAGTTTAGGGATCAACCCATAATTGTCCTAAACCACATCTTTCATTAGTTGATAGGCATTTTGAATAAAGACATATAACTACAACAAGGCAAGTACAAATTACGTGTTTGACACGTTAGAATGTGCAATCCCTCAAAGTCACTCCACCAAATCCAAAAGGGATTCTTGTAACACCCATTTGTTTCTTTTACCCTTTTGCTTTTATACTATATCCATATATTTTGTAAATATCAGATTCCTAGTGTTACTTTAAAGGGAAGAAAGGATATGATGCTATTTTTACAACTTTGTATTTTTCTCATTTTCTTTCAAACTTCATTTTATGTAGAGATATATAATTGCAAGCAATAACAATACGTTCCGTTAGCTAAATGCTAACTGTGTACCAGAAGTGTATGCCTATATGGGACTAAAAGCCCATTTCAATCCATGCCAAAACCCATAATGGACTTAAGCAAATTGAGTGGTGCGAATAATTTGTTAGGTTTTTTTTTTCATGTAAACATATATGATTTATACAGATTAAGAAGACACTATCTTACTCATACCATTTTTTGGTATTTATTCCCTAAACAGTTTATAACCATGTCAACAACATGTTTATTTTGGTGAAAGTCCCTAAACAATTTATAGTCATGACTGAGTTCAGGTTTCCTATCTACTATGGGTGAGCAAAAACCGGGTATACCCTGATAAAACCAAAAAACTGACCCTAAAAACATTGGTCAGGCCATTGAACCGGTCAGGCCATCATTGAACCGGTAAGAAGACTGAACCGGTCAGGCCATTGAACCGGTCAGGCAAATTGAGTGGTGCGAATAATTTGTTAGGTTTTTATAATATTTATGATACCTTCCGGTTCTTACGTCCCGTCCGACCGGTCAGGCCATTGAACCGGTAAGAAGACTGGTTCGACGTCCTGTCCGGTTCTGAAAACATTGGTTTTTTCTTGTTTTTTTGGAAGAAGAAAATGCCTACCTCTCTCCTCCACTTCAACGGTCTCTCTTATCCATGTCATCAAAAACATCTAAAAACATCCGTATCGTGGATGCTCTTAGAGATACTGTTGTTATCTATATTTGATGTGTTAGAAGTTTACATTACGTATAGCATTATGTGTTTTGTTAAGCTAACTCATACTCTATTCCAATTTTATTTTAAATCTACACATTTTTTCACCATGAAAATTCAATCTTTTGAGAATAATACATTTCTTTTAACACTATGATCTACAAGCGCTTAGGAACACATAACATCACATATGTAGGGAAGCTTAATCCCGCGTGGTAGCGTATTTATTTTCCAACTTACTTGTGTTTAAAAATCAACTTGTAAAATTAGACATTTAAGTTTAGGGATCAACCCATAATTTTCCTAAACCACATCTTTCATTAGTTGATAGGCATTTTGAATAAAGACATATAACTACAACAAGGCAAGTACAAATTACGTGTTTGACACGTTAGAATGTGCAATCCCTCAAAGTCACTCCACCAAATCCAAAAGGGATTCTTGTAACACCCATTTGTTTCTTTTACCCTTTTCCTTTTATACTATATCCATATATTTTGTAAATATCAGATTCCTAGTGTTACTTTAAAGGGAAGAAAGGATGTGATGCTATTTTTACAACTTTGTATCTTTCTCATTTTCTTTCAAACTTCGTTTTACGTAGAGATATATAATTGCAAGCAATAACAATACGTTCCGTTAGCTAAATGCTAACTGTGTACCAGAAGTGTATGCCTATATGGGCCTAAAAGCCCATTTCAATCCATGCCAAAACCCATAATGGACTTAAGCAAATTGAGTGGTGCGAATAATTTGTTAGGTTTTTTTTTTTCATGTAAACATATATGCTTTATACAGATTAAGAAGACCCTATCTTACTCATACCATTTTTTGGTATTTATTCCCTAAACAGTTTATAACCATGTCAACAACATGTTTATTTTGGTGAAAGTCCCTAAACAATTTATAGTCATGACTGAGTTCAGGTTTCCTATCTACTATGGGTGAGCAAAAACCGGGTATACCCTGATAAAACCAAAAAACTGACCCTAAAAATACCCGAGAAAAAACCAACCCTAACATAGCATGTCGGTCTTAATATCCTGAGAAACAAACATAAGGAAGACACGGAAAATGACACCTTAAAACACGTTACCATGGTGATCAAAAGTATAACAGACGAACTGGAGTTACCCTTTGACGTGTATAAATTTTATAATGAAACCCGAAGTTTTTGCAATTTGGATCATTAGCTATTCAACTAAACTCCAATTTATCTCTGTGCTTCCATACATATTTATTTAGTTATTCCTATCAACAGGGGCGGATCTACCCATTTGGGTGGGTGGGCGGCTGCACCCCTTGAAACAAAAGGTATTATGGTTAAATTTTGCGCAAAATCTCGACTGCACCCCTTGAAAATTTTCAAGCACACCCCTTGGAAATTTTCATCCGCCCCCTTTTAAAAAAATTATGAATTAAAAAAAAATGTAAATATTGATTTTTATTAAAATATAACCTAGTGTATATAATTATTATTTAACCACTTTACTTAACAGTTTAACCCAAAAACTTTCATTTAACAATTTAGCCATTAGCCCACTAAACATTCTATTGTAACCCAACCCAATTGAATTTGAAGTTAAATAAAATAACCCAACCCAACCACTCCTTCCAATTCTTTCTCTCACTCTCCCTCTTCTGATCGCGCTGCGACCGACGCACGAAAGCAGTCAACAGGCACGACGGCAGCGGCTGCATTCTCAACGGAAAAGCTTGAATTCGGCCATCCCACCACCTGGTGTAACACCTCGGAAATTCACGTCCTATAATATGTAGACACGTGTCAAATGTTTAAACGTGTGGAAGAAATATTATAGAAGAACTAAAGTTGACAAACATGCAAAGTATGTGAATATACGTATTCTAAGTGTCAACTGTGAATAAATATAATGTACATTAAACCTACACGATGCTCATACCTTCAAACGAATAAATCATGGATCATACGAAGCTAAAAGTGAGAGAGTTCAAACTACAGGGGCTAAATGTGTCAACATGTTTAAATTATACCTCTGAGTGACCTTTTGACAAACCCGAAGCCTTGTAACGGTTAATTATGCTCACTAGAATACACGGTTTAAACTTCGTGAAGTTTCGTTATCGTATGAGCAAGTTGTGATCAGATTCGTGTGCGAGGGGTTAAAGTGTCAACATTGAAAATTAGGCCTTTTCGGGTAACAATAAAGTTAACCGAGGACTAATCAAAGTGGGTATATATTTTAAAAGCCCTTATAGATCAATATTGAGGGTTCAAAATGAAATAAACAGGTGCCCATTCGAAATTAGAAGAGCCAAGGACCAAACTGCAATTTATGGAAAGTTGTTTGGCTGAACCACATGGGCTCGCGTAGCGCGAGCCTGAGGGGGCTTGCCGTCGCGCTACGCGACGGCCATATCTGGGCAGAATCCGTTTTTCATGGATAGGGGCCTGCTAGGTGCACTTGTAATCGACAGTAAACGTTTTTTTCACATCTCCTGGCCCCTAAAACACCCCCTAAGCACCAGGAACACTTGTTGGAAGATTGTGGTTACCTGGTAGACTTGTTTGTCAATGTTTTGTGGTGATTGAAACCACTATAAAAGGGCATTCAAGTCACCAACATTCCTCACCCCATTCCTTCAACATTCTGATCATTCCTGGAGCACCAACCTGCTTTTAAGAGTTCCCTCATCAAGCTTAGGACCTTTGTAAGTTGCCTAACCTTCTCTAATTACTTTTAGCTTAGTTAATAAACTAAAAGTCAAACCGTCGTAATTACGGTTTGACTTCGAGATTAGTCAATAATGGCTCAGTCATACCTCGAATTAAAAGTAATTATAGATTGGTATTTATGTGGGTAATAAAACCTCAAAAGGGTTTCCCCTGAACACCACTCTAACCAGGTCAAAAGTCGGGTCAAACATATAATTAAAAAGTCAACAGGATGCTTAAAATGTCATTTATGCATAATTAGCTATCTAGAACATATACAACCTGTTTGATCAGTGTTATAACTTAGTAATAAGTGTAAGAACATGTCTAAACATGTTCCACCCGACTATTTCCTGTTTAGACCCGGTTCGGAACCGAAAGTCACATAGTTTGACTTTCACTTTGACTTTCAGTTCTGACCCGTTTAGGCATATTTTAGAAATACCTCAGAGCTTTAATTGGACTAGGTTACATGTTAGAACAATCCTCTGTGATTATACACCTTGGTTCATTAGTTATCCAATTAATATGCATGTTTCCGTTAATTGCTCATATGTTGACCATTATGCCCTTATTACCTTAAAACGTGATTTATGAAAATGTAAAAGTGTAGAAACCTTAAATACTGATATATAAACTTGTATGCAAAGTTTGACATCAGTTTGACTTGTAGATTAAGAGTTATGCTCGTTATCGCAAAACTAATGCTTTATGTTAATAAAACGGCGTAATTAGCATATAGCCTAGTTAAGCCTACTTTTGGTATCAAACTCAATACCCACTGATGTAATATATTATTTTAGGAATTTTAAAGATTTTTAATCAATTTTAGGCTGAGCATAACTCATAGTCGCAGGCTTAATCCGGTAACTGTCGATTTTGCCCTTACGGGCCATAAAATGAGTTTTACTTATCTAAACGACTCCAAACCTTTTGCTACTGATCACATATGATAAATAGATTATTTTAAGCCTTCTGGAAAAAATAAAAATATCGGATTTAAGTATCGAACCCGGAAATGGCCTTAATCGCCTTAATTGGCGTTTTTAACGCATAGTATGTTTTAAAATCACATTGGACATACCCGGGTTGATACCTACTGATATAAGAGGCAAATTACAATATTTTAACAGTAAGCAAAGGTTGATAAACTCAGACTTCAGTTTTGAGCTTTTCGGCTTATGTGAAATTACCAAACTACCCCTACGGGGCATAGTTAGTGTTAAATTTCGCCTCGGGCATAATGAAAGACATCCTACTGATGTTACAACATACTTGAAGCATATTAACCTAGGAGACCTGTATATAGCTCTTACGGATACCCGTTACGCTTATTTCGTGTTCGGTTCGGTTTATGTAACAAGTTTACATAAATTGGCCGAAACGGGTCAAACCTTAACGGTTTTATCTCAAAATCCAGAGTGTGAATAATAGACCCATAATAAGCAAGTCTCCAAACTTGTCGGGTCTAAATCACATTCTATGCGGTCTTCGCTTAATCACGCGTACGAACCGTATTCTGAAACTAGCCGGTCTAAGCTTAATAAAGGACCCGTTAGAATTCTAATAGGTTACTATAAACCTTCGTTCCAGATAAGGAGGACCAGTAAAAGCTACGTGCATTTTGCTTGTTGTGATTAATACTTACTCAGGTAAATACTTTTAACTTATTTTCCCTATACGGGCTTGGGTTACGGTATATAGCATATCGCTTGATCGAGCATCGAGTCTCCACAGTAAGTGGGTAGTTGACAAATTGATCGGCTCGTTTAAACAGTCTTGATTACTTAAAGCCTTTGGGGGGGTTAATGACCATGTCCCGGATATCCTTGGCATCATCTTACGAGATGGCCGCGACCTGAGCACGGGGTGTAGGCGTACACCGTCCGTGTATAACTCAATGATGTGGTGTGTCTATTGATCTTTAACCCGGACTAGACCCGGGCTACTGAACGCATAAGTAACATGTAATTCGTTCACAAGATTATAATATTAAATAATTCTCCCAAGTTAATTAAAAATGTTTATGCCACGCGCATCCAAACCAATTTTCAATCATTTTCCAAAATGAGTCGGTTGAATGTATTTACCAGTGTTTGTAAACTGACGTATTTTTCCCAAAAAGATTAAATGCAGGTACTAATCGAAATTGGCTGGGATTTCTCCTTAGCATCATTAGAAGTCTCGCAAGCTTAAGATGCCTGAAGTCTGTTGAACTATTATCTCATACTTTATTTCGATCCATCTGTGGATAAACAATCGAACGTTGTGATACTTAAAATTACAATAAATAAATTCGGTTGTATTATATCTTTTAAATTGCTTCCGCTGTGCATATTAAAAATTGTGCTGTTTGACTATTATGTTGCCAACCACGTCACGATACTCCCCCACCGGGCCCACCGGTGACACGTGGAAATCGGGGTGTGACACCTGGAATACAAAATTTAACAAGGTACCTTCGTTTTTTATGTGGTTTTTGGGAGAGATAGAGTTATAGAGATGTTTTGAAATTTTATGTGTTTTGATGAATTTTTTTTGCTGTTCTAAACTTTAGTAGCATGATTTTATTGTTTTGATGTTTTTTTTTCTAGATTTTACTAGGGCTTGAAAATTAAAATTGAAAATTATGGATCGATTTATTGTGATAGAAACCATGAGTAGGGAAGTTTTGGTGAGATTTCTTATGGGAAACCATTAGAAAAGTAACTCTAGATGATGTTTTGCATAGATTTCAAAAAATGAAAACCTGTAGGGCACAATTTTGAACATGTTTATAATGACGTTTAACGTGTTTTTTATGGTTATATAAATTTTAGTTTAATGTTCTTTTGTTTTACATGACCCGACCCGATATGAACTGATTTTTTTATATATACCCAGGACCTAAAATCTTTAAAAATATTCTACATCCCATTGAAAAAATGTTGAATCCTCCACTAGATATCAACCAGGGGCGGATCTACCTTGATGTAAGGGGTAGCCTCCGCTACCGTTTGGCCGGAAAATTTTCGACGCTTTTAGTGTAAATTTTGGAAAAATTTGACGTCTTTTAGATTTCGTTACCGCTTATTTATTAAACGTTCCCGCTTGATTGGAATCCTAGATCCGCCACTGATATCAACTCCAGTTTGATAATGGTTTATTTTGCAAGAAGACATTGATTCACTTTATTTTGCAAGAACATTTATTCCTATATGAGCCAAACGCATATTCCTTTATATATTTTGATTCACTTTATCGTTATTCACGCTCTCTCGGTCAGAATTGGGACCTACCTGAGGTCCTACAACCTCAACAAATGCAAAAGAGATTCTTGTAATGTTTCCTTTTATCTCATCTTATACTTTTTCCTTTATTCTTAGGTTATAATAGATTCCCGAGTTAATTGCCAACATCGTCTCTAAGGTTTGGACAGGTTTGTCATTTTCATCTAAAATGACACTTTTGTACCAAATTGCCCCCAATGTTTGTAACTTTTTCCCATTTTCATCCAAACCACTAATTTAGTTTATTGTTTCTGTTAAGTTGATGATATTTGGATGAAACTTGCAAATATAAAACCACAGGGACGATTTTGGCAATTTACTCAAACTCTTTTAAATTTATTTTATTTAATTAATTTTGTTACATATATAATAAAAAAGAATATACATGCAATTTTTATATGAAAAAATTTATAGCTTTGTCACATAATTTTTACTCCCTCCGTCCCATTAAAAGTGTCATATTTTGAATTTTCAAAGTCTTTATTTATAAACTTTGACCTTAAATATTTTTTTTTGTGTTAGATAATACTTGATGAAAGTTATATGATTTGAGTGTGTTTTACAAGTGTTTTTATCGGATTAATTTTCATCAAGTTTTATATAACACAAAAAATATATAATTAAAGTCAAAGTTTATAAATAAAGACTTTGAAAATTCAAAATATGACACTTTTAGTGGGACGGAGGTAGTATAAATTTTTATCCAACCACTAACTAAGTTATTTTTTCTATTAAGGGGAATGATGTTTATAAACTAAGACAGAAATTAATTTCTAATTTTTTATATAGATCAGTTTTATAAAAATAAAATCTACTTAAACCTCTAGATTTTATAAAACTAAAATGCCGGTGACCTTATTGAAAAAGGTCAACTAAAAAAATTCTTATCATATGTACCAAGTTTGTAATTCATCTTCTACTCTTTTAAATTCGCTCCTAAGGAAAAACAGAAGTCACCCCCCCCCAATCAAACAACATATCGTTACCAAACTGTAATTATAATGCTAGAGTAAACTTCTGTTTTGCTCCCTGTGGTTTGGTCACTTTAACGGTTTTGCCCAAAACCTTTAAAAATAGTCATTTTCCTCCAATAGTTTGCTATGGTTTTTCCATTTTGCTCCATGCGATGAGCAAAATGGAAAAAGAGACAATTTGGATGGAGTTAGAGGCGTGGAGCAAAAAGGAAAAACCATAGCAAACTATTTGAGGAAAATGGCTATTTTTAAAGGTTTGAGACAAAACCATTAAAGTGACCAAACCACAAGGAGCAAAACGAAAGTTTACTCATAATGCTATGAACCAAAAGTTTCTTTACTCAAGCCACTCAGAATAAGTATTACTTAGTTACCCTCATAATCTTAATTAAATAAATATTTTATTTCTACCAACATATTTCCTAGGTGCTCAACACATTTAAAAAATATGTAACGTTTTACAATTTTTTTCTATCTCTACAACTAATAAATACTAAAAGTTGTAATCGATTGTTATGTGTCACACCAATGACGTTTTCTCTTTATAAAACTGATTTATATAAAGAAGCTGTAAATTAATTTCTGACTTGATTTATAAAATTTAAAACATTTTTCACCTTAACAGAAAAAATAAACTAAGTTAGTGATTTGGATGAAAATTTATAAAAATTATGTGATAAAACTATTAATTTTTTTCCCTAAAAACTCCATGTATATTTTTTTATTATATATGTAACAAAAAGAATTAAATAAAAGAAATTAAAAAGGATTTGAGTAAATTGCGAAAATCGTCCATGTGGTTTTATATTTGTCAGTTTCATCCAAATATCCTCAACTTAACAGAAAAAATAAATTAAGTTAGTGGTTTGGATAAAAATTACAAGAAGTTACAAACGTTGGGGGCGATTTGGTACAAAAGTGTCATTTTGGACGAAACAAACGTGCCCAAACCTCAGGGACGATTTTGGAAATTAACTCTAGATTCCCAATATTACTTGCAAGGAAAGAAAAGAACGTGATACTATTTTTACAACTTTGCATCTTCTTAGAGTTAACTGTGATTTTCGTCCCTGTAGTTTGGTGGAAAATGTCACTTCAGTCAAAAAAAATTGCGCCAATTCCGTACTCAACATTTTTGAAACGTGCCACTTCAGTCGAAAAAGATAACGCGCCGTTAAAAACGTTGAGGATGGAACTGGCGCAAGGCGTTATCTTTTTGGACTGAAGTGACACGTTTCAAAAATATTGAGAACAGAACTGGCGCAAATTTTTTTGGACTGAAGTGGAATTTTCCACCAAACCATAGAGACGAAAATGACAGTTAAATCTTTTTATTTTCTTCCACACACTTCTTTTGACAGGGATATCAAAACGACAATACGTTCCGTCAGGTTATGTGTATCAGGAATTTATGGGCCTAATAGCCCATATCAATCCATGTAGAACCCATTATGTATATGGACCTAAGCTAATTGTGTATGAGAAATATTAGACTTTTAAAGATCTAAACGTATCATGGATTTGCTTTACATAGATAGCAGTGTACAAAAAACGGGTTTGAGCCCGACAAACTGGCTCCCGACCCGAAATTGATCCACCAAAAAAACCGGTTTGGCTGGACCCAACCAGTAGGTTTGGTTTAGTTAGAGGTTGAGAATTCATCTTCATATTGGATTATAGGCCTGAAGGGATTTATTTTCATCAGCCCAATGGAACAGGGGTTGAGAATCAAAATAATGAAAGTAAACAAAGATGAATAACAAAAGTGAACACATGATATGATGGAGTTTGTTTATTACAACATCTTTCACATATAAAGTAACACAAAACATGATACTTAAAAGATCATACTATACCGGAGATCTCTGTCATCACAATCATGGCCGGCACATTCACCATCGTCTGCAATCCCTTGAAAGAATGAAAGGGGGTGTGGATGCGCTTTAGTATTCTCATATGTGCCCCCAAACTTCACATTTACAAATTTATGAATGGCATTGCTATCATCATAGAACTCCCTCGTCGTGTATGTTTCATACCGAAGTGTTGATGGAGCACAAGCTGTATGAGTAGATTGCATACACTCATGACAATGATAGAATGAAAATTCAGGATCAAACTCTTGCTCGCAAATTTCACAAAAATAGTCACTCTTATGGTTCTCAATGGGAAAGTAACTCAGCTTCATAGGGTGCTTGTCACACTTGTGTGTAGTTGTCTCCGGTATTAACAAAGCACAATTGGAATGTACACCAAAATAATCACAAGTACGACAACTAAATATAAGACCATCCGTACGACCCCAACTCATGCTACACGACCCGAGTCCGAGTTTAACCAACACCCGATATGCTTCGTTGCTACCCCTAGTCCGGTACTCCGGTCTTCCATTCATTTAATTACCCATTATAGGGTTACGGTCCGGGTAAACCCGTTGAGATATAACATAAATATACTCATCTCTCTAATGCAAAATTAATTTGTTTATGGTTGTTAAAAAATTAGCCACCAAGTCATCTAATTTATCTAATAACATTTTTTTTTTGTAATTTGTAATTCGGTTAAAGGGTTTAAATCAATTCTAATTTGTTTTTAGAGTTAATTACTCGGATGGTTAGTTATATTTAACCATTACAACACATCTTGGGTCTAAAGCTTTAAGTTAGTATATTCATGTTTTGTGTCTCTGTTTCGTAACACTACTAAGGTTAACGGTCGTTAACTATTCTTTTAAATCGAGTAATATGACAAAATAATAAAGTTTCGGTCCACTATGATACCATCACTCAATATTGCAACTGAAAGCCAAAACCCAACAATATAAAGTCGTGATACACCCAAAAGGATATCGACATGGGGTTTACATCGATCGAAAACGATATAAACGAATACCGGTAACCGTCCTGATAATACTGATACCGATGTAGTTAAGTCGGAATCGGTCGGTTTAGTTGCTATATCATATGATAAAAAAAACTATATTTTCAATACAACTTCGTTTTTAATATTGTTCGGTCAGAATCGAAACGAAATTTGTTTTGACAAACATAAAAGCGAATATTGGTACATGTAACGAGGTTGTTCAGACAATATTGGTTCGGTTCGGATCGTCACAGTAATGAATAAAAAAATCAATTACATTTGACCCGTTCGGTTTTGACCAAAACTTTTGTCGAAACATATAAAAAAGTAAACATGCTGGAACGGTATAATAGGAACTCGTTTGAGTGCCTCACATAGAAAGAATGTGAGCGTTGACGGCTCGGTTCAGAAGCTCCGTTTGGAAGCTAGGTTCAGAAGATTTGTTCCAAGCCCACTCTAGAAGCACTCACCGGTCTCTACTCTCTATCAAGTCATTAACATAACTGTCTTAAATCAGTTTATAATCGATCAAGTGGACTCTTAAAAACCCAGCCCAATAGCTAATATTATGGGCCCTATACATGTGAGTGTTATTCTAACTAAATCTTCCTATGATTCTACTTTACCACATTAGGCCTAACAAAGCTAAACAAATTCTTATATTGGGCCAACTTTAAAGACTTAATCCTAGTGGGAATTGAAGTGACTTCAAGATAATTCAAAAGGGTTGAAGATAATGTTTGGTGTATTTATTATTATTTAGTTATTTGGTCTAGATAATTTATAGTAGTATTTTATTTATGGGCTACATATCTCTCATTTGGGTTTAATAACTATTTAATTGGTGTTTGATTCATAGAGTTAATTAGTTTAGTATAAATAGGTGACTAAGGTTATTATAATTGGTGTGCTTTTAATTGATAAATAATAAAAGAGTCGAACGAGTTCATTCATATCGTGTTTGTGTGTTTAATCAAGGGCCTGATTTTCCAACAGACTTATACCATCCTCTCAAGCTGTGATCATGTCTCCTGTTAGGTCGACCAGCCAAAGATTCTGAAGAAACTAATACATTGCAATATCAATGACATGGCATAGGTTAAATGAAGATCACACCAAAACAACTTCATGCATTTGACCTTTTGTCTTTGACTTTGCCTTTTCGAACATGCTAGCAAACTTTTTGTATTGATTTCTAATAAATCTGATGACTCTTAGCATCCAACTTCCTTGCTGCTTCATACCAATTTGGCCCATATTCTTCAAATCAAGCACAAAGTGTGAACTATGGTAAAAGAATATGATTAACAATTCTCTTTTATTTCTTTCTTGATATTCAACTGAATACACCATGATCCTTCTTATAAGGATATTAAACAGAAACTAAAAGGAAACAATAGAGATAAAAAGAAAGAATAATCATCCCAAACATATCTCCCACTAATATCGTAATTGGCCAAGTTATTTTGAGAAAATATTATTTGACTTATTTCAACACTCCCCCTCAAGTTGTGTAGTGGGGTCTTCAATACTCAACTTGCACAGAACTGAATTGAAGACATTCCTTGGAACAACCTTGGTCAGGATTAGTTGGTTCTCAGATTTTACATAGGGAAGCTTCACAGTACCATCTTCGATTTTTTCTTTTATGAAATGTCGGTCTACCTCCACATGTTTTGTTCTGTCGTGTTGAACCAGATTTTCTGAAATGCTTATGGCAGCCATATTATCACAGAACAGCTGAGTCGGAAGTTTTAAAGGAAAACCAATTTCCTTCATCAGTTTTTTTAGCCATAAAATCTCTGTAATTCCTTTAACAATCCCTCTGAATTCTGATTCTGCACTGGACAGCGAGACCACCTTTTGCTTTTTACTTCTCCAAGTGACTAGGTTGCCTCCTAGCAAGGTAAAAAATCCAGAGGTTGACCGCCTCCCGTTTGGATTACTCGCCCAATCAGCATCAGTAAATGCCTCCACATTTAGATGTTCCCCCTTTTTGAACACAATTCCTCTTCCAGGGGTACCCTTGAGATATTGGACTATCCTCATGACTGCTTCTATGTGTTCTTTTTGCGGTTGATGCATAAACTGACTTACAACTCCAACTGCATAAGCAATGTCAGGTCTGGTATGAGCTAAGTAAATTAATTTTCCTACCAATCTCTGGTACCTTTCTTTATCTGCTGGCTTAGCTCCTTCACTAATCTTGAGATTATGGTTAACTATTATAGGAGTATCAACCGGCTTGCAATCCACCATCCCAGTCTCAACCAACAAATCTAGAATATACTTCTTTTGAGAAATGAAAATTCTCCCTTGTGATCGAAGAACTTCAATCCCTAAGAAATATTTCAGCCCTCCAAGATCTTTCATTTCAAATTCTTTAAAAAGATTTTCCCGTAGCTGAGCAATTTCTTCTTTATCACTTCCTGTAATGATCATGTCATCAACATATATAATCAGACGAGTGACTAATTCTCCCCTCCTTTTGAAAAACAGGGTATGGTCAGCATTGCTTTGTTTATATCCATATTTCTTCATAGCCATTGTAAACTTTCCAAACCATGCCCGTGGAGACTGTTTCAAACCATACAAGGTTTTCTTAAGCCTACAAACTTCATTCTTTTTGAATTCTTTCGAGAAACCAGGTGGAGCCTCCATATATACCTCTTCCTTTAAATCTCCATGGAGAAACGCGTTTTTCACATCAAACTGGTGAAGAGGCCAGTCTTTGTTTGCAGCTACCGATAATAGAACCCTGATAGTATCGATTTTAGCAACGGGAGAAAAAGTTTCAGAGTAGTCGATACCATAGGTTTGTGTATATCCTTTTGCTACTAGTCTTGCTTTATAACGTTCAATTGTTCCATCAACTTTGTATTTAATGGTAAAAACCCACCTACATCCAACTGGTTTCTTACCTTTTGGCAACTCACATTTTTCCCATGTGTTGTTTTCCTCAAGAGCTTTCATATCTGTGTTCATAGCTTCTTGCCATTCGCGTGTTTCACTTGCTTCTTGAGCAGTTCTAGGGATATTTTCGGAGAGGAGCGTGACAAAGAAGGCTTTTGCGATTTCACCAACTCTTCCCCTATCTCCATCAATTGGATATTTAGATTCTCGTTTCTTGTGTTCTGGAGAAAAACGGTTTGGTGGAACACCTCTATTCTTCCTTGGAGGTAAAACACGAACCTCTGGTGGTTCTTTAGACTCTATTTCCTCTGGCTCTTGGGTTTGGGTTTCAAGAACTGCATTATCATCGTTAGTATGTAAAATGTCATCATCTTGGGTTTCACTTACCTCTTGTTGGGGGACACCTTCCGAGGTCGATTCACTGGTTGTGAAAACTGATTCGTCAGCCTTTCCTATGTTGGTTGTGAGAGACTCGGTGGCTCCATCTACCTGCTCTGTCGGAACAGCCTCAGAGCAACTCAACCAATCTAGAGATTCCTTGACTCCCTCCCCCTGAGTTCTAGGTTGGTTGTCGAAGTAGAATTCCGACTCTAACCAGTCACAATCCATGGTGACATGGATGCGACGAGACACTGGATTATAACACCTATACCCCATCTGATGTGGACCATATCCTACAAAAACACATTTTTCTGCACACGGGCCCAATTTGTCTCTATGCGTTTTTGGAATATGAATAAACACAGAGCACCCAAAAATACGTGGTGGTAGGGTTAAGACAGACGGGATAGTGACTAGACTCTCAAGTGTCTTTAGAGGAGTTTTATGTCCTAGAATTTGAGTTGGAAGACGATTGAGGAGGTATACAGATGTGGCAACAGCTTCGGGCCAAAAAAACTGAGGAACTTGAGATTCAATCATCATAGCACGAGTTTTTTCTAGTAAAATTCGATTTCTTCGTTCCACAACACCGTTTTGTTGAGGTGTGTTAGAACATGAAGTTTGATGGATGAGCTAGTTTCACACCCATATTGCAACCGAAAGCCAAAACCCAACATTATGAAGTTGTGATACACTCAAAAGAATATCGACATGTGTTTTAAATCGATCAAAAACGATATAAACTAATACTGGTAACCTCCCGATTGTACCAATACTGTAACCGTTGTTGTTCAGTCGGTATGAATTTAGTTCGTCATGACACTAGTACGTTACAGAGTGTTGCTATAGCGTATGATTAAAAAAAACTATATTTTTCAATACAACTTCATTTTAAACATTATTCGGTCAAAATCGAAACGAAATTTGTATTGACAACCATAAAAACAAATATTGGTACAGTTACAGAAGTTGTTCAGACGGTATCAGTTCGGTTCGTCATGGTAATAAATAAAAAATCAATTATATTTGACCCGTTCGATTTTGACCAAAACTTTTATCAAAGCGTAAAAGAAAAAAAAAAGTAAACACACCACAACGGTATAATTGGAACTTGTTTGAGTGTCTCGCATAGGAAGAATGTGAAAACTCACAAGGATATATAAGTGTCGATTTATACTTCTAAAGGTGTTGACAGCTCGGTTCAGAGGCTCTGTTTAGAAACAACTTTTTAAATCATGTGCTAAACAAATTCTTATATTGGGCCAAATTATGGTTCTATAAAAACAAAATCCAAACCAAAACACCTCAAATGTTTTTATGTTTTGTGACTGGGTAAAGAGAGATAAAGCCTCTCAGGCGGAAGGGTGTGGGGGCGGGGACAACATTAGGGAGTGAGGTGGCACCATCCCCCGTCGAGGAACACCGCTCCCCCGTTCAAATATCGGTGCACACAGGAACTCATCCCCGCTCTGCATTTTCGACCGTCGTTCAACGGTCACAAAAACAAAACAAAAAATAATAAACTAAATATTGAAAACCTAGTTAAACCATTTCTCCATTTAAAAATATCACACAACTCAAATGCTTTTCTAATCTCTTTAACCAATCTTTATTTTATACCAAAAAAAATCATGGATCCGAGCCGACCGAACTCGCCTCCATTCTTTCCCAGCACACCCGCTACTCCCTCGGCCCAACCCCTACTCGTATGCCCCACGACACTGATGGATCCGTATTCGTTTGGCGGTTTTAGTCAAGACCAAAACGTGTGGCTAACGCAATACCAATACCACCACCTTGCTAATAGGAAATGCATTCACAAGCAATCCAAATGCCACCGTCCTAATCGTTGACTCAAACCCGAACCCGAGCATGATTTCGTTTCTTTAGGCATAGACGATGATGTTATGCCCGAAACGAAACCACAAACCACTAAGGCTAAGAAAGGGAAAAAACGAGCACAGTGAGGAAACCAAGCACAAGAAGAGGGAAGCGGGAAGGCGCAAAAAAAAACACACTAACCTTAAAAATGCAAAATGAAAGCGTTCAAACTAACCTTTATAATGCAAAATGAAAGTGGGCACACTAGCGCTATGTGTTATAAGATCATGTCCTTGGCCACAATGGAGGGGAGCCCCTTGGGGTGTTAATAGGGGGGGGGGGGCATAATGCAGTCCACGCTCGTGAAGGAATGACTGTGAGCCCTAAGGTTTTTCAACCACCGAAATTAACTATATTTTAATTTTGTTTTTAAGCTTAAAATATTATTTAATGGGTGATGGATAGTGGAAACTTGTGAAGCCATTACATACTAAATGTAAAAAAAAAATGAATATGAAGTCATGTCTACGTGGCAGTGATGTAATAGTCACTTTTTAACGTGTTAATGAAAAGTTATGAAATAGTACCACACATGGACTAATAATCTAATTTTAGTCGTAGTGAAAGGACACTCAAATTCATAACAATAAGAGTTAATTACATAGTTAGTCCATGTGGTTTGCACAAAATAACATACATAGGTATTAATAGTTTAAAATCACCTTCTAGGGTATTAACTTTTCATTTTGTAACGTTTGGAGTATTAACTTATAGGGTATTAATAGTTAGTCTTTGTGGTTTGCACAAAATAACATATTTAGGTACTGATAGAATGTGATTTTAAACCTACAAATAACGTGAATACCTTCAAACGTTACAAAATGAAAAGTTAATACCCAAAAATGTGATTTTAAACTATTAGTAACTAAGTATGTTATTTTGGGCAAACCATAGGGACTAACTATGCAATTAACTCTAACAATAACAATAACTAACTTGTAATTTTTAAAGAGTAAAATAGTCAAAGGATTAAAGGGTAGTTTTTAAATTATCAAATTTGTTATATGATTTTAAAATTTAATGGCACTA
This sequence comes from Helianthus annuus, assembly GCF_002127325.2. NCBI lineage: Eukaryota > Viridiplantae > Streptophyta > Magnoliopsida > Asterales > Asteraceae > Helianthus > Helianthus annuus. The sequence continues at coordinate 3,045,868 of NC_035448.2, read as the reverse complement.
ACAAGCCCATGGACCATCTTAAAAGCAAGCAAGCAAAGAGTGCCAATAAGAACAAAATCTAATAAATTTAAAGTTTAGAGACCACCCGTAATATTCCCTGAGAACACCTTTAGGAACTTTGAATAAAGACATATAACCACAACAAGACAAGTACAAATTACGTGTTTGACATGATTGAATCTATGATCCTTCAAACTCACTCCACCAAATCCAAAAGGGATTCTTGCAACATCCATTTGTTTCTTTTACCCATTTTCTTTAATACTATACCCATATGTTTGTTAATATCACATTCCTAATGTTACTTTAAAGGGAAGAAAAGGCCGTGATGCTATTTTTACAACTTTGCATCTTTCTCATTTTCTTACACGCTTCGTTTCATAGAGAGATCTATAATTGCAACTAATAACACTACGTTCCATTAGCTAGCTGAATGCTAAACAATAGTTTTCTTTTCTTTATTGGTCCTTAGCTAAATGCTAAAAGCATTCGTAGTAGGTTTCTTTTCTTTATCAGTATGATTTAATTGAAAACCATCATGCCATAAAAGAAATGTTCATTTTCTAAAAGTCTTCCACATCTCATTCCTTAGCCTTATAATATTATGATTAATCGTTAGGAATCCTAGTAATCTAGTGGTATGGTGTCCTTCAATTCATTGCAAATAGAAGGTAAATGTGGAATTAAGATATACAAGAAATTTGTAGTTAGAGAGAAAAAGGTTCTATTTTTTATTTTCATATAATTTTATGGATAAAGATAAGGTTTAAGAAATTTGATGTAGCCTTTTTTTATTCAAACTTTATTTATATTCAAACCTTATTTTTTTCATTATAATTTAAGAATATGATACCTATATCTATATCTATATAATAAAGTAAACTAATGAGGGACATGTGTCATTCATTGGAGACATGTTTTTTTTAGTTTATTTCTTTTATTTTTTTCACTGATTAATAATAACTATTTAGTATTTTATTGATAACACACACATGATTCTAACCTATCAGAGCATTCACATCCAACCCCCCAAATTATGTGAGAGGGGGTTTTTATTTTATGAAAGATGGTTGTAGGTGGTTGTGAGTGGGATGAGAGAGAAAATGTTAGTGTTCATCTTTAAATTTGAGAGAACACCCCACCTTTATAATTTTTTAATATATCTTAAAAGTGGTTGTGAGTGGAAGAACGAGAAAATGTAATGATAAAGGTATTAAAAATATTATTTAATTGAAAATAACAAAGAAAATATAGTAATTTTAGTGTAATATAGGGTAAAAAATAGGGGTTGGGTGTGAATGCTCTTAATAAATTAAAAAAATTAAAAAAATGTTATAACTTTTATAATAAGGGGTGGGTGTGAAAGCACTTCATAAATTAAAAAAAATGTTATAAATTTTATAATACACAAGTTTATAATCTAATAAGAAATAAATAAAAAAACATAGTAAAATGTTATAATATGAAAATAGTAAATCAAAGTTTATTTTTCTCAAAAATGTATATTGACGACTCTGTGTTTTGCAGGTGATCTTGTTAGAAATTTCTAACGTACTTAATCCTTTTTTCCTTGGAAAACAAGTGTTTTAGTATTGTAACACCCCGTGTTTTCCAAAAGTCAAAGTCAAAGTCAAGTGTTGACTATGATTGGAATTAAAGATCAATAAAGATTATTTTATTTTAGTTTCATTTTGATTTTCATATTATGTGGAGTAAGTGTTGTATAATCAAACTAATCGACCGATAATCGAACCATAAATCGACGACCGACTATGAATGGTAGGAAGTAACAATGCAATAAAGCTAATCAATCAATAATCAAGCTAATCGAATCAATCATCGAGCTCAAGTGGGGATATTTTTAATGCTTTTATACGTGTGTGTGCCTTACGTGTTACTTGTGCATGTTACTTTTATGTTAAAGTGTGTGGTGAATCAATCAAATCAATCGAAACTCGAAGGATAATCAAACTCAATCGAACCCGACTTTGAAAATAGGTTGTAAGGATGCTTATATGTTAGATATAGTAGTTGGAACTAAAAGTAATTTGAATAGAAACTCTATCCTACTCTACTCCTCATCCATCGAAATCGGAATATCGAAAATCGTCGCGAAACGCCCAAAATAGGTGATTCTGATCGAACAGGGCAACCTGCTCGAGCAGGCTAGCCGATCGAGCAGCCCACTCGATCAAGAAAGCTGCTCGATCAGCTGACCTTTCCTCTTTTGGAAGCCTATAAATAGGGTTGTCCTTGTCAAACTTTCCACTTTTGGAAAAGCTCTGACCGACCAGCCTCTTCTTCTCACTATTTCTCAGATTTCTCTCGATCCGGTAAGTATTTCGCTCTAATCCTTGTACGTTTTTGATCATTAATCGATTCTACATCTTTCTATCTTTCGAAATCCAAATTTCAACCGTGAAATCACCAAGATCTAGGTGTTCTTGGGTGATGTCATCATGGTGTTCTTCAAGAACACTAAGTTTTGACATCATTCCACCATGAATAACTTAGATCTAACCGATTTCCACATAAATAACCTAAAATCTACCAAAGATCTTAACATTTCACGGTGGAAAAGGATTGGAAGATGGGTTTTCATCTATCTTTCAACTCTTTTACACTCAAACCGGTGAAAACGAAGCTTGAACCGACTTGTAAACTACTCTAAATCAACACATGGTTCAAGATTCGGGTTCTACCACGAGATTTACCGATCTCGGGTTGAACGGTATACTTAGGTTCTGAAACACCCACTGACCGGACTTAGGGTGATTCCTGCCCGAGTCAGTGAGTTGAGTAAAGACTGAAGTTTTATGGTTCGACTCGTCATCAAACTATCTCTAAATTATCACCAAGTAACGGGAATAACTGTCACACCCCCAAAATTACCACCTAGGGAGTGTCCCTGTTAGGCGTGTGACGACTAGCAATGAGCCACCAATTACATTGAATCACAAGTTTGAAATAAAGTTTCATCATTTAATAATACTGAAATCCCAAACATAAGTTGTTCGAAACCATAAGTTCAGCGGAAGCGTTAACGTATCATACTGTAAATACTATCCAAACAACCTCAATAAATAAATGTCTGATAACTAAGTTCATTAATGTAACCATGACCACTCTTGCCCTCCAGCCAGCAAGTTCTCGTGTTCCCAGTACCTAAGGACCTGCGAGCATGTAACACACGTATCAGACAAAGCTGGCGAGTTCACAGTTTTAGAAAACGTTTATTACCCGTTGCATGTAAAACAGTTCGATAACCAATGCAAGTAATATTGTTAATATCTCATTTCCGAACAATGACGGCTCCTGTAATACACGACTGCCCTTCCCACGTACTCCTATCTAGTACTGGGCCAGACTGGGTCATTAGTTCACCTCCGTCCTCTACAGGCACGGGGTGAGGGTGCCAAACCTAAGTAGCGCTACTAACTAATACCCGATGAGGGACTTACAAAAGATGATAGGTGAGAATATTAACCAATATACCCGTTTTTACCCAAAGACTTATCCCCCCCATAGGATACCCCCTGACTGTCCCCAACCACTGGGACACATGCTCGAATGTAGTGAACTCACCTTAGGGCGCTCGGTAGATCCAACTACTCGTTTAATCAAACAATCAATCAAGCCCTATGATTAATGTGCATATAACAGTTAGTATGCATTCAGGTCCATGTTATTCCACATACATTCACCAACAATACACATCAAATACAACAAATACGAGTAGTAGCATTTATCAATTCGTATACCCACTTATTCCGCTAAGCACGAAGTATAAGAGTTTATTACTCAGGTTCGGCTGGATAACATTCAAGTGCAACATAATGCATAGTTTCATATATATTACTAATAAGTCATATGTGTGTATGCTCAAAAGATTTATAACCGCCCAAGGTCTCCACCAGCCCATTATCACCACAAGATACCCATGCAGCCCCATAAATTTTCAACCTAAATTTTCATATGATAAGCTCAAATAAATAAAGAAATGCCACTACAAATAGCCCAAACCGCCCACATCCACTGATGTATGCGGCCCCCACTTCTTGACCCACAACTGATTACAAACTTTGTTATAATTTCCTAAACCTATCCTACAACCGATTACACACACCCATAATGTTCATTCCCTAATATTATTAATATTTACACCTATGACATCAACACACATACATTATGCCGCCCACTAGAACCAATCCCATGCCCCCCACAATTGGTCCAATACCCTCTTTGTTTAGTGGAATTTATGTGTTGACTAAAAATCAATTCCATTATCAATACTTGTGCACATGAAGGACAAGAACATTTGTTGTCAGATTCCTTAAATCACTTCAATATCCTTTGTCGGCCATTTATATGAATTTCTTAAATGTGTGAAGGTTAGTGGGGTTGGAGGTCCAATGAAGATGTAGATCTAATAATTGACAATCATCATCACACAATTACTATATATTTTTGTAATCAAAGCCGATGATCAATACCCACATACGTTCGAGTTAATTATCGATCTAAATTATTTACCAATTAGTTCGAAGTTAATATGTTATCACATGTCAATAACTTACATAATCACGACAATCAGCAGGTAATCAGCAAGAACTACAACAAGTTTCATGTGTTATGACTTCACATATTATGGTGCAACATGACCCTAATCATCTAGTGCTATAATTATATAACAAATAAGGGCAGAGAGAGATCAAACTAACCAAAAGCTCGACCAAGAGGACTAATGTTTCGAAGGGAGGTGGGGGCTGCCAACGTCTTCAATGAATTTAGGGTTTGCAATATTTGCTAAGAATTGTTTCATCATAACCCATATGTGTACGTATACATAGGGATTTAGTATTGGGCCACATTGATTAAAAGAGAAGGGGTGGGCCGAGAAGTAACACCAATATATAAATGGCCCAAACACCAAAAATACACTTACGGCCTAAATGCATATACACAAGCAACCTGGGCCGAATCGCTTATGTGCGGCGACCCAATTACGTAAACATGCGGTGTCTATCAAGTTTAACACATAACAATGGTTCACACTTAGCAAGATGTAACGTTTAGGTTTAGATTCAAGCTTAATGGAGTGATGCTAGTTTAGTGCACTAGAGAGGGGTAAGTTAGAAATTAAAAATCACGAGATAAGGCGTCACTAACCTTGAGAGTTCGGGTTGTCACATCATCCCCAACTTGAAAGAAATTTCGTCCCGAAATTTGACAAGTAACCACGGAGGAATGAAGTGAGAATTCAAGATTGTTGAGGGTTTTGCTCAAGTGTCACATCATCCCCAACTTGAAGAGGAATCTCGCCCCGAGATTCACCAGTCTTGCTTGATTCTGCTTTGTCTTTGGGAAAGAGATGAGGGTACTTTAGTTTCATCTGATCCTCGCGCTCCCACGTGAACTCCGGTCCACGTCTTGAGTTCCAGCGAACCCTCACAATAGGAATACGACTGTGTTTACGCACTTTGACCTCAGGGTCCATAATCTCGATGGGTTCTTCTACAAACTGCAGCTTGTCGTCGATCTTTAACTCTTGAAAAGGTACTGTTAATGGGTCGTCAGCATAACACTTCTTCAACTGCGACACATGAAATACATCGTGAACATTACCCAGCTCAGTAGGTAACTCCAATCTATAAGCCACCTTACCAATACGCTCTAGAACCTTAAACGGCCCAACATATCGTGGATTCAGCTTGCCACGTTTCCCAAAGCGCACAACCCCTTTCCACGGTGAGACTTTCAACATGACTCGGTCATTCACTTCAAACACTACCTCTTTAGCACGCTTGTCTGCATAGGCTTTCTGACGATCACGAGCAGCTGCCATACGTTCTCTGATTTTCACGATCTTATCTGAAGTTTCGAGTACTATCTCAGGACCTGTGATCTGACTATCACCTACCTCAGCCCAGCAAAGAGGTGAACGACACTTCCTCCCGTACAGTGCCTCAAACGGTGCCGCCTTGATACTGGTGTGATAGCTGTTATTGTAGGAAAACTCTACCAACGGCAAGTGCTTCTCCCATCCTTTCCCAAAATCAATAACGCATGCCCGCAACATGTCTTCGAGCGTCTGAATGGTGCGTTCACTCTGACCATCCGTTTGTGGGTGATAGGCTGTACTCATATCGAGGCGTGAGCCGAACGACCTATGCATAGCCTGCCATAACTCCGAAGTAAAACGAGGATCTCGATCGGAAATAATAGAAGTCGGCACTCCGTGCCTAGAAACCACCTCTTTAAGGTACACCGCTGCGAGCTGCGAATATTTATCTGTCTCCTTGATCGCTAAGAAGTGTGCCGACTTTGTGAGGCGGTCGACAATCACCCATATAGTATCGTTCCCAGCCTGTGTTCTCGGTAACCCCGTAACAAAATCCATAGCGATCTGTTCCCATTTCCACATGGGTATCTCCGGCTGCTGAAGTAGACCCGAAGGTTTCTGGTACTCTGCTTTGACCCTAGCACAAGTCAAGCACTTACTCACGTATGTTGCGATGAGAGCTTTCATATTCGGCCACCAATACAAAACCTTGAGGTCCTGGTACATCTTATCGGACCCTGGGTGAATAGAATATCGTGACTTGTGTGCTTCGTCCATCACAAGCTCTCGAAGATCACCAAATAAAGGAACCCATATTCGTTCCATGAAGTAGTAGATACCGTCAGACCGTTGCTCGAACTTCTTCTTGTGTAGACCTCGTAATCCTTCAGCCTCGATATTGTCTTCCTTCAATGCTTCAATCTGAGCTGAACGGATCCGAGCAGGTAAATCAGAGTGAATAGTAAGCTGTAGGGCACGAATACGCTTCGGCTTTGGTTCCTTGCGGCTAAGAGCATCTGCTACAACGTTAGCTTTACCCGGGTGGTACTTGATGGCACACTCGTAATCATTGAACAACTCTACCCAGCGACGCTGACGCATATTCAACTCTTTCTGGTCGAAGATATGCTGAAGGCTCTTGTGATCAGTATAGATGGTGCATTTCGTGCCGTAGAGATAATGCCTCCAAATCTTCAGTGCAAAGACCACTGCTCCTAGCTCCAAGTCATGTGTCGTGTAGTTTTTCTCATGTACCTTCAACTGACGAGAAGCATAAGCTATCACCTTCTCGCGTTGCATCAACACGCAACCGAGACCCTGAATCGATGCATCACAATAAACCACAAAATCCTCGGTACCATCTGGTAGGGATAGAATTGGCGCGCTGCATAACTTTTGTTTCAAAAGCTGAAAAGCTCCCTCTTGTTTCGTTCCCCAAGAATAAACTACCTTCTTCTGTGTTAATGAGGTGAGTGGCTGAGCAATCTTCGAGAAGTTCTGAATAAAGCGACGATAGTACCCTGCTAGACCGAGAAATTGCCGCACCTCCGAAGGATTCTTTGGTGCCGCCCAATTTCTAATGGCGTCGATCTTGGCTGGATCCACATGTATGCCCAACTCATTAACTATATGCCCCAGAAAATGCACCTCCCGTATCCAAAAATCACACTTCGAAAATTTTGCATACAGTTGCTCCCTCCTCAGGAGTTCTAAGATGAGGCGCAGATGCCGCTCATGATCTTCCTTGCTCTTGGAATAAATTAGAATGTCGTCGATAAAAACGATAACGAAGTCATCAAGGTATGGCTTGCACACGCGGTTCATGAGATCCATGAAGACCGCTGGTGCGTTGGTCAACCCGAATGGCATAACCAAGAACTCGTAGTGACCATATCGCGTCCGAAACGCTGTTTTGGGAACGTCTTCTTCTCTAACTCGCACCTGATGATATCCCGACCTTAAGTCGATTTTCGAATAGAAACTTGACCCTTGCAGCTGGTCAAACAGGTCGTCAATACGAGGCAAAGGATAACGGTTTTTAATCGTCACCTTATTGAGCTCACGATAATCTACACACATCCGGAAAGACCCATCCTTCTTCTTCACAAATAGAACTGGGGCTCCCCAAGGGGAGGAACTAGGTCGGATGAAACCCCTATCCAATAGCTCTTGGAGTTGGTTTGACAATTCCTGCAACTCCCCTGGCGCAAGACGGTATGGCGCACGAGCAACCGGGGCTGCCGCTGGGGCGAGGTCTATCTGGAATTCCACTTGACGATGTGGAGGTAGACCAGGGAGTTCCTCAGGAAATACGTCAGGATATTCACGAACAACTGGAAGATCTTCAATCTTCCTTTCATCTGACCGTGAATCAGTGACAAGAGCAAAAATTGCGGAATAACCCTTACGCAGATACTTCTGAGCCTTCATTGCTGAAACAATGCTGACCGGGGTTCCACTGCGATGGCCCTGAACTGATAAAAATTCTCCACTAGGAAGGGGAACACGTATGATCTTCTCCTTACAGAGAATCTCCGCTTGATACTTGGACAACCAGTCCATTCCAACGATCACGTCGAAGCTTCCAAGAGTAATAGGTATTAAGTCAATGTCGAATACTTGACCCAGAAGATCGATTTTACACCCCAATAAAACATGCGTAGCTTCGATTGTTTTACCATTTGCGATTTCTACTATGTGTTTCATTACGAGAAGTGTAGGACTTAACCCTAACTGAGAACTGAATTCCAAAGACACGTAACTCCAGTCGGCACCAGAATCAAATAAAATAGAAGCAATAACACCGTTCACTGAAAACGTACCAGTAACCACGTTGCCGTCGCTCCGCGCTTCACCAGCCCCCAACACAAACCCGCGCCCACGCGCGACATTACCCGCATTGTTCCCCGCATTGTTGTTCCCATTACTACCCCCTGTGTTCTGCTTCAGCTGAGGGCAGTCTCGCTTGAAGTGCCCATCGGCCCCACACTGATAACACCCTCTCTGAGTACCCTGATTTTGTTGAGATTGTTGCTTACCCATCTGCTGTGACGGCTGCTGCTGAGCTGGAAAAGTGGCCCTACAATCCCTAGCCATATGCCCTGGTCGATTACATCGATGACAAACCCGAGCACACTGTCCCTTGTGATGATAATTACACTTGCTGCACAAGGGTAGCTTCCCCGCATATGATCCCTGCCCCGATTTGTTACTCGCGTTCTGATTTACTGATGCTGTCTGACTGGAACTGCGGGTGCTGCCAGTATCCGTCTTCTTCTGAGGCTGTGCAGAGTTGGACCCCTTGTCCGTATCGTTCCACTTACGTTTGCCATCCGCAGCAGATGTAGTGGAAGTAGTGGCAGCTGTGGTAGTGCTAGAAATACGAGGTGGCAATGAGTCACTCTCCACCTCCTGGTCAACGATTTTATGTGCCAATCTAACAATCTGGGTTAGGTTATTGAGATTCGCTGCTGTAACTAAACCCTTCACCCGTGGAGGTAACCCCTTAATAAACAACTCGATTCTTCGTGGCATGGGTCGGGACAAGTTTGGACACAAATCAGCTAACTCATATGACCGCTTCACATACGCCTCGATTTCAGACCCCACCATTGTCAGATGATAGTACTCATTCTCTAACTTCGCTATTTCATCTCGAGGACAGTATTCCTCCCTCATCAGTTCTTTAAAATCATCCCACATAGTGGCGTTCGCCGCCTCAATACCTAGCAGTTGGACCTGGGCATTCCACCAGGTCAAGGCACCATCCTGAAGCGTGCCTGCTGCAAACTTTACTCTATCCCCAACTGGGCAGTTACATATCGCAAACACTGACTCCGCCTTTTCGAACCAGCGTATAAGTCCCACAGCCCCTTCAGTGCCACTGAAGGTCTGTGGCTTGCAATCCATGAAAGTTTTAAAAGTGCAGACCGGTGGGTGAGGCTGGTTTTGTGGCGCCGGCTGACCTATTAACGAGGGAAAATAAACCAACAAATAAGACTCAAGTTTACAATTCAAAGGAAAAGAATGTCTGGTACATGTCATACCAGCCTGATAAGCTGCCAAGGCTGCAGCCACCTGGGCGTTGAGTAATGCTTCTAGCTCAGCCTGGGTCATATGGATTTCGCCACGCCCACCACCGCGGCCTCCATTACGTCCACCACGACGACCTCCACCACGTCCGTTCATGATTCTACAGATATAGGAAGAAGGAACGAATTAACAGATCATTTCAAGCGGATGTCAAGTATTGCTATAGTATTCACAGTTTTCGAGGTTCTAATACAAGATCGACTAACAACGTGGAATTCCCTTTTCACACTAGTCGAAATTTACTGGGACTCACATGCACCCCACGTTGTTATTATGTGTGCACCCATAATAATAACCCGATTTGCATGCTTATCTCAGTTCCTCCCTACTCATGTTAAAAGGTTTCCCCAAATTCATGCAGTACGACCGACGACATCACAACATAGAGCATGTAAGTTCAAGTAGAGTCCCATTCTTAAAACACGTAGTATAAACAGATAGCATAGTAATTCGTATTTGCAATATCAAGTGTGCGTTCGAGTGTGATACTAATCATGAGTATGTACTAACTATGCTATGTAATAGTAAACAAGAGACGAACCTTGCTGCCTGGGGCTGAGTGTCATGGTCAATGTCGTATCAGTTCAGTTATAGTCTGGTTTTATAAATCATTTTTAAAACCAATTTCACTATAACCAGTGGCTCTGATACCAAACTGTCACACCCCCAAAATTACCACCTAGGGAGTGTCCCTGTTAGGCGTGTGACGACTAGCAATGAGCCACCAATTACATTGAATCACAAGTTTGAAATAAAGTTTCATCATTTAATAATACTGAAATCCCAAACATAAGTTGTTCAAAACCATAAGTTCAGCGGAAGCGTTAACGTATCATACTGTAAATACTATCCAAACAACCTCAATAAATAAATGTCTGATAACTAAGTTCATTAATGTAACCATGACCACTCTTGCCCTCCAGCCAGCAAGTTCTCGTGTTCCCAGTACCTAAGGACCTGCGAGCATGTAACACACGTATCAGACAAAGCTGGCGAGTTCACAGTTTTAGAAAACGTTTATTACCCGTTGCATGTAAAACAGTTCGATAACCAATGCAAGTAATATTGTTAATATCTCATTTCCGAACAATGACGGCTCCTGTAATACACGACTGCCCTTCCCACGTACTCCTATCTAGTACTGGGCCAGACTGGGTCATTAGTTCACCTCCGTCCTCTACAGGCACGGGGTGAGGGTGCCAAACCTAAGTAGCGCTACTAACTAATACCCGATGAGGGACTTACAAAAGATGATAGGTGAGAATATTAACCAATATACCCGTTTTTACCCAAAGACTTATCCCCCCCATAGGATACCCCCTGACTGTCCCCAACCACTGGGACACATGCTCGAATGTAGTGAACTCACCTTAGGGCGCTCGGTAGATCCAACTACTCGTTTAATCAAACAATCAATCAAGCCCTATGATTAATGTGCATATAACAGTTAGTATGCATTCAGGTCCATGTTATTCCACATACATTCACCAACAATACACATCAAATACAACAAATACGAGTAGTAGCATTTATCAATTCGTATACCCACTTATTCCGCTAAGCACGAAGTATAAGAGTTTATTACTCAGGTTCGGCTGGATAACATTCAAGTGCAACATAATGCATAGTTTCATATATATTACTAATAAGTCATATGTGTGTATGCTCAAAAGATTTATAACCGCCCAAGGTCTCCACCAGCCCATTATCACCACAAGATACCCATGCAGCCCCATAAATTTTCAACCTAAATTTTCATATGATAAGCTCAAATAAATAAAGAAATGCCACTACAAATAGCCCAAACCGCCCACATCCACTGATGTATGCGGCCCCCACTTCTTGACCCACAACTGATTACAAACTTTGTTATAATTTCCTAAACCTATCCTACAACCGATTACACACACCCATAATGTTCATTCCCTAATATTATTAATATTTACACCTATGACATCAACACACATACATTATGCCGCCCACTAGAACCAATCCCATGCCCCCCACAATTGGTCCAATACCCTCTTTGTTTAGTGGAATTTATGTGTTGACTAAAAATCAATTCCATTATCAATACTTGTGCACATGAAGGACAAGAACATTTGTTGTCAGATTCCTTAAATCACTTCAATATCCTTTGTCGGCCATTTATATGAATTTCTTAAATGTGTGAAGGTTAGTGGGGTTGGAGGTCCAATGAAGATGTAGATCTAATAATTGACAATCATCATCACACAATTACTATATATTTTTGTAATCAAAGCCGATGATCAATACCCACATACGTTCGAGTTAATTATCGATCTAAATTATTTACCAATTAGTTCGAAGTTAATATGTTATCACATGTCAATAACTTACATAATCACGACAATCAACAGGTAATCAGCAAGAACTACAACAAGTTTCATGTGTTATGACTTCACATATTATGGTGCAACATGACCCTAATCATCTAGTGCTATAATTATATAACAAATAAGGGCAGAGAGAGATCAAACTAACCAAAAGCTCGACCAAGAGGACTAATGTTTCGAAGGGAGGTGGGGGCTGCCAACGTCTTCAATGAATTTAGGGTTTGCAATATTTGCTAAGAATTGTTTCATCATAACCCATATGTGTACGTATACATAGGGATTTAGTATTGGGCCACATTGATTAAAAGAGAAGGGGTGGGCCGAGAAGTAACACCAATATATAAATGGCCCAAACACCAAAAATACACTTACGGCCTAAATGCATATACACAAGCAACCTGGGCCGAATCGCTTATGTGCGGCGACCCAATTACGTAAACATGCGGTGTCTATCAAGTTTAACACATAACAATGGTTCACACTTAGCAAGATGTAACGTTTAGGTTTAGATTCAAGCTTAATGGAGTGATGCTAGTTTAGTGCACTAGAGAGGGGTAAGTTAGAAATTAAAAATCACGAGATAAGGCGTCACTAACCTTGAGAGTTCGGGTTGTCACATCTAATAATAACCAAGTGTTAAGTGATAGGCTAACCAGGTCAGGATGCTGGCCGAACGGTTAGGCTGTCCGATCGGGCAGCCCAACCGAACGAACAACACCAGCCGATCGACCGGGCTAACCGATCGACTAGCACTTAGGCCCACCAACTCACCAAGTATAGTATTGACCAAGTATGGGTGTTCGATCGACTACGCCACTCGATTGAACATTACTACTCGAATCATGAGATACTATACTTCAACACTTAACTTTTTCGAAACATTGGAATGTCACCCGATCGAGCATGCCACCCGAGCGAGTGACACACTACAGATTTAATCCATTAAGGTTGCTAACCGATCGGTTGGGCCAACCGATCGAACAGACCGTTCGATCGGCCAACTTGAAAGGTAATGCTGCAAAAACTTCAAAAGTTCAAACCATCATACACAAACACATCCTTCTCATCAAAGGAAGAAACAATCCACTTGAAAGAACCAGCCGATCGAGCCAGCCGGCCGACCGATTGGGAGTGTTCGGACGGACTTTCAAACCAGTCGAACAGCCCACTCGATCGAACCAGCCGTCCGATCGAATGGCCTACTCGATCCAATATCTATTACTCATCGTTATGTTATCGAACTATTCAGGCTAACCTATTCTCAGTGCTCCCTTCAATCCACATCAACCACTGTGAGTATACTCGATCCCTTTTTGCCTTCAGCACTTTTGGGTGTTACATACGTAAACTATCAAATTCACAATCAACACAAACTATTTGAACGCTAACCTATTTGCATGTGATACTTGACTAAATGATTGTTGTTTATTATGTTTACACGTGGAGTGCTATCTACCTGCTTTAGCAACATAGTACTATAGTTTGGACTCAGCACCCGTTCACACGGGGGTTGCTAAGGACAATTACTTGCATGGATTACGGTGGTAATCATGTATTGCGAACTGTCTCGGACAGTCAACCCGCAGTCGTTGGTACCGATGATTCCATGTTGATAATTTACATGCATCGTTTTCCCTTGTGTACGTGCCTGGTTATGCGTAAACTATTCAAACTCTATATGCTATATCAAACTTGTGTACTCACCTTTACATTATATGTATTGACTTTTATTTTAACGTATGTGACAGGTGTTTAAGCTACTAGCTTGCTAGGGAAGCGAGGCAATAATAAGCTTCTAGGAGCCCGTGACCTTAGACCAGTGTCCACGTACCTGCTCCAGGGCCATAGTTCTCTGTAGATCTTGTACTGGCACCTGTAGTCAGTGGGATCTACAGTTAGGCGTCTTAGAAACATCAAACAGTATTTAATTCAGACTGTAATAATTAAGAATCTGAGTTGTCGGAACAGCTCTAAACTTGTTTAGTTGATTTCTATGATAACTTGTTATTATTTGGGACACGGTATGGGACGTGTTATATAACTGAATTGTATGATAGTTGTTGTGGAAACTTCTGAACAATCTGTTTCGCTCAGTGCCGCGCCCCGATGATTCCGCCATCGGTTGGGTTGTGACAAGTATGCTATAAGATGGATCTGGAAACGGAAGATGAAGAAGATCAGGATGTTCATCATCTTTGTAGTTTTTAGTGCTTGTACCTGATGAAAACAACATTGTAATGTTAAATGAGCATAAACCAATAGCATATACAGAAAAAAAAAAATATATAAACATATTAGGTAGGTAGTTAGGTCTACCTGGAGACTTGAGGATTGACATGAATGGCTCGTTTCTTGATGTTGCGCAATCTAGATGGGTATAGTATCTGCATTTCTCGCATTTATACATCCAAAGATTTGTTCTATAACTAAACCCATAACGACATACCCTACACCGTGGCAGGTTTTTAGATATTTGATCTTCGACTGGAAAGGAATAAGCAAGGTTGAGAGGATGGATATGGGAGAAGACATCATTAGTAGTATGTTGGATTTGCAACTTTTGTGGTAGAAAAGCACAATCACTATGAATCATTTTAGACCAGAGACAAATGTAACAATGATAGAAGTTCCCCTTATGTTCCTTCCCACATGCATCGCACTTGGCTAAAAGTTGTTTTGAGATGCAAATTAGTGGGTGTTTGTCGCTAGGATGGTGTATGACATTTTTTTGTAGCATTTTCGTACCACAATTTACATCAAATTGAAAAATACAACGATCACAACGATACCACAAATCTCCAGACTTATGATACCTACCACAAATTTTACAGTTCCAATCGTTCTCCCGGGTCCATCCGCCCTTCCAGTTCAAATGGGATGCCGATTGGGTGAGGTCAAGAGCATGACCAACCTCACAAACGTCTTCCAATCTTTGTGGAAGCTCTGCACAAAATTTATGAACAAAGTAATCACTACAATGACAACAAGAGTAGTAATACCTATGATACCACTTGATGTCTTCCCCACATCTGGAACACAAACATTGAAAGTCTTGGTTTGCAATTAAAACATCATCGATCTCCTCCTCGTCGTCTTCAGACTCTGCTTCACGTTGCACTTGCTCCGACCACAAGTCTATAAGACTAAATGGATGTCTGTGTTCAAACATCATATTTTCTTTCATCATTTTCTAATAAAAATAAAGTAGTATGAGAAGAAGAAATAGACACAAAATAAGAGAGAAAATCAAAGGAGATTTTAATAGTTTGGAAGATGGTACAATGGAAGATGAAAATATGAGGTAGCATTTATAGGCATAATACCTCTGATGATAATTAAAGAAATTGTAAATATGCTAAAGCAAGGTATCTTATAAAAGGGAAAATGAAGTTTGACTGAAGTCATGAATCATTCCAATCGAAACATATCTATTATACTTGTATTACATGGAAAAAAATTGAGTTTAATTTTGATGCTTTCTTCTTTTCTTTTCTTTTTTTTTCTTTTCTTTTATTGTTAGTTTGAAAAAAAATAGAATTTCTCTTTGGGAAAATTACCAAAATGTCACTTGACCAAGTGCATTTTCAAAATTGTCACCTTCCTGCGTCTTTGGAAGGTCCTCCCAGCCTCGGAAGCGTCCGCCTTTTACTTGAAGCGTCTGTTTCCATTCAAGCGACACGTGTCCGATGTTGAAGCGTCCGCCTTTCACTTGAAGCGTCCGTTTCCTTTCAAGCGACACGTGTCCGATGTTGAAGCGTCCGCCTCAGGCGCAATGCATCCGCGAAGCTTCTTAAGCGTCGGCCAACGACGCAGGTTCCGTATTTTTGTCCAATTTTTTTTATAACTTATAAACATTTTTCTAACATGGGATCATGTGCATGCTCTTTATAAAAATTAAAGGCCAAAATTAAACTATATGTATGTTAACGGAGCAAATTTTAAACGATATAAAACATGTTATTTTTTAGTTAAAAATTTTTGTATTAAACATTAAAAACATAACATAATAAAAAACAAAAAAAAAACAAACAACACATAATATTATATCTAAAACCATATCCTAATAGCTTCCCACTCCGAGACATGTTTGAAATCATATCTCTCTTCATGGCGGTAGTTGATGAGGGCCACCTCCTTCTGATCGTCCTCACCAAGGTCCGGCATTTCTGTCTTCACTTTCTTGAAATATAGATCAAATCTCTCACATTCCAACCGCAGCACACGGAACCTGGAGGATAGTGCGTCAACGGTCCAGTTGTGTTCCGGACCACGTAGTTGGGCGAAATTTTGTTGAACACGGACCCAGAGCCCACCGTGTCCTCGAGGTGGGGGATCGATCATTGCCTGCTCCCATGCTTCGCACAGAGCAATGTCTTCAACGTCAGTCCAGGAGGTGGCCATTGTCGGGTCGTTGACGACGTCGGATTTTCTAGTGAAATGGCTGATTTTTGTTTGCAATTTTTTTTGAAAACGGCGGGTGTTTTGATAAGTGATAAGTGAACGGGTATATATAGTGGGGTAAATGTGTGCAACGGTAAAAGTTAAACGGCTTTTGAGTTTCCATTTTTTTTACGGATGCATCGGTCAAGTATCGGGGGAGCGTCAGGGTCAAGCCTCAGAAGCGTCGTCCATGCCTCGGAAGAGTCGTCCAGGTCTCGGAAACGTCGGCTAGGCCTCGAAAACGTACCCATGGACGCATTAAAAAAATTATGGTTATTATGCGTCGGTGACTGTCGCAATTTCGTAACGGAACGGACGCTTCAACATTAGACACGTGTCGCTTGAAAGGGAACGGATGCTTCAACGTGACAGGCGGATGCTTCCGAAGAGAGGACCTTCCAAGGACGCAGAAGGTGACAATTTTGCAAATGCACTTGGTCAAAAGACATTTTGATAATTTTCCCTTTATCTTTTCTCATTAGAGAAACTTTTACTACAAGTGATACATTCACATGAATATTAGAGACAACAATAATTCTATTGTTTTGGGGTTTTTAAATTTAATTTATTTTTGTAGCTTGCCATTATCTGGTTTGTATTTTGTGAATATGTTTCTTCTTATATAACGATTCAGGATTTTTGTACAATGTTAGTTTCTAATTCAGGATTTTATAGTTATATGGTGTCCTTGCATTTCAATTAAATATGCTAGCTTTAGGGTTGGTTGATGAGTTGGTGTTGTCTTATATAATTGTTATTCTCGATATATTATGTAGAATTTATAAAAGCTAATTTCACACCCATATTGCAACCGAAAGCAAAAACCCAACAATATGAGGTTGTGATACACTCAAAAGAATATCGACATGTGTTTTACATCGATCGAAAACGATATAAACTAATACTCGTAACCTCCCGATTGTACCAATACTTAAGTCCATGCGTAATGGGTATTATAGGGGCATAAAAGAGTTTAATGACACCCTCATCACCATCCCCGTGGGCATTATAAGGGCATGAAGAGGGAGGGACATTTCTAGAATAATGCCCAAATAAAAGAAAAAAATGGAAAGTATTGAATGAAATGGTCATTAACCGTTACACGTTTCATGAAGGGGTGTTATGATGTTGATGTGGCGAAAAACGCCCCTTAAGACTGTGGGGTATGGTGGGGTTTGGGTTGGGCTTGGGTTGGGGCATGAGTTGACACGTGGAATAGGAGCCCCCCCACCGCCTAGTGACGTGTCCGCAGGGTATGGCGGGGCTTGTGTTGGGTGCACCGCGTGGCAGATTATTAAAAAAAATTACAAAAAATTTATAAAATTCACACAACATTTATAAAAAAAACCTAAAATTTCATTAAAATTTTAAAAATTACATAATCCAAAAAATTACATAATACCTAAAAATTACAAAATAAAAACCTAGAGCGTTAGATAAACTTCAAAAAGGGCGATCTTGTCGAACGCCTTTCGCTCCTTGCCTAGAAATTCAATATTCGCCACCGCCACCCGATCCGTGTGGCTTAAATCGTCGCTTGGAACGGCTTCGTAGTAAGCCTTGAAACGATCGAGCTTGGGCCGTAGCTCGCGCCATTTATGTTGGCACGCGTTGAGGTTGTGGCGGTCGTGACAGACGTTATGTTTGTAGGTTGCGAATGCTTCTGGCCAATATCGTGTTTGGCCGGGTTGCCGAGCCTTCATAGCGTCAAGGACGTTTGTAACGAGAGCCAATTCTTCTCCGTGGGTCCAAGATGCCATCTTCTTCGGGTTGGGGTAGCGGTGGATAGTGACGGGTTTGGAAGTGGGGTAGCCGGTGGATAGCGACGATTTGGAAGTGGGGTAGCCGGTGGATAGCGACGGGTTTGGGATGGGGTAGCCGGTGGGGTTGGGGGTTATTTATAGGGGATGTTGGGACCGCCATGGCGGTTTGTGGTAGCCAAACGGTTTGAATTTAAAATTCAAACTTTCAAATGGTCAAAATGGCCGCTATGAGATGGCGGGGTCAGCGAATAGAAGGCAGCCAACTAGGATGTCACCCCCGCCCCACGCCCGGCTTGAAACCCAATCCCCAAGGGCCACGCCCCAACCCAAGCCCACCCGGGGTGGTGGCTTGGGCGTTTTCCCTCAACCCACGCCCCAACCCAAGCCCCATACCCCATAGTCAAAGAGGCATTAACCATTATCCATGGTCTAATAATTACACAATATTTACCAAAATACATGCCTAATTGTATGTGAGTGAGAGGGAAGAGAAAGAATAAAGGAGAGAGAAATGGTGTTTTATGTTTTGTGAGTGGGTAAAAGAGAGAAAGAGCGGGGACAACATCAGGGAGGTGAGGTGGCACCCTCCCCTTCGGGGAACACAGCTCCCCGTTCGAATATTGATGCACACAGGAACTCATCCCCGCTATCCATTTTCGACCGTTGGAATGTTGTAGCCGTTGAACGGTCACAAAAACAAAAAAGAAATAAATTAATTAATTATTAAAAACTTATTTAAACTATTTCTCCATTTAAAAATATCACACAACTCGCTTTTCTAATCTCTTTAACCAATCTTCATTTTATACAAAAAAATCATGGATCCACGCCGACTGAACCCGCCTCCATTCTTTCCCAGAACACCCACTACTCCCTCGGCCCAACCCCTACTCGTATGCCCCACGACACCGATGGATCACTATTCGTTTGGCGGTTTTAGTCAAGACCAAAACGCGTGACTCAAACCGAACCCGAGCACGATTTCGTTTCTTTAGGCATATACGATGATGTTATACCCGAAACGGAACCACAAAGGCTATGAAAGGGAGAAGATGAGCACAGTGAGGAAACCAATCACAAGCACAAGAAGAGGGAAGCTAGAAGGCGAAAAAAAAAACATGAAAGGGTGTGTTATAAGATCATGTCCTTTGCCACGATGGAGGGGAGGAGCCTTTTGAGGTGTTAATAGGGGGGGGGGGCATGATGTAGACCACGGTCGTGAAGGAAGGATTGTGAGCCCTAAGGTTTTTCAATCACCCAATTTAACTATTTTTTAATTTTATTTTTAAAATTTGAATATTATTTAATGGGTGATGGATAGTGGAAACTTGTGAAGCCATTACATACTAAATGTAAAAGAAAAATGAATAAGAAGTCATGTCTACGTGGCAGTGATGTGACAGTTACTTTTTAACGTGCTAATAAAAAGTTACGAAACAATACCACACATGGTCTAATAATCTAATTTTAGTCGTAATGAAGGGACGCTCAAATTCATAACAATAGCAATAAGACTGGTGGGTGTGGGCGTGGGTTTTGGGTGTTTTGGCCCTTTAACACCGGGTGCTCCACCACAGGTTGGCGTTTTGGTCAGCGTTGCCCACTTGGCGTAGAGATTCTGCATGGCGTGGGGCGGGGGCTGGGTGACACGCGGGCTGTGGTTGGCTGGTTCAATGTAGGCTTTTTTTAATTTTCTTTGTAGTTTTTTAAAAAAAATCCACATGGTTGGTCATGCCCAGCTAAGCGACGCCCCACAACACCCCTATTTTTGAGTATTAGCTTGAGAATTCTACCCTCACTACGTGTTAAGAAATGCCCCCAACCCAAGCCCCTCCACACCCCATAGTCTAATTTGAAGACTAAAATAAAGGATTAAAGGGTAGTTTTTAAATTATCAAATCTGTTATCTAATTTTAAAATTTAATGGCACTAACAAGCCCATGGACCATCTTAAAAGTAAGAAAGCAAACAATGCCAATGAAAACAATAAAAAAATCTAATAAATATAAAGTTTAGAGATCAACCCGTGATATTCACTAAACTTTGGAGAACATCTATATAATATACTCTTTAAGCTTTTAGTTGAGGAACTTTAAATAAAGACATATAGGCACAACAAGGCAAGTATAAATTATGTGTTTTACAATCTACAATCTCTCAAACTCACTCCACCAAATCCAAAAGGGATTCTTGTAACATCCATTTGTTTCTTTTACCTTTTTCTTTAATAATATATCCATATATTTGTTAATATCATATTCCTAATGTTACTTTAAAGGGGAGAAAAAGTTGTGATGCTATTTTTACAACTTTGCATCTTTCTCATTTTCTTACACACTTCGTTTCATTGAGAGATCTATAATTGCAAGTAATAACACTACGTTCCGTTAGCTGAATGCTAAAAACATTCACAGTAGGTTTCTTTTCTTTATTGGTCGTTAGCTAAATGCTAAAATCATTCACAATAGGTTTCTTTTCTGTATCGGTATAATTTAATTAAAAACCATCATTCCAAAAAAGAAATGTTCATTTTCTAAAAGTCTTCCACATCTCATTCCTTAGCCTTATCATTTTATGATTAATCGTTAGGAATCCTAGCGATCTAGTGGTATGGTGTCCTTCAAATCATTACAAATACAAGGTAAATGTGGAATTAAGGTATACAATAAATTTGGAGTTAAAGAGAAAAAAGGTTCTATGTTTTATTTCCATAAATTTTATGGTTAAAGATAAGGTTTAAGAAATTTGATGTGGCCTTTTTTTTATTCAAACCTTATTTATATTCAAACCTTATTTTTTTCCATTATAATTTAAGCACATGATATCTATATCTATATCTATATAATAAAATAAACTATTGAGGGACACGTGTCATTCATTAAAGACATATTTTTTGAGTTTATTTCTTTTATTAACTTTTTCTTATATTTTTATCACTTATTAATAATAACTATTTAGTATTTTATTGATAACACACACAATTCTTACCTATTAGAGCATTCACATCCAACCCCCCAAATTATGTGAGAGGGGGGTTTTATTTTATTAAAAATGGTTGTAGGTGGTTGTAAGTGGTTGTGAGTGGGATAACAGAGAAAATGTTGGTGTTCATCTGTAAATTTGGGAGACACCTCACCTTTATAATTTTTTAATATATTTTGAAAATGGTTGTGAGTGGAAGAAAAAGAAAATGTAATGATAAAGGTATTAAAAGTTATTATTTAATTGAAAATAAGAGAGAAAAATAGTGATTTTTAATGTAATATAGGGTAAAAATAAGGGGTTGGGTGTGAATACTCTCAAGAAATTTAAAAATAAATAAAATGTTATAACTTTTATAATAAGGGGTTGGGTGTGAATGCTCTTAATAAATTAAAGAAAAACAAAATAAAATGTTATAACTTTTATAATACACAAGTTTATAATCTAATAATAATCTAATAAGAAATAAATAAAAAAATAGTAAAATGTTATAATATATAAACAGTACATCAAAGTTCATTTTTCTCAAAAATGTATCTTGACGATTGTGTGTGTTAGTTAGGGCTGTAAACGAACCGAACGTTCAGCGAACAGTTCGTGAACCGTTCGGCGGGAAGTTCGTTTATGTTCGTTCGTTTAATAAACGAACGAACATGAACAAGAAATTTCGTTCGATTAGTTAAATGAACGAACATGAACAGAGGTCTCGTTTGTTCGATTGTGTTCGTGAACGTTCGGTAAGGCGTTCGTGAACGTGTTCGTGAACATTCGTTGATTTGCGTTCGTTTATGTTGGTATGTTTGTGTTTTAATTGAAGATCATTGTACTTTCTTATATTTTGTTTGTACTTTTCATATTATTAAACTTTTATCTATTTTATTTCCCTAACAATTAAACTAGGAAACCCACTTTTACCTTGTTTATGCACCATTTCCCTTTCATTTCTCATTGTTTACATCTACGAAGACAATCGACCTTCGTTCCACAATATGGGATTCAAGTTCGAGTGCTACTCTGTGGGCCATCTATCTTTATCCTTCGTCGCATTCACCAAATTTATTTGTGTTCGTTTGTGTTCATGAACCGTTCGCGAACACGCTCATTTCCTTAATGAACGAACACGAACATAAAATCTCGTTCGGTAAGTGTTCATCAACCGTTCGTGAACACATTTATTTCCTTAACGAACAAACACGAACAAGGCCTTGTTCGTGTTCGTTCGGTTCGTTTAGAACCCTAGTGTTAGTTGATGCAACACACGGGTTTTTAAAGATGTTACTTTTTTATTAGTTAATATATAAAAACATATTTAATCAACTTGTGTAATACACGAGATTAACCTAGTATATACCAATACTAATTGCGAATGCTCTAATTGTGACTAGAAGTATATGGGCCTAAAAGCCCATTTTGATTCATGCTAAAACTCATAATGATCTTGAGCTAATTGTGTACAATAAAATTTGTTAGGTTTTTAAAATATAAATTTGTGTTTGACACGTTAGAATGTGCAATCCCTCAAAGTCACTCCACCAAATCCAAAAGGGATTCTTGTAAAATCCGTTTGTTTCTTTTACCCTTTTCCTTTTATACTATACCCATATATTTTGTAAATATCAGATTCCTAGTGTTACTTTAAAGGGAAGAAAGGATGTGATGCTATTTTTACAACTTTGTATCTTTCTCATTGTTTTTTTCAAGCTTCGTTTTACGTACAGATATATTATTGCAAGCAATAAGAATACGTTCCGTTACCTAAATGCTAACTATGTACCATAAGTATATGCCTATATGGGCCTAAAAGCCCATTTCAATCCATGCCAAAACCCACAATGGACTTAAGCTAATTGTGTGGTGCGAAGAATTTGTTAGGTTTTTTTCATGTAAACATATGTGCTTTATATGGATTAAAAAGACCATATCTTACTCATACCATTTTTTGGTATTTATTCCCTAAACAATTTATAATCATGATTGGTTTTGAGTTCAGGTTTCCTATCTACTATGGGTGAGCAAAAACCGGGTATACCCTGACAAAACCGAAAAACCAACCCAAAAAATACCCGAGACAAAACCAACCCTAACATAGCATGCCGGTCTTAATATCCTTAGAAAAAAAAAACATAAGGAAGACAGAGAAAATAACACCTTAAAACACGTTACCATGGTGATCAAAAGTATAACAGACGAACTGGAGTTACCCTTTGACGTGTATAAATTTTATAATGAAACCCGAAGTTTTTGCAATTTAGATCATTAGCTATTCAACTAAACTCCAATTTATCTTTGTGTTTCCATACATATTTATTCTGTTATTCCTATCAACAGGAGCGGACCTACCTACTTGGGTGGGTGGGCGGCTGCACCCCTTAAAAAAAGTATTAGGGTTAAATTTCGCGTAAAATCTCGAACGCACCCCTTGAAAATTTTCAAGCGCACCCCTTGGAAATTTTCGACCGCCCCCTTTAAAAAAAACTTATGAATTTAAAATAAATGTAACCATTGATTTTTATTAAAATATAACCTAGTGTATATAGTTATTCTTTAACCACTTTACTTAACAATTTACCCAATAACTTTCACTTAACAATTTAGCAATTAGCCCACTAAACATTCCATTGTAACCCAAGCCCAATTAACCCAACCAATTAAATTTGAAGTTAAATAAAATAACCCAACCCAACCACCCCTTCCAATTAATTCTCCCACTCTCCCTCTTCTGATCGCTCAGCGACCGACGCATGAAAGTAGTCAACAGGCACGACAACAGCGATTGCATTCTCAACGGAAAAGCTTGATTCCGGCCACCCCACCACCTGGAATATAAAATTTAACGAGGTACCTTTGTTTTTCTTTTGTTTTATGTGGTTTTTAGGAGAGATAGAGTTATAGAGATTTTTTGAAATTTTATGTGTTTTGATTATTTTTTTTGGTGTTCTAGACTTTACTAGCATGATTTTGTTGTTTTGATGTTTTTTTTTTGTTGTTCTAGAGTTTACTAGGGTTGAAAATTATGGATCGATTTATATGTGATAGAAACTATGAGTAGGGAAGTTTTGGCGAGATTTCTCATGAGGAACCATTAGAAAAGTAACTCTAGATGATGTTTTGCATAGATTTCAAAAAATAAAAACCTGTATAGCACAATTTTGAACATGTTAATAATGACGTTTGATGTGTTTTTGATGGTTATATAAATTTTAGTTTGATGTTCTTTTGTTTTACATCACCCGATCCGATGAACCGATTCTTTTATATATACCTAAGGGCCTAAAATTTTTAAAAATATTCTTCACCCTCATTGAAAAATTCCTGAGTTCGCCACTGGATATCAACTCGAGTTTGATAATGGTTTATTTTGGAAGAACAGTTGATTCACTTTATTTTGCAAAAACAGTTATTCCTGTATGAGCCAAAGCATATCACTTTATTCTGATTCACTTTGTCATGTTTCACACTTGCTCCGTCAGAAATGGGACCTACCTGAGGTCCTACAACTAATTGTTTCTTTTATCATTATTTGGTGGTAATATTCATGTTCTTCTATCTGAGGAGTAGTTCTTTTTTTCCTTGAAACCTTTTAGTTGAGACTTGAGATAGGATTTGAATAGGTAGATAAACATCTAACTAGGCATCTACAAATTACGTGTTTGACACATTGAATTTGCAATCCACCTTTAACTCACTCAAGGAAAAGAAGAGAGGAGGAAAGTGGTTCACTGGAGTTTGTCTCTCGAAAATGGTTATTATCTTGAAGGTCATTTTCTCTATTTTATTTCATGGTATTAAAGCCAACAAACAAGAGAATTAGGGTGTTAAAAAAAGAACCCCAAACCTGCTTGTTTAGAGAATAAAACTGTTCCTGTCTGCTTTTTCTTTTTTGATTGATTTTATGACCGATAGAAATGAAAACTTTTTATTAGATGCCCTATACCCACCCTCTTTGGTAGATCCTAACACGAATTATGTACACTACACAACGAGGATCACAATCCTTGATATAGTTTGGATAATCCAAAGAGATTCTTGTAATGTTCCTTTTATGCCATCTTATACCTTTTCCATTATAATATACTTATGTTATAATAGATTCCCAATATTACTTGTAAGGAAAGAAAAGGACGTGATGCTATTTTCACAACTTTGCATCTTTCTTATTTTCTTACACACGGTTCTTTTGACAGGGATACTGATAATCGTAAATAATATCAAAATGACAATATGTTACGTCAGGTTATGTGTATCGGGAATTTATGGGCCTAAAAGACCATATCAATTTTTTTATATCAAAATATAACACCTTTTTACTAAAATTACGAAGGTATTATTAGATAAATACACTTATATATGATTAATTAATCTAGATAGTGTGACAAATGTTATTAGTATTAATATAGGTTAAGTATGCAGCGGTTTTAATACCCGGCTGCAAGTATATGTATTAAACATCCTGTATATTTTTCATTTTATCAATTCATATCCGTATGAACATAATCTTCATTCTCTCAAAACCCTATAAACCCTAGAAACGCTAACAAAGTGGTATCAGAGCCACACGAATCGATCAATCATACACTTTCGAATACAGATCTCTGTTTCTGATTATATTCCAACAATGAATCCTGCAACCGGTATTCAATCGCAAATTCCAAAACTTTCTGGGCAGAATTACTATCACTGGCATATCCAGATGAGGGTTTTATTGGAATCTCAAGACTTATGGAACATAGTAGAAGACGGGTTTCAAGCATTAGGAACGAATCCGTCAGAAGATGCGCTCGCTGCACATCGGGAATCAACAAAGAAAGACAGAAGGGCTCTACATATCATATTCCAGTCGGTAAATGAAACAGTGTTTGAACGTATCGCTATGGCAAAAACATCAAAAGACGCATGGATCACGCTGCACAAATCTTACAGGGGTGAAAATCGCGTCAAAACGGTAAAATTACAAACTTTAAGATGTAGTTTTGATACGTTAAAAATGAAAGAGGGTGAAACCGTAGAAGATTATTTCAATAGAACAACCTTAATTGTAAATCAATTAAGAATGAATGAAGAACAAATAAGCGAACAGCGTGTAGTAGAAAAGATACTACGAAGTCTGACTCGGAATTTCGAATCTGTGGTCATTACCGTGGAAGAAACAAAAGATTTGGAGAGTATGTCCACCGAAGAACTCATGGGCATACTCCAATCTCACGAACTACGGATGAAACTGTATGAAGATGTTCCCATGGAACATGCATTTCAGATGCAAAACTTAAACACAGACAGATCCGGACAGAATGTGAAGGGACGGGGCAAGAATAAAAGTAGATCTTGGGGCTCTATAAGATGTTTTAATTGTCAGAAACTTGGTCATACGGCCAAGTTTTGTCCGAAAAAGGATGTAAACGAAAGATCTGACAATGCTCTAATTCATAAGGAAGATGAATTAGACGAGCAACAAGATGACACCATGTTTATGATCTTAAACATGGAAGAGGCGATTAAGGAAGATTGCTGGTACTTAGACAGCGGGTGTAGCAATCATATGACAGGTAACAAAGGCCTGTTCGTAAAATTAGACGAATCACTTCAAAAGGAAGTGAGAACGGGGGACGATAAACGATTAGAAGTTCAAGGAATCGGAGAAGTAATGATATCTATAAAAGGTCAGAAAAAGAAGGTTCAAAACGTATTCTATGTGAAGGGATTAAAACACAACTTATTAAGTGTGGGTCAATTGCTACAAAAAGGTTACAAAGTAGAGTTTATGAAGGAACGGTGTACCATCAAGGATACGAATGATCGTACAATAGGAATCATTAAAATGACAAACAATAAAATGTTTCCTTTGAACCCTGAAAATGATATATCATTAGCACTATCAATGACGACAACTGATTACTCTACTCTGTGGCATGAACGTTTTGGACATGTAAACTATGACACCTTGATTGAAATGGGAAATAAAGAACTAGTACGAGGCATACCAAGAATCACAAAAGGCTCAACTATTTGTGAAGGGTGTGTTTCGGGCAAACAGGCTAGAAAGCCATTTCCAAAGAAGTCAACTTGGCAAACAGATAAACCTTTGCAGATAATTCATACCGATATATGTGGCCCTATGAAAACGGAGTCCATTGGTGGATGTAAGTACTTTATTACATTTATTGATGATTTCACACGGAAAACATGGGTTTACTTCCTCAAGTTAAAATCAGAAGCTCTAAGTTACTTCAAACAATTTAGAGCACTTGTGGAAAAGCAATCGGATCTTAACATAAAAACACTAAGATCTGATCGGGGAGGTGAATACTGTAGTATAGCATTCCAAGATTATTTAAAGATGAATGGAATACATCACCAACTAACGAATAGCTATACCCCTCAACAAAACGGGGTAGCGGAACGGAAGAATAGAACTTTGATGGAACTTAGTCGAAGTATGATAAATATGAAGGGTTTACAAAATAGTTATTGGGCAGAAGCTGTAGCTTGTTCCACTTATATTTTGAACCGAACAGTAACGAAAACTCGACCTAGTGTGACTCCATATGAAGCCTGGAATGGACGGAAACCGAATGTGGAACACTTCAGAGTGTTCGGATGCTTAGCATATGTTCATGTACCGAAACAACTTCGAAGCAAGCTAGATATCAAGACCGAAAGAACTGTATTTGTAGGTTATAGCACAAATACAAAAGGGTATAAGTTATATAATCCTTTAACCAATAAGATTATAATTAGCCGAGATGTCATTTTTGACGAAAATAAAGCCTGGACATCTGAATCCGAACCAACATCAACTCCGTTTTTGATGGACAATGGTGAAAATTCAACTACAACGCCTCCGTTAAATCCAGAACCTATGCAGGTAAGTTCTGATAGACACAATGACACTGTCGGAAATTCTGAAATAGAAGGAATAAGTGAAAACTCTACGGAAGGACAAGCATCAAGTTCAGTCCATGAAATTCAACACAATGATGAATCATCTACAGACTCAGAAAACGAAGTGATCAATACTCGAAGTATAGGAAGTATCTACAGAAACTCACGAGAACTTACTGAAGAAGAGGTGTCACAAAAGTATGCTAGAAATCAAACGGTCAATTTCGTTCTGTATACTAACGCAGACCCAATATCTTATGAAGAAGCAAGTAAAGAGGTTAAATGGCAAGAAGCAATGGACAAAGAAATGGAATCCATATACAAAAATCAAACGTGGGAATTAGTAAATCCTCCGATGAATCAAAAACCGATAGGTGTAAAATGGATTTATAAGACTAAGTTTGATGAGCATGGGAACGTAGACAAATACAAAGCAAGATTAGTAGTAAAAGGGTATAACCAAAAGTATGGAATAGACTATCAGGAAGTCTTCGCTCCTGTGATTCGGTTTGAAACGGTCAGACTAGTTCTAGCTCTAGCTGCAAGGAATGACTGGTATCTACACCAAATGGATGTAAAAACGGCCTTTCTCAACGGAAACTTAAGTGAACAAGTATATGTAGAACAACCCAAGGGATATGTCATGAAAGGAGAAGAAGAAAAGGTATGTCTTCTCAAACGTGCACTGTATGGACTAAAACAGGCTCCTAGAGCGTGGTACAGTCGAATCGACAACTACTTTAAGTTACACGGATTCAAAAGATGTACATATGAACATACCTTATACTTAAAGGACACCAATGAAGGAAAATTGGTGATATGTTTGTATGTGGATGATTTAATCATAGCCAGCAACTCTATGAACCTAATTAACTCCTTCAAAAGTATGATGAAGAAAGAATTTGAGATGACTGATATGGGAAAACTACATTATTTTCTTGGTATGGAAGTTACATATGAAAATGGAAACATAATTCTTTCCCAAAGAAAATACATGCGAAACTTATTAGATAAGTATAGAATGACAAGTTGTAATTCAGTCTCCACTCCCATGGAATATGGAATAAAATTGTCAAAAGATGATTCGGAAGTATTTACTGATGAAGGAACATATCGAAGCCTTGTTGGAAGTCTCATGTATCTCACTAACACCAGACCAGATATAACATACGCGGTAACAAAAATCAGTAGGTTCATGGAACATCCAAAGAAAAGCCACTGGGAAGCAGGAAAGCGAATACTCAAGTATATTAAAGGAACAATAAATCAAGGTGTCACCTATTCGAAGGGTGGACAAGGAAAATTAGTGGGTTTTAGTGACAGTGATTATGCAGGAAATGTAGATGACAGTAAAAGCACCTCAGGTCATGTATTTCTTCTAGGGTCAAGTCCGATCTCCTGGCAATCTAAGAAACAGAAAGTTGTGGCGTTATCATCAACAGAAGCAGAATATATGGCTTTATCTTTAGCCGGATGTCAAGCAATCTGGATAAAAGGTATTCTTGATGAAATTCAAGGAAAAACAGAATATCCAATACCAATTTATTGTGACAACAAGTCCACAATATGTCTTGCAAAAGATCCTGTTTACCATGGCAAGAGCAAACACATTAGAGTTAAGTATCACTTTATTCGAGACTTAATCAAGAAAGAAGAAGTAGAAGTGTTGTTCTGTGCAACGAAAGATCAAACTGCAGATATCATGACTAAAGCACTGCAAAATAAAGATTTCTCCAGACTGAAGGCTCGTCTCAATATGGAAACTATCTAGCTTACGGGAGGGTATTAGATAAATACACTTATATATGATTAATTAATCTAGATAGTGTGACAAATGTTATTAGTATTAATATAGGTTAAGTATGCAGCGGTTTTAATACCCGGCTGCAAGTATATGTATTAAACATCCTGTATATTTTTCATTTTATCAATTCATATCCGTATGAACATAATCTTCATTCTCTCAAAACCCTATAAACCCTAGAAACGCTAACAGGTATTTTATTATCTTGGGTTAATATCAACTGCTACCCTTTATGATGTGCCATTTTGCCAGAGAATTTATCGGATATGGTATGCAGATTCATTAAAGTCAGATGTACAGACAGATCTTCTTTGGTGTGTAGCTGTTTTTGTATGTGGCAAATCTACCATCAAAAGTAAACATGTTAACGAAAAAAAAAATACCAAAATCAACATTGACTTTTAATTCTGCTATTTACTTGCAATTTGGATCATAATCTTTGTGTTCACATGCATATTTATTTGGTTATTCCTTTGTGTAATCAGTACATATATTATGATTGTCCTTCATTGTTACATGACAAAAATTAACAAAAACGTATATTTTTGTTATTATGATCATTGTTACATGACAAAAAAACTAACAAGAACATTGAACAGTAATAGTTGTAGTAATCTGACATCAAAATAATGGAACAGGGGTTGAGAAGTCATCTTCATATTGGATTGTAGGCCACAACGGGTTTATTTTCATTGGTCCTGAATCACTACCCGTATCTCATTTTAACCGACACACCCCAATTTGGGAATCAAAATAATGAATGTGTATAAAAATGTATTACAAAAGTGAACACATAACGTTAGGTACTAATAGAATGTGATTTTAAGCCTACAAATAACGTTAATACCCCCAAACGTTATAAAATGAAAAGTTAATACCCTAGAATGTGATTTTAAACTATTAGTACCTAAGTATGTTATTTTGTGCAAACCACAGGTACTAACTATGTAATTAACTCTATTTAAAGAGAAAATACAAGTATGAATTATTCCTATCGAAACATATCCATCACACTTGTCTATTAGAAAAAGTTTTTGATTATATGGGATTGATTTTATGCTTTCTTCTTTTTTTTATACTATTTCTCTCTCTTTTATAAAAGACAGGTTCAGTATAAATGTTGTGATAAACTTGAGTTTAAACTTTACCGCTCAAATGTTCAAATGAATAATAGAATAAGCCAACACCAATTAATCTTACAAGAAAATATATGAAGCTAGGAATTTATGTTTATGAGATGATTTACACCTACTATTACAGAATTAGAGATATCTTATAACTTTACTTTAATGTGTTACAAGTTTACAATTAGATTATGTGTTGTGTGCTTGGAATGAGGTTCTAATGGAGCTTTAAGATGGAAAAGTGCTACAACATGATGTCACGTAGATGACATGTCGTTTTATGAAATGTGAGGTTGAGGTTGAGGTAACTAAATATGATTTGTTGTATATAAAAGACAAATTAATTGGTGCCCCACGCCCCTAGTTAACCCACACCCAAAGAGTTAAAGCCCCATTAAATCCCTTATGTTATGGTGTTGGGTCTCTAAAAGCTAATGATGTGGCAAGGTGCGCCAACACATCTAAACCCACAACACATGGCCTTACATAGAACATTTTATATGTGGGGAAGATAAATCTCACATGGTTGCTTATTTGTCAAGTTACTTTGCTTTACATTTTGTCTATAAATTGCCTATACGATCCGTATTGAATTGTCAAAGTGTGCGGATAGATATCGCGGTGTGCCAATAGAATCCCCCTTATTCTTATTGGTGTTACAAGTTTACAATTACATGTTGGGAAGATTAATCTCATATGTTGCTTATTTGTCAAACTGTGCGGATAGATATCCCGGTGATTGATTCACTTTGTCGTTGTTTACGAATTACGCTCAATCGGTCAGAAGTGGGACCTACCTGAGGTACTACGACCTCATATCCAGGCGTGGTGGCAGATACTTCTCCAACAAATATTAAACTTCACAACTCAACAAATATAACACCTAATGGTTTCTTTCATCGTAATTTGATAACAACCAATTGTTTCTTTCATCGCTCAATGCTCATCTTTATTTTAAAACTCACACAGACATTTTGTCGAGCATGTGGTATGCATATGTTGAACACAGTTTCAAGATGTCAAAATTCGTTCAATTCTGCCAATAAAATCAAAGTTGTTTACCCATTTATTATCATCAAATTCCATCATTTATGGTTACATATAATCTTTGCTATGCAAAATCAATAATAAAGTACTAAAAAATGTAATCAAGAACACTGAATCTTGATATTGAATTGTAGGCCATCAGGTATGTTTTTACCCACCCAGTACACCCCAAAGGAACCGGGATAATTAACTTAAAACAAATAGATCCGTAAAGAAACATTAATGTTAGAGCCTATAATCCAGTACTGAAATGCAAACGCATAAGCAATAAGACAACTTACTCACATAGACATTTTGTTGAGCATGTGGTATGCATATGTTAAATAATACAATTTAGAGAGGTGGAAACTAGTTCAATTCAGCCAATAATCAAATTGTTTACCCATGTATTATCATCAAATCCAATAAGTTATGGCTACATATTATCTTCTCTATGCAAAATTAATCATATAAAGTGATAGGGTTAAAACCTTGGGGAAGAAGAAAGCTAAGAGATAGAAGGAAATTTGACTCAAATTCTGGTTGATTTCCATTCCATACGTAACCCAAATAAATAAATAAGAGACTTACATAAGACACCCCAAACTAAACCAAAATAACATCCTAATCCCTTGACTTAACAATAGTAATAAAACTAAAATAAATAAGATACGTAACAATAAAGTAGCTGAAAATGCAATCACCGGCCATGGTTGGAACTCATCAAGAACACTGAACAATAGTAGTAATCTCACATCAAAATAATGGAACAGGGGTTGAGAATTCGTCTTCATATTGGATTGTAGGCCAGAAAGGGTTTATTTTCATGGGTCGTGGCAGAATCCGGATTTAACCACAATGGAACAGAGGGGGTTGGAAATCAAAATAATGAACGTAAACTAACATGAATTACAAAATAGAACACATACTG
Organism: Helianthus annuus; assembly: GCF_002127325.2. Classification (NCBI taxonomy): domain Eukaryota; kingdom Viridiplantae; phylum Streptophyta; class Magnoliopsida; order Asterales; family Asteraceae; genus Helianthus; species Helianthus annuus. Next base: position 3,012,628 of record NC_035448.2, on the reverse strand, counting down.
TATTTAAGACATACGGACCAACAATTATATATGTTACTTACTCAGATGTCTCACTACAACAGTCATAATCAACTGCAAACTCACAAGTTAAACACTTAAAGATCATTTGGAATTGGAGTTTGTAACCACACTTGTGACATTCACCATCGTCTCGAATCCCTTGAACGAAAGAAAGGGGGTGTGGATGCACTTTACTATTCTCATATCTGCCCCCAAACTTCACATTTACAAACTCATAAACGCCTTTTTCATCAATGTCATATGTTTCATACTGAAGTATTGAGGGAGCACAAGCTATATGCATAGACTGCATACAATCATGACAGTGATAGAATGGATACTCAGGATTAAGTTCTCGCTCGCAAACTTCACAAAAATAGTCACTCTTATGGTTCTCAATCGGAAAGTAACTCAGCTTCATAGGATGCTTGTCACACTTGTTCCAAGTTGTCTCCGGTATAAACAAAGCACACTTGGCGTCTAGACGAAAATCATTACAAGTATGGCAAGAAAAATAATTCATATCTATACGCCCACAAATACGACAATTATCCGAAGCTCCGTGATATACCCTAGAAAGGAGGTGATTTGGGTGAGAAGTATGAGTGATTTCTTCTGGTAAGAAGGCGCAGTGAACGTCAATGATGAAGTAGTTGCAATCCATACAACAGTAGGCAAATCCATTACAAGGTAGCTTGCAAGCATCACAACTAAACACCCCAAAAAACTCACGAGGAGGGGCTTTTGAATGGAGAATCAGGGTGTGCTGTTGGTGAGCAAAGTGGCCATTCAATTTAGCAGGTAGCTGGGAGCACCACTCGTGGAGCACAAAGTTGCATTGCCCCTCACTGTCACACACGTAAATTGGGCCACTCGTAATTGGTCTGACACAGCCGTCGCACAAAAGTTGAATACTCTTCATTGGGTCATGATAGGATATTGATTTTTTTCTAGAAGAGGTGGGGACTGTGATATCCTCTAGAATTAGTGGGTGTTTATGAATAATACCTTGTGGTTTGTGGTAGATCTTGTTAGAAATTTCTAATGTACTTGATTCTTTTTTCTTAAAAAACAAGTGTTTTAGTATGCTGTAAGATGGATCAGGAAATGGAAGATGAAGAAGATAAGGATGCTCATCATCTTTGTAGTTTTTACTGCCTGTACCTGATGAAAACAACATTGTAATGTTAAATGGGCATAAACCAATAGCATATATAGAAAAAAAAAACTATAAACATATTAGGTAGGTAGTTAGGTCTACCTGGAGACTTGAAGATTGACATGAATGGCTCGTTTCTTGACGTTGCGCAAACTAGATGGGTATAGTATCTGCATTTCTCGCATTTATACATCCAAAGATTTGTTCTATAACTAAACCCATAACGACATACCCTACACCGTGGCAGGTTTTTAGATATTTGATCTTCGACTGGAAAGGAATAAGCAAGGTTGAGAGGATGGATATGGGAGAAGACATCATTAGTAGTATGTTGGATTTGCAACTTTTGTGGTAGAAAAGCACAATCACTATGAATCATTTTAGACCAGAGACAAATGGAACAATGATAGAAGTTCCCCTTATGTTCCTTCCCACATGCATCGCACTTGGCTAAAAGTTGTTTTGAGATGCAAATTAGTGGGTGTTTGTCGCTAGGATGGTGTATGACATTTTTTTGTAGCATTTTCGTACCACAATTTACATCAAATTGAAAAATACAACGATCACAACGATACCACAAATCTCCAGACTTATGATACCTACCACAAATTTTACAGTTCCAATCGTCCTCCTGGGTCCATCCGCCCTTCCAGTTCAAATGGGATGCCGATTGGGTGAGGTCAAGAGCATGACCAACCTCACAAACGTCTTCCAATCTTTGTGGAAGCTCTGCACAAAATTTATGAACAAAGTAATCACTACAATGACAACAAGAGTAGTAATACCTATGATACCACTTGATGTCTTCCCCACATCTGGAACACAAACATTGAAAGTCTTGGTTTGCAATTAAAACATCATCGTTCTCCTCCTCGTCGTCTTCAGACTCTGCTTCACGTTGCACTTGCTCCGACCACAAGTCTATAAGACTAAATGGATGTTCGTGTTCAAACATCATATTTTCTTTCATCATTTTCTAAGAAAAATAAAGTAGTAATAGAAGAAGAAATAGACACAAAATAAGAGAGAAAATCAAAGGAGATTTTAATAGTTTGGAAGATGGTACAATGGAAGATGAAAATATGAGGTAGCATTTATAGGCATAATACCTCTGATAATTAAAGAAATTGTAAAAATGCTAAAGCAAGGTATCTTATAAAGGGAAAATGAAGTTTGACTGAAGTCATGAATCATTCCAATTGAAACATGTCTATTACACTTGTATTACGTGGAAAGAAAAGGTTGTAATTAATTGATATTAATTTTGATGCTTTCTTCTTTTCTTTTCTTTTCTTTTCTTTTCTTTTCTTTTATTATTAGTTTGAAAAAAAAAAAACATAAGAATTTCTCTTTTCTCTTTAGAGAAACGTTTCCTACAAGTGATACGTTTAATATGACATTAATTCTATTGTTTTGGGGTTTTTAAATTTAATTTATTTTTGTAGCTTGCCATTATATGATTTGTATTTTATGAATATGTTTCTTCTTCTATAAAGATTCAGGATTTTTGTACATTGTTAATTTCTAGTTCAGGATTTTATAGTTATATGGTGTCCTTGCATTTCAATTAAATATGTTAGCTTTAGGGTTGGTTGATGAGTTGATGTTGTCTTATATAATTGTTATTCTCGATATATTATGTAGAATTCATAAAAGCTAGTTTCACACCCATATTGCAACCGAAAGCCAAAATCCAACATTATGAAGTTGTGATACACTCAAAAGAATATCGACATGTGTTTTAAATCGATCAAAAACGATATAAACTAATACTGGTAACCTCCCGATTGTACCAATACTGTAACCGTTGTTGTTCAGTCGGTATCAATTTAGTTCGTCATGACACTAGTACGTTACAGAGTGTTGCTATAGCGTATGATAAAAAAAAAACTATATTTTTCAATACAACTTCATTTTAAACATTATTCGGTCAAAATCGAAACGAAATTTGTATTGACAACCATAAAAACAAATATTGGTACAGTTACAGAAGTTGTTCAGACGGTATCAGTTCGGTTCGTCATGGTAATAAATAAAAAATCAATTATATTTGACCCGTTCGATTTTGACCAAAACTTTTATCAAAGCGTAAAAGAAAAAAAAAAGTAAACACACCACAACGGTATAATTGGAACTTGTTTGAGTGTCTCGCATAGGAAGAATGTGAAAACTCACAAGGATATATAAGTGTCGATTTATACTTCTAAAGGTGTTGACAGCTCGGTTCAGAGGCTCTGTTTAGAAACAACTTTTTAAATCATGTGCTAAACAAATTCTTATATTGGGCCAAATTATGGTTCTATAAAAACAAAATCCAAACCAAAACACCTCAAATGTTTTTATGTTTTGTGAGTGGGTAAAGAGAGATAAAGTCTCTCAGGCGGAAGGGTGTGGGGGCGGGGACAACATTAGGGAGTGAGGTGGCACCCTCCCCCGTCGAGGAACACCGCTCCCCCGTTCAAATATCGGTGCACACAGGAACTCATCCCCGCTCTGCATTTCCGACCGTCGTTCAACGGTCACAAAAACAAAACAAAACAAAAAATAATAAACTAAATATTGAAAACCTAGTTAAACCATTTCTCCATTTAAAAATATCACACAACTCAAATGCTTTTCTAATCTCTTTAACCAATCTTCATTTTATACCAAAAAAATCATGGATCCGAGTCGACCGAACTCGCCTCCATTCTTTCCCAGCACACCCGCTACTCCCTCGGCCCAACCCCTACTCGTATGCCCCACAACACTGATGGATCCGTATTCGTTTGGTGGTTTTAGTCAAGACCAAAACGTGTGGCTAACGCAATACCAATACCACCACCTTGCTAATAGGAAATGCATTCACAAGCAATCCAAATGCCACCGTCCCAATCGTTGACTCAAACCCGAACCCGAGCATGATTTCGTTTCTTTAGGCATAGACGATGATGTTATGCCCGAAACGAAACCACAAACCACTAAGGCTAAGAAAGGGAAAAAACGAGCACAGTGAGGAAACCAAGCACAAGAAGAGGGAAGCGGGAAGGCGCAAAAAAAAACACACTAACCTTAAAAATGCAAAATGAAAGCGTTCAAACTAACCTTTATAATGCAAAATGAAAGTGGGCACACTAGCGCTATGTGTTATAAGATCATGTCCTTGGCCACAATGGAGGGGAGCCCCTTGGGGTGTTAATAGGGGGGGGGGCATAATGCAGTCCACGCTCGTGAAGGAATGACTGTGAGCCCTAAGGTTTTTCAACCACCGAAATTAACTATATTTTAATTTTATTTTTAAGCTTTGAATATTATTTAATGGGTGATGGATAGTGGAAATTTGTGAAGCCATTACATACTAAATGTAAAAAAATGAATATGAAGTCATGTCTACGTGGCAGTGATGTAATAGTCCCTTTTTAACGTGTTAATGAAAAGTTATGAAATAGTACCACACATGGACTAATAATCTAATTTTAGTCGTAGTGAAAGGACACTCAAATTCATAACAATAAGAGTTAATTACATAGTTAGTCCATGTGGTTTGCACAAAATAACATATTTAGCTACTGATAGAATATGATTATAAACCTACAAATAACGTGAATACCTTCAAACGTTACAAAATGAAAAGTTAATACCCAAAAATATGATTTTAAACTATTAGTACCTAAGTATGTTATTTTGGGCAAACCATAGAGACTAACTATGCAATTAACTCTAACAATAACAATAACTAACTTGTAATTTTTGAAGAGTAAAATAGTCAAAGGATTAAAGGGTAGTTTTTAAATTATCAAATTTGTTATATGATTTTAAAATTTAATGGCACTAACAAGTCCATGGACCATCTTAAAAGCAAGCAAGCAATAAGAACAAAATCTAATAAATTTAAAGTTTAGAGACCACCCGTAATATTCCCTGAGAACACCTTTAGGAACTTTGAATAAAGACATATAACCACAACAAGACAAGTACAAGTTACGTGTTTGACATGATTGAATCTATGATCCTTCAAACTCACTCCACCAAATCCAAAAGGGATTCTTGCAACATCCATTTGTTTCTTTTACCCATTTTCTTTAATACTATACCCATATGTTTGTTAATATCACATTCCTAATGTTACTTTAAAGGGAAGAAAAGGCCGTGATGCTATTTTTACAACTTTGCATCTTTCTCATTTTCTTACACGCTTCGTTTCATAGAGAGATCTATAATTGCAACTAATAACACTACGTTCCATTAGCTGAATGCTAAACAATAGTTTTCTTTTCTTTATTGGTTTAGCTAAATGCTAAAAGCATTCATAGTAGGTTTCTTTTCTTTATCGGTATAATTTAATTGAAAACCATCATGCCATAAAAGAAATGTTCATTTTCTAAAACTATTCCACATCTCATTCCTTAGCCTTATAATATTATGATTAATCGTTAGGAATCCTAGTAATCTAGTGGTATGGTGTCCTTGAATTCATTGCAAATAGAAGGTAAATGTGGAATTAAGATATACAAGAAATTTGTAGTTAGAGAGAAAAAGGTTATATTTTTTATTTTCATATAATTTTATGGATAAAGATAAGGTTTAAGAAATTTGATGTAGCCTTTTTTTATTCAAACTTTATTTATATTCAAACCTTATTTTTTTCATTATAATTTAAGGATATGATATCTATATCTATATCTATCTAATAAAGTAAACTAATAAGGGACATGTGTCATTCATTGGAGACATGTTTTTTTTAGTTTATTTCTTTTATTTTTTTCACTGATTAATAATAACTATTTAGTATTTTATTGATAACACACACATGATTCTAACCTATCAGAGCATTCACATCCAACCCCCTGAGAGGGGGTTTTTATTTTATGAAAAATGGTTGTAGCTGGTTGTGAGTGGGATGAGAGAGAAAATGTTAGTGTTAATCTTTAAATTTGGGAGAACACCCCACCTTTATAATTTTTTAATATATCTTAAAAGTGGTTGTGAGTGGAAGAACGAGAAAATGTAATGATAAAGGTATTAAAATATTATTTAATTGAAAATAACAAAGAAAATATAGTAATTTTAATGTAATATAGGGTAATAAATAGGGGTTGGGTGTGAATGCTCTTAATAAATTAAAAAAATTAAAAAATGTTATAACTTTTATAATAAGGGGTGGGTGTGAAAGCACTTCATAAATTAAAAAAAAAATGTTATAAATTTTATAATACACAAGTTTATAATCTAATAAGAAATAAATAAAAAACATAGTAAAATGTTATAATATGAAAATAGTAAATCAAAGTTTATTTTTCTCAAAAATGTATATTGACGACTCTGTGTGTTAGCTGATGCAATACACGGGTTTTTAATTAAAATGTTACTTTTTTATTACTTAATATATAAAAAAAATATTTAATCAACTTGTGTAATACACGAGATTAACCTAGCATATACCAATACTAATTGTGAATGCTCTAATTGTGACCAGAAGTAGAAGCATATGGGCCTAAAAGCTCATTTCGATCCATGCTAAAACTCATAATGAATTTGATCTAATTGTGTACAATAAAATTTCTTAGGTTTTTAAAATATAAGCATGTGTGCTTTTTATGTCCGGATTAGCAAGACCCTACATGCATCAAGTTTAGATCCTACTCATACCACTTTTGTTAAATTGAAAAACCAAAGTGCGTTGAAGTTAGTAAATTTTCCAAGTTTTAAGCAGAGCCTCAGTTGTTCTTGTTCTTCTGAGGATTCAAGTTCCTTATACAAACTGATAAAAACCTTTTAGGCCCTAACGAATTGTGTAAACTAATTTTTTTAAACAACAATTAATGTTATAGCAATAAATATAGAAAACCATAGTGTTAAAATAACATACCATAATAGCTAACCGATGATTCATGAAGCTCTCATAGAATTTTTGATAGCAAATTGTTTGATTACCTCTGCGCAGTTTATACTCTCTAAGATTTCATGCTTGATGGTTATTAACAGCTACTCAATTATCGCTCAACATTCAACAAAATACTCAATTTAGGGCTCAACAAAACACGCAATTCTGATAATTAATGAATTCGGGCTCAACATTAGAGAAAACACCCAATTTAGGGTTCAATATTCAATAAAAAACCCAATTTAGTGCTCGACATTCAACAAAACACCCAATTTAGGGCTTAACAAAACACTCAATTCTAACAATTAACAATTGTCAATTAGGGCTAACAATTAACAATTGTCAATTAGGGCTAAGGAATTATGAGTGTTCACGGTTTGGTTTAAAACCGTGAAGCTGTCTAAACCACTCATCAGTTTGGTTTCATGTTCGGTTTTTTTTCTAAACTTTCAGTCGGTCGGTTTCAAAACTTCGAACGATAATGAAGGGGTTAGTTTGTGGTTTATACCAAAAACTGGATGTATAAGATCAGACTGGGCCATATGATTTTATTATATTTACGTTTTTAATTATTTAAAGTAACTTGAGCTAAGCCCAATCTCAACATTCACGTATGGTCAATGTTTTCAGACCCGAACCGGACCAGTTGGTCAGACCGGGAACCGGAGGTTGAGCCGGTCCGGGTCATGGTATCGGGCCAAAAATGCATTGAACCAGATTTGAACCGGCGACCCGACGGTTGGACCGGGAACCGATCGGTCGGACCGGTTTTTGGAAGAGTTGGACCGGTTTTTTATATATATTTATTTTCAGATTTAACCCTATTGGTTTTTATAATATTTATGATACCTTCCGGTTCTTACGTCCCGTCCGACCGGTCAGGCCATTGAACCGGTAAGAAGACTGGTTCGACGTCCTGTCCGGTTCTGAAAACATTGGTTTTTTCTTGTTTTTTTGGAAGAAGAAAATGCCTACCTCTCTCCTCCACTTCAACGGTCTCTCTTATCCATGTCATCAAAAACATCTAAAAACATCCGTATCGTGGATGCTCTTAGAGATATTGTTGTTATCTATATTTGATGTGTTAGAAGTTTACATTACGTATAGCATTATGTGTTTTGTTAAGCTAACTCATACTCTATTCCAATTTTATTTTAAATCTACACATTTTTTCACCATGAAAATTCAATCTTTTGAGAATAATACATTTCTTTTAACACTATGATCTACAAGCGCTTAGGAACACATAACATCACATATGTAGGGAAGCTTAATCCCGCGTGGTAGCGTATTTATTTTCCAACTTACTTGTGTTTAAAAATCAACTTGTAAAATTAGACATTTAAGTTTAGGGATCAACCCATAATTGTCCTAAACCACATCTTTCATTAGTTGATAGGCATTTTGAATAAAGACATATAACTACAACAAGGCAAGTACAAATTACGTGTTTGACACGTTAGAATGTGCAATCCCTCAAAGTCACTCCACCAAATCCAAAAGGGATTCTTGTAACACCCATTTGTTTCTTTTACTCTTTTGCTTTTATACTATATCCATATATTTTGTAAATATCAGATTCCTAGTGTTACTTTAAAGGGAAGAAAGGATATGATGCTATTTTTACAACTTTGTATTTTTCTCATTTTCTTTCAAACTTTCTTTCAAACTTCGTTTTACGTAGAGATATATAATTGCAAGCAATAACAATACGTTCCGTTAGCTAAATGCTAACTGTGTACGAGAAGTGTATGCCTATATGGGCCTAAAAGCCCATTTCAATCCATGCCAAAACCCATAATGGACTTAAGCAAATTGAGTGGTGCGAATAATTTGTTAGGTTTTTTTTTTCATGTAAACATATATGCTTTATACAGATTAAGAAGACCCTATCTTACTCATACCATTTTTTGGTATTTATTCCCTAAACAGTTTATAACCATGTCAACAACATGTTTATTTTGGTGAAAGTCCCTAAACAATTTATAGTCATGACTGAGTTCAGGTTTCCTATCTACTATGGGTGAGCAAAAACCGAGTATACCCTGATAAAACCAAAAAACTGACCCTAAAAATACCCGAGAAAAAACCAACCCTAACATAGCATGTCGGTCTTAATATCCTGAGAAACAAACATAAGGAAGACACGGAAAATGACACCTTAAAACACGTTACCATGGTGATCAAAAGTATAACAGACGACGAACTGGAGTTACCCTTTGACGTGTATAAATTTTATAATGAAACCCGAAGTTTTTGCAATTTGGATCATTAGCTATTCAACTAAACTCCAATTTATCTCTGTGCTTCCATACATATTTATTTAGTTATTCCTATCAACAGGGGCGGATCTACCCATTTGGGTGGGTGGGCGGCTGCACCCCTTGAAACAAAAGTTATTATGGTTAAATTTTGCGCAAAATCTCGACTGCACCCCTTGAAAATTTTCAAGCACACCCCTTGGAAATTTTCATCCGCCCCCTTTAAAAAAATTTATGAATTAAAAAAATGTAAATATTGATTTTTATTAAAATATAACCTAGTGTATATAATTATTATTTAACCACTTTACTTAACAGTTTAACCCAAAAACTTTTATTTAACAATTTAGCCATTAGCCCACTAAACATTCTATTGTAACCCAACCCAATTGAATTTGAAGTTAAATAAAATAACCCAACCCAACCACTCCTTCCAATTCTTTCTCTCACTCTCCCTCTTCTGATCGCGCTGCGACCGACGCACGAAAGCAGTCAACAGGCACGACGGCAGCGGCTGCATTCTCAACGGAAAAGCTTGAGTTCGGCCATCCCACCACCTGGAATACAAAATTTAACAAGGTACCTTCGTTTTTTATGTGGTTTTTGGGAGAGATAGAGTTATAGAGATGTTTTGAAATTTTATGTGTTTTGATGAATTTTTTTTGCTGTTCTAAACTTTAGTAGCATGATTTTGTTGTTTTGATGTTTTTTTTTCTAGATTTTACTAGGGCTTGAAAATTAAAATTGAAAATTATGGATCGATTTATTGTGATAGAAACCATGAGTAGGGAAGTTTTGGTGAGATTTCTTATGGGAAACCATTAGAAAAGTAACTCTAGATGATGTTTTGCATAGATTTCAAAAAATGAAAACCTGTAGGGCACAATTTTGAACATGTTTATAATGACGTTTAACGTGTTTTTTATGGTTATATAAATTTTAGTTTAATGTTCTTTTGTTTTACATGACCCGACCCGATATAAACTGATTTTTTTATATATACCCAGGACCTAAAATCTTTAAAAATATTCTACATTCCATTGAAAAAATGTTGAATCCTCCACTAGATATCAACTCCAGTTTGATAATGGTTTATTTTGCAAGAACAGATTGATTCACTTTATTTTGCAAGAACATTTATTCCTATATGAGCTGTAGGTCCCTTTTCTCGGAGGATCGAGAACAAACCTAAACCTTGTTATACTAACCCACTAGCGAGTGCGGAATCCAAGCTAGTAGGCAAACCGGGATGAAGCAAGAACAAACACAAGAACACACAAAGTTCACCGATTAACACCACTGTATTAATACGTATGAAGGTTTACGGTTACAAGCACAAGGTTTACAATCTGTTTGCAAACTCTCTAAAGTATGTGTGTGTGTGTTTTTCAGCAGAGTTTCTCTAACTCTCTATGTGTGCATCTTACTTACACTAACACACTGCATGGGTATTTATACCCATACACAGCAAGTCTTGGTCGAAGGATCGATAGATGGTCCGAAGGATCATCTGTCGATGACAATGTGTCCGAAAGATCAGCATGGACATCGAAGGATCATCCTTCGATGCCTAATGGTCGAACCATGGTCGAACCATATCTTTCGAGCACCTCGAAGGATCAGTTGTATCCTTCGAGGCTATCCTTCGATCCAGACAACATCATGTTGTCCAAGTCAAACTAGGAGGATAGTTGACTTGGTCAACTTACAGACTGATTTAGGACATCGTTTACATACAGACCGAATACAGACAAAGTACAGACACAAGTGCACCAACAAACTCCCCCTTGGCTGTAGCTTTGTCTTTATCTTGTCTTTATCTTCTATAGATGTAGACTTGTCTCGAACTTCGACAGTCTTTGGTCTTCGAGTTTCCAAAACTCTGATGTCCTTTCAAGTCTTCATGGTCGGAGGATCTTCAAAGTCTTCACGTCTTGAAAGCAGAGAGTGTATCAACAAACTACCCGTATCATGTAGGCAGTGTGTTAACAAACTCCCCCTTAGCATAAGCTCCCCCTTGAGTTATGCTCGTGAAATACTTTAACTTTATGAAGTGAGATCCTTGTGGTGTTGATGATGGCCAGCGGCAACTCGATCATCTTCATCTTTAGAGCGCCTTCTCGTCGTGTCTTCATTCCAAAGCTTGTCATCGACCATGTTCTCCTAGCCTTTAGAATCTGCACATGCAAGAAATCTAAACGCGTAATGAGAACAACTGCTTGGAACATAGTATAAGCAAATGACACACGAATGACCATGTCACAATCAAGCACCGTCCGACAGTTTGAAAGTTTAATAAATTTTACAAATTAAGTCTTTAACTTTCAAAACTTGCAAATTTTGACCGTTTATGAAGATTTAGTCAATTCGGTTTTCGTTCAGGTTTCAGGTAACGAAGACTCGAGCTCCAACATCGTACGATCGAAAATAAAGTAGAAATAAAATCTTTTTGGCTTTTATAAAGTTTATATTAAAACACAGATTTCAGGTGTGTTTTTGAAATAAAAAGACAACAATTTAAAATCCTTTGAGTGTTATCAAACGACATCACCGCTAATGTCGTGCTGATATGCACCAAACGACGAAACTGTTTAAAAGAAAAAACAATAAAAGTTAAGCAGTAAATAAATATATACAGACATTCTTTTTGCGAGTTTCGAGGGTAAGAGAATCATATCAGTGTACGGTCATGCCAAAACACTCTTGTTGTTCAGTTAGTTAACATTAAGATAAGCATCCTATAACAATTATCGGTATTGTTGTCCACTTAAGCTCAACTTATCAGATGTAATCATGGCGAGAGGATACGTTAAGGTATGATTTATACTTACCAACCGGTGTTCATCCACATCACGACACATTCCCGTATCAAGGTATGCACGAGAGTTCATCTTACCGGTGAGTATACCGATTATCATCTGTTTGACCGTATAAATTGTGAGATACTCACTTATTTTGATTTGAAAACAAGTCCTTTGTGATATAATCACTTATTGATGAGGAACTTGATTTTCGTATGCATGAGGGCACAGGTGCAAGTCCGTGAACAGGTCAGTACTTCCGTACAGCAGAGAGACGAACTTGACACCCGGATAAATGTGATATTTTTATCACTTATTTGATTTGGACATGTGATTGTTTATCACTTATTGAGGTCGAATGCAGTATGCAATATGTACACGTATGTATAGTATCATGGAAGATCTAGACTTGCGTCCCCGTTATTTTTCGGTAAAAGATACAACCATGATACCCAGATGATAAGCAGCATAAAGACCGAATATCTCAGAACCTCGGCAATCTATCAAACGAAATTTCGGTACTAAGACCATATGCCAATGAATGGTTCCCACCTGGTCTTCAGTCGATTAAGATTTATATCACCCTGCACACTTTAAAATGATTGTGAGCCTACCGATACATCTTATATAGAGCTGCTTATCGTTTTGCATTTAAGGTTTAAAGAGGTTTGGATAGACCACTGATGTACTATCATTTTCTCTTTTGCTCGCCAGGAAACTCATTTTTGTTTTTCTATTGTTTTTGTGTTTTTGAAATTTTTCGATGTTTTTGTATTTTCCGATTTTTGGATTTACTCCCCCTAAAATTAACAAACTAAGACAAATTTAAAAACACACAAAGATATTTACAAAAATGATTTTCCGATGTTGGTTTACTCTTGCTTGACCTTAATGCCGTTTACCAATAATAAGAAGTCAAATCTAGATTTGTCAAAAGCTTTGGTAAATAAGTCGGCACGTTGGTCATCGGTGTGGACCTTAACAACATCGATTAGCCTTTTCTCAAAGCAATCACGTATGAAGTGATATTTGATTTCGATGTGTTTAGTCTTTGAATGCTGCACAGGATTTCTAGTGATATCTAAAGCAGCAGAATTATCAACGTAAATAGGAGTAGTTAGGAATTCAAAACCGTAGTCCCGCAATTGTTGTTGGATCCAAAGAACTTGTGAACAACAACTTGAGGCAGCAATGTATTCAGCTTCGCATGTTGATGTAGCGACACACGTCTGCTTCTTGCACTGCCAGGTGACTAGGCGATTTCCTAAAAACTGACATCCAGCCGTTGTGGATTTGCCGTCGATTTTACATCCGCCAAAATCAGAATCACTGAATGCGACCAAGTCAAAGTTATTATCCCTAGGATACCACAGACCGGTGTCTGGATAAGCCTTCAAATAACGAAAAATCCTTTTGACAGCTGCAAGATGTGAGGCCTTCGGATTGACTTGATATCTGGCAAGCAGGCATGTTGGGTACATTATATCTGGCCTTGATGCTGTGAGATACATAAGGGATCCGATCATCGCGCGATAGTATGAAGGGCTAACAGGTTCACCCTTCAAGTCAGGAGTAATTCCATGATTAGTTGGCAATGGGGTACCAATAGGCGCTGCATCGGACATCTGGAACCGGCTCAAGATGTCTCCAACATATTTAGTCTGATGGATGAATATCCCAGACTCCGTTTGTTGCACTTGTAGGCCCAAAAAGAAATTCATTTCCCCCATAGCACTCATCTCGAACTTATCCTGCATGATGCGCTCGAAATTCCTACACAAAACATCATTAGTAGAACCAAAAATAATATCATCAACATATACCTGAACCAGAAGAAGATCTCCATCTTGTTCTTTGATGAAGAGAGTACAATCGATAAGACCTCTTCGAAAACCGTTCTCCAGCAGATATGTAGATAAGGTTGCATACCAAGCTCGTGGCGCTTGATGAAGACCATAGAGAGCTTTGTTGAGCAACCAAACCCGATCGGGATGGACAGGATCTTCAAAACCTGGAGGCTGTTCGACATATACCTCTTCTTCAACCACACCATGTAAAAATGCACTTTTGACGTCCATCTGGTAAACCTTGAATCCTTTGAATGAGGCATAAGCCAGAAAGATCCGAATAGCTTCCAGACGTGCAACTGGTGCATAGACTTCGTTGTAGTCGATCCCTTCTATCTGACGAAAACCTTGAACGACTAAACGAGCTTTGTTTCGAATAACTACTCCACGGTCGTCTTTCTTGCATTTGAAGACCCATCGAGTGCCAATCTTCTTGTAGTTCTCAGGCTTTTCAACAAGCTTCCAAACACCCAGCTTGTGAAATTGCTGTAATTCTTCTTGCATGGCTTCAACCCAGGCACTGTCTTTCAAAGCTTCTTTCCACGACTTTGGTTCTTCTTGTGACACGTAACACGCGAAGGACCAGTCATTTTGTTGACCAGATTCTCTTATAGCTGAATACAAACCAGCATTCCGGTTGTTTCTCAGCTGATTACGCGTCTGCACACCGCGATGGACATCTCCTATGATATTCTGCTGGGGATGGGTGTCGTGAATCCTCATTTCAGGATTATCCGGTACACGAGCATTGATACCCAAATTATTCAGATTAAGATCAACAACCAACTCCACACCAGGAATGTGGTTAGAGGTGGATGCATTTCCTTCAGCAGTATCGACATTCTGCGTATGAGGTGTATCCCCAGAGGCACCTTGAACAGGAGCAGCTGGAGCTGAAGATCCTTCGGCTGCATCATGATATTCATCATCTTCAGAAGAGTCATTATAATCAGCAGCATCTTCATAAACCTCATTTTGAACCATATTGTTGACTGACGAAGAAGCTTGAGGGTCAACAACAATAGGTCTAACCAATGGCGAGACAGCAGCGTTGTCACTTTCCAACAGCATCCGAGCAGCTGCTGATTCTTCGTCAAAGGTTGGCAGATTAAAGGAGTCAAATAGCCCATCATAATCGAACATCCACGGATCACCCGGAGCCCTAACAGGACTCGTGTACCTTTGAACCCTAACTTCACTCCATAGCTCAATCTTTTTAGTAGCTAGATTCCAAACACGAAAATTCGGAGTTGCATATCCAAGGAAGAAACCCTCGATAGCTCGTGCACCAAACTTTCCATCCGGCTCAATCATAGTACAAGGAGCACCAAACGGTTCAAGGTAAGAAAGATCCGGTTTCCTTCTCTGAAGGAGTTCGAAGCAAGTCTTGCCATGTCTCTTAACTGTAAGAACTCTGTTCAACGTGTAGCAAGCAGCCGATACAGCCTCTCCCCAGAATTGAATAGGGAGTTCCGACTCTACTAACATTGTTCTTGCAGTTTCAATAATAGTCCGATTCTTCCTCTCAGCGACACCATTTTGTTGTGGAGTATAACGAGAACTGTACTCATGAAGAATGCCTTTAGAAGTACAAAACTCATCCATAACTTGATTCTTGAATTCTGTTCCATTGTCGCTTCGGATCCTTTTCACTTTCAACGTATAGAGATTTTCCAACATTGTAAGAAGATCCTTGAGGATGCCAGGAGTTTCACTTTTGTGTGCCATAAAAGATACCCAAGAAAATCTAGAGTAGTCATCAGTAACTACTAAACAATAAGCATCACCAAACGTTGTCTTGTGCTTCATAGGTCCAAAAAGGTCCATATGAAGACGTTCGAGAGGCATGCTGACAGTGTTGATTTTCTTCAAAGGGTGAGACTTCTTCGTTTGCTTCCCCTTTTGGCAAGAGACACAGATATCTTGTAGATGAAAACTTCTTACAGGCACACCATTCACAAGATTATTTTTCACCAAATGGTTCATCTTCCTCAAGTGAATGTGTCCCATTCTTCTGTGCCAAGATATAGACTCCTTTTCTGTGGCTTTTGAGACAAAACAGGTGACTTGTGCAGATGTAGTAATCGCTTGGCTCATGTCGAGAATATAAAGATCATTAACTCTCGGAGCCGATAAGAGAACCCATTCTTGTGGAATTTTGAAACCAGGCTTCAGCACATAACAGCCAGCATCATCAAAAATCACTGAGAACCTTTTATCGCAGATTTGCGACACACTGAGAAGATTGTGATCAATTTGCTTCACATAATTGATCTTATCAAAGCACACGATGCCATTGGAGATACTTCCTTCTCCAGTAATGTACCCGCCTTTATCACCCGCAAAAGCAACATACCCTCCTCTGATATTTCTCACGTCATACAGGAGCCGTAAGTCGCCAGTCATGTGCCTGGATGCTCCACTATCAACAATCCAATGACTATTAATAGTTCCTCCTAGAACATCCTGCACATGTCAAATAAACACATCAGTTGAGAATGGGGACCCAAGCCTTAGTGGTCTTGGGTCGTCCCTTGGCATCACGATACGTAAGCTCTATCTCTTGATGGTTTTCAAGAACAACTGCTCCCCCTGAATTGTCGCCCGACTTAGGTAACCAAGTTTGTCTGTGCCTACCAGTTTTTGAAGATTCTGGTTTTACAGGTTGTGACACTCTTGGTTCCTTTTGAACTGTTTTAACTTCAGATTTTAAAGCTTTTTCAACAGTTTTTACGTTCTTACGTCGTTGCTTAGTTTCTTGTTCTCTTACAGTTCGTTTATCTTGTTTAGGTGAAACTGACCGACGTTGAGGGTGAACTGCTTCAGGTGGAGCCTTTTCAACAAACTTCTTCTTTGGAGCGTTTGGGCAATTTCTGATAATGTGCCCAATTTCTCCACATTTGAAACAAGTTCTCCTTTCAACAGACTTAGGAGAACTTGATCGACTACCAGATGTTGAGCTTGTAGAACCTGAGGTACTTGCTTTTTCATCACACCCGTTTGTGTGTTGGGTGTAATTGTTATCACTGTTTCGTTTCAAAATCTTGACTTGTTGTACAAAATCAGTGTTTGATTTGTTTTCAAAAGTCTCAATTTTATCTGTACCTTTTGATGCTACAAACTTAACATCTTTTCCTTTCTTCATGTAACGAGCTCCTTTTGTTTCAACTTTAGCCTTTGGCTTTGGAGCTCGTTGTGGTTGTTTACCCTTAGAAGCAGTAGGTTGTCGAGTGGTTGGAGATTTTTGATTACCAAATTGTTTCCTAATCTCAGCCTTAGGAATTGGATCACATTGTGTTACCACAATTCCCGGAAGTGTTTTTCCCAAAAATTTGTTTGTATTGTCTTCAAAGACTTTGTCAATCAAAGATTTATTTACATTTTTAATTGGAAAAACATGATCTGAGTAGATTTTATTATCTCCAACCAAAGTGTACAACACATTACTGCTTTTAACAGTAGACACACTTGTCTTATCAACCTTGACAGGATCAATCACTTGCTTCTCAACAGATGAAGCCTCAGGAGTATCAGGATCACAAAGGATGTGATTCTCAATGGGAATGACAACTCCTTTCATCTTGTTAAGTGAGTTATCCTGTTCACTCACATCCACTTCTGATTCATCATCCGATGACTCACAGTCCTCGATGATTGGAGGACTTTGTTTCATGGATGTTGAAGCTTCCTGTTGCTCTGTGGATGTATTTTCAGAATTCTCCGGTTTGAACCCTAGGCCAGTAGAAAATTCCTCAAAGTTCAAAGGCACACTGGGTTCATACCGGGGCATTTCCTCTTCATCAGGCATCTTGGTATAGTTGTCCATCAAAGGGGGTGGACACGCCTTATACCCTACACCTTTCACGTTACCTTTCAGTTGTTGAACGTCTATGATGTGATCAAGCACAAATCGGGAGTTAGAATAACTATCCAATTTCTGTTTGATCGCATCATGCTTGCATTGGGCAATGGCTAATTGCTTCTTAGTTTCTTCCACAAGATTAATGTATTCATTTATACTTACTTGTTTGTGGTAAACTACTTTGTTAACCTCGGACACATTTTTCTTTAATGTTTCTATTACAGATTTAAATTCTTTTTCATTCCGGGTTAAAGCCATGTTTGCCTCTTGGCATTTTGACAGTTCAATAACCAAATTCTGATTATGACTATGAAGCTTTTCTGATTCAAGCTTCATATCTGCACATGATTTACAAATACTAGGAGCAGGAGGTTCAGAAGTTACCTGACTAGTAGAGGCTGAACCATTTGCCATAAAGGCAGTTTGAAAAGAAAAAGCTCCATCTTCAGAGAATAGCTTTTCCATTTCCGTTGATGTAGCAGCAGCCTTTCTAATCAGAATTGATTTCTGACATTGAAGCTCATCAGCTTCATTCAGTAGCTCCTGTATATCATCATCTCCTTCTTCATTCACATCAGGCTCTGAGTGATTATCCCCAGAAACAGAGCCTTCTTCATCCGAACTGCCCGAATAACCAGAACTGTCATCGCTCCCAGAAGATTCTTCTTTTTGAACCTGCTCGATGACTTTAGCATACAATGCAGTTCCACTTCCTTGATCACCTTCACCAAACTGCACTGACCAGTCACATCCTTCATCAGCTTGAACAGCCAAAGCCCGATTGTGATTGGTAGCTCCAGGCTGTCCCTGATTGTTATTCACTGCCACCATCCTCCGTTCACGGTTTTCTTGTTGGGCATTCGCATTAGTCTGGTTTCTGAACGGGTTGTGATTGCCGTGTTTCGTTGGTCGAGTGCACTCACGTTTAAAGTGCCCTTTCTCGCCACAATTAAAGCACGTGACGGCATTAATATCAAACCCATACTTCGTGTTTTTCTTTCCTTCCAACGAAGTTCTTCCAGTTCTCGCCATGAAATCTTTTGCCCTTCTAACCGCACTAGCAAAAGCCCATTTAATATCCATCAACTCCATTTCTTCCTTGTCGATCTGATCATAATCTTCATTGGTCATGTTGATGTTTCCAAGCTGACCAGCTACCAAACCACAGTAAGCACTGACCATGGTGTTGATAATTTCCATATGTTCCTTAGCAACTTCAATGCTAAGGTGTGAAAGATTTGAGTTGTCGACTCGGATTGTGTGATGACTTTGAGGCTGAGGTTGAGGATTGCTTGTATAGTGAGCTTGCT
Organism: Helianthus annuus; assembly: GCF_002127325.2. Lineage (NCBI taxonomy): Eukaryota > Viridiplantae > Streptophyta > Magnoliopsida > Asterales > Asteraceae > Helianthus > Helianthus annuus. The sequence goes on along the minus strand of NC_035448.2, from coordinate 2,993,525 downwards.
GTTGTTGTTGTTGAGGTTGTGGTTGTGGCTGTGTTGGAACAGGAATATAGGACCTCGGATCGAATTGAGGTTGTGGTGCAGCAGCTGTTGATTGAGAAAATGGAAAGGAACTCGTATTGGACACAAAAGCAGTTTGAAGCTTCGGTTGCTGAACAGAACTAGCTGAAGGACCAAAACCAGGCAAATACATTTCTGTATTCTGAGGAGCTGGAGCACGCCTTGCTTTCCTAATTTCTTCATCATTTTTATGTTCCAGCTTCTGAATGAACTCATAGATGTTAATCTCATCTAGAGCTTTAGTATGCTTCAACAGCTCAATAAACGAACTCCATTTTGGGGGTAGGGCGTCAGCAAACCTGTTCACCATGTCTTGTTGAGTAGCTGCCACCCCATAAGCACACATTTCACTAATCAAATGATAGAAACGTGTGGTCATATCATTCAGAGTCTCGTTTTCCAAAAACTGAAAAGATTCAAATTCTTTCTTCAACAAATCATGCCTAGACTTTCGAGCAGCTGCATTGCCTTCTCCTCTAGCAACTAAGGCATCCCACAATGCTTTCGTGGTCTTGCAATATGAAAACTGATGGTAGATGTCTTTGTTGAGTGCTTGAGTAAGTATGGCATATGCCTTTTTCTCCAATTCATAAGCCTTCTTGTCATTTTCAAGCATATTGGCGTAACCTTCTGAAGTGGATGCTCTACTTTCAAGACTTTCATTGAATGCATTGACAAAACACATCCAAAGGTCGGTGCTTTGTCCTTGAACATATGTGTGAAAGCGGCCTTTCCATGACGGAAAATCGTTCATGTGGTTCAGCTTTGGTGGACGATTGTTACTGCCTGTTTCACTCTCACTAATCAGAAGATTCTGAAGACTTTGACTTTGATTGGATACCAAAGCCCATTGACACGAACTTATTGATTGTTGTTGTTTTGGAATGGCACTCGTCATATATTCAGCCATCGACATCTGTTTCAGATCTGGTTGTGGATCCGTACTCCAATCCCAAGGGCTAGTACAACTCATTTTAATCAATAATATATATACCACACCTACACACTACAAACTGTTAGCAACAAACAGACAACAATTGAAAGATATAATCTGATCGAAAGATCAAGACTTGTTCGAAGGATCAACAGTGATCGAAGGATTACTGTTGAGTTTCGAGCAATAGTCTTCGAAAGATTCTCAATGAAAGATCCTTATCTTTCGACTGATTATCACGAAAGATTCAATGTTCGAAAGATTTATATCTTTCGAATACTGATCTCGAAGGATTCACAATGAAAGATCCTTATCTTTCGAGATGTATCCTTATCTTTCGGACAACCAACTTTCGAAAAGATTCCAACTACGAAGGATAACCCTTAGACTTCGAAAGACTACTCGAAGGATGCTTATCTTTCGAGCTGCCTTTGATCGAAAGATGTCGAAGGATATCTTTCGATGTCGAAGGATATCTTTCGACAGCTCTGACACACTGACACAAAGTACGATGGGTTGGTGAAAAAGGTGATGTGTTGATGTACCAACTTTCGGCAGAAAGGATGGTTCTGCAACAACTTTTCACCAAACAATTGACTTTCAAAAATTTTGCCAAAATAAGCAACCTTATCTTCAAGAACTGGTCACCGGAAACAAATCGGAATATGGCCGGAAAAATCAAAGTTTTACAAACACGATTTTTATGTTACCCAAACCGACCCCGAACACTCCCGATAGGTTTAGAACACGTTTTTCAGTTTCAAAACGCAAGGAAATCTCCAAAAACGGGTGCTAAACCAAGTGTTCAAACACACCAAGAACTCGAACAACCCGGTTTTAAACAAGGTAAAGAGCGAGGCTCTGATACCACTTGTAGGTCCCTTTTCTCGGAGGATCGAGAACAAACCTAAACCTTGTTATACTAACCCACTAGCGAGTGCGGAATCCAAGCTAGTAGGCAAACCGGGATGAAGCAAGAACAAACACAAGAACACACAAAGTTCACCGATTAACACCACTGTATTAATACGTATGAAGGTTTACGGTTACAAGCACAAGGTTTACAATCTGTTTGCAAACTCTCTAAAGTATGTGTGTGTGTGTTTTTCAGCAGAGTTTCTCTAACTCTCTATGTGTGCATCTTACTTACACTAACACACTGCATGGGTATTTATACCCATACACAGCAAGTCTTGGTCGAAGGATCGATAGATGGTCCGAAGGATCATCTGTCGATGACAATGTGTCCGAAAGATCAGCATGGACATCGAAGGATCATCCTTCGATGCCTAATGGTCGAACCATGGTCGAACCATATCTTTCGAGCACCTCGAAGGATCAGTTGTATCCTTCGAGGCTATCCTTCGATCCAGACAACATCATGTTGTCCAAGTCAAACTAGGAGGATAGTTGACTTGGTCAACTTACAGACTGATTTAGGACATCGTTTACATACAGACCGAATACAGACAAAGTACAGACACAAGTGCACCAACATGAGCCAAACGCATATTCCTTTATATATTTTGATTCACTTTATGGTTATTCATGCTCTCTCGGTCAGAATTGGGACCTACCTGAGGTCCTACAACCTCAACAAATGCAAAAGAGATTCTTCTAATGTTCCTTTTATCTCATCTTATACTTTTTCCTTTATTCTTAGGTTATAATAGATTCCCGAGTTAATTGCCAACATCGTCTCTGAGGTTTGGGTAGGTTTGTCATTTTCGTCTAAAATGACACTTTTGTACCAAATTGCCCCCAATGTTTGTAACTTTTCCCATTTTCATCCAAACCACTAATTTAGTTTATTGTTTCTGTTAAGTTGAGGATATTTGGATGAAACTTGCAAATATAAAACCACAGGGACGATTTTGGCAATTTACTCAAACTCTTTTAAATTTATTTTAATTAATTAATTTTGTTACATATATAATAAAAAAGAATATACATGCAATTTTTATATGAAAAAATTAATAGCTTGTCACATAATTTTTATAAATTTTTATCCAACCACTAACTAAGTTATTTTTTCTATTAAGGAGAATGATGTTTATAAACTAAGACAGAAATTAATTTCTAATTTTTTATATAGATCAGTTTTATAAAAATAAAATCTACCTAAACCTCTAAATTTTATAAAACTAAAATGTTGGTGACCTTATTGAAAAAGGTCAAATAAAAAAAATCTTATCATATGTACCAAATTTGTAATTCATCTTCTACTCTTTTAAATTCGTTCCTAAGGAAAAACAAAAGTCAGTGCCCCCGCCCCCCCCCCCCCCACATCAAACAACATATCGTTACCAAACTGTAATTATAATGCTAGAGTAAACTTCTGTTTTGCTCCCTGTGGTTTGGTCACTTTAACGGTTTTGCCCAAAACCTTTAAAAATAGTCATTTTCCTCTAATAGTTTGCTATGGTTTTTTCATTTTGCTCCTCATTTTGCTCCATGCGATGAGCAAAATGGAAAAAGAGACAATTTGGATGGAGTTAGAGGCGTGGAGCAAAATGGAAAAACCATAGTAAACTATTGGAGGAAAATGGCTATTTTTAAAGGTTTGGGACAAAGCCATTAAAGTGAGCAAACCACAAGGAGCAAAACGAAAGTTTACTCATAATGCTATGAACCAAAAGTTTCTTTACTCAAGCCACTCAGAATAAGTATTACTTAGTTACCCTCATAATCTTAATTAAATAAATATTTTATTTCTACCAACATATTTCCTAGGTGCTCAACACATTTAAAAAATATGTAACGTTTTACAAATTTTTTCTATCTCTACAACTAATAAATACTAAAAGTTGTAATCGATTGTGTCACACCAATGATGTTTTCTCTTTATAAAACTGATTTATATAAAGAAACTGTAAATTAATTTCTGACTTGATTTATAAAATTTAAAACATTTTTCACCTTAACAGAAAAAATAAACTGAGTTAGTGATTTGGATGAAAATTTATAAAAATTATGTGATAAAACTATTAATTTTTTTTCCAAAAAACTTCATGTATATATTTTTTATTATATATGTAACAAAAAGAATTAAATAAAAGAAATTAAAAAGGGTTTGAGTAAATTGCGAAAATCGTCCCTGTGGTTTTATATTTGTCAGTTTCATCCAAATATCCTCAACTTAACAGAAAAAATAAATTAAGTTAGTAGTTTGGATAAAAATTACAAGAAGTTACAAACGTTGGGGGGCGATTTGGTACAAAAGTGTCATTTTGGACGAAAATGACAAACGTGCCCAAACCTCAGGGACGATTTTGGAAATTAACTCTAGATTCCCAATATTACTTGCAAGGAAAGAAAAGAACGTGATACTATTAAAACCTATATAAAGAAGCAACATGTATATGCATAATGAGTTGTAACCTATGCTTTGGACATTTTCCAAAAAAAAAGTTGATTTTCTACTTTTCACCCAAAGGTTTATATCTTTTACAATTTTAACCCCACATAGTTTGGTTTTATAACTTTAACCCAAAACTTTTTATTATTTCCAATTTAACTTCACAACTTTTTTCACTTATAGTTTTCATCTTTCGCAAATTTTTGTTTTACGTATAGTTCTAAATTTTTCGAGTTAATACAACGCTACGTGCATGTGTGGTTCAACGTTTTTACCTCAATTTTTTCACGTTTGAAAGGTTCGTCGCAACACGCATATCCTAGGTCGAATCAGTGTTGGTGGTCGATGACGGTTGTGTGACATTAGTACTATTTGACACCGTTTTACGCCCCGCCGCAACACGGGGTGTGCTTTGAGGGTTTTCTAAAGAAAAAATGGTTATGCATATGGTTGTCGTAACGTTGGCTTTGGGGGTTTTCCAAAAAAACTTATTTTTTTACTTTTCACCGAAAAGCATGTCATAAATTACTTTTAACCCAAAACTATTTATTTTTTTTACTTTTAACCCAAAATATTTTATGTTTTGCAATCTATTCTCAAAACTTTTTTTACTTTTAACTTTGGCTATTTATAGTTTTCATTTTCCGCAAATTTTTCGCTTTATGCTTGGTTCTAAATTTTGTGACTTAACACATTGCAACGTGCGTCTTTGGTTTAACGTTTTTACGTTTCGTTCTAAATTTTGCGAGTTAACACGACGCAACGTGCGTGTGTGGGTAAACGTTTTTACATCGTCTATTTGTTCCCCGTTTGACAGGTTTAACATAACGTACGGGTCCTAGATCCACTTTGTTATAACTAAAGAATCCCCGCCGCATTGCGGCGGGTCGCAATCCTAGTTTTTACAATTTTGCATCTTCTTAGAGTTAACTGTGATTTTTCGTCCCTGTAGTTTGGTGGAAAATGCCACTTCAGTCAAAAAAAATTGCGCCAATTCCGTACTCAACATTTTTGAAACGTGCCACTTCAGTCCAAAAAAGATAACGCGCCGTTAAAAACGTTGAAGATGGAACTGGCGCAAGGTGTTATCTTTTTGGACTGAAGTGACACGTTTCAAAAATGTTAAGAACGGAACTGGCACAAATTTTTTTTTGGACTGAAGTGAAATTTTCCACCAAACCATAGAGACGAAAATGACAGTTAAATCTTTTTATTTTCTTCCACACACTTCTTTTGACAGGGATATCAAAATGACAATACGTTCCGTCAGGTTATGTGTATCAGGAATCTATGGGCCTAATAGCCCATATCAATCCATGTAGAACCCATTATGTATATGGACCTAAGCTAATTGTGTATGAGAAATATTAGACTTTTAAAGATCTAAACGTATCATGGATTTGCTTTACATAGATAGCAGTGTACAAAAAACGGGTTTGAGCCCGACAAACTGGCTCCCGACCCGAAATTGATCCACCAAAAAAACCCACCAGTAGGTTTGGTTTAGTTAGAGGTTGAGAATTCATCTTCATATTGGATTATAGGCCTGAAGGGATTTATTTTCATCAGCCCAATGGAACAGGGGTTGAGAATCAAAATAATGAAAGTAAACAAAGATGAATAACAAAAGTGAACACATGATATGATGGAGTTTGTTTATTACAACATCTTTCACATATAAAGTAAAACAAAACATGATACACAAGTACAGGCCAATTTTATATATATCTACTACTCATACGTTCACAACACTCGTAATGAAGTACAAATTTATAATCTAAACACTTAAAAGATCATACTATACTGGAGATCTCTGTCATCACAATCATGGCCGGCACATTCACCATCGTCTGCAATCCCTTGAAAGAATGAAAGGGGGTGTGGATGCACTTTAGTATTCTCATATGTGCCCCCAAACTTCACATTTACAAATTTATGAATGGCATTGCTATCATCATAGAACTCCCTCGTCGTGTATGTTTCATACCGAAGTGTTGACGGAGCACAAGCTTATGAGTAGATTGCATACACTCATGACAATGATAGAATGAAAATTCAGGATCAAACTCTTGCTCGCAAATTTCACAAAAATAGTCACTCTTATGGTTCTCAATGGGAAAGTAACTCAGCTTCATAGGGTGCTTGTCACACTTGTGTGTAGTTGTCTCCGGTATTAACAAAGCACAATTGGAATGTAGACCAGAATAATCACAAGTACGACAACTAAATATAAGACCATCCGTACAACCCCAACTCATACTACACGACCCGAGTCCGAGTTTAACCAACACCCGATATGCTTCGTTGCTACCCCTAGTCCGGTACTCCGGTCTTCCATTCATTTAATTACCCACTATAGGGTTAAGGTCCGAGTAAACCCGTTGAGAGATAACATAAATATACTCATCTCTCTAATGCAAAATTAATTTGTTTATGGTTGTTAAAAAATTAGCCACCAAGTCATCTAATTTATCTAATAACATTTTTTTTGACCAAAACTTTTGTCGAAACATATAAAAAAGTAAACACGCTGGAACGGTATAATAGGAACTCGTTTGAGTGCCTCACATAGAAAGAATGTGAGCGTTGACGGCTCGGTTCAGAAGCTCCGTTTGGAAGCTAGGTTCAGAAGATTTGTTCCAAGCCCACTCTAGAAGCACTCACCGGTCTCTACTCTCTATCAAGTCATTAACATAACTGTCTTAAATCAGTTTATAATCGATCAAGTGGACTCTTAAAAACCCAGCCCAATAGCTAATATTATGGGCCCTATACATGTGAGTGTTATTCTAACTAAATCTTCCTATGATTCTACTTTACCACATTAGGCCTAACAAAGCTAAACAAATTCTTATATTGGTCCAACTTTAAAGACTTAATCCTAGTGGGAATTGAAGTGACTTCAAGATAATTCAAAAGGGTTGAAGATAATGTTTGGTGTATTTATTATTATTTAGTTATTTGGTCTAGATAATTTATAGTAGTATTTTATTTATGGGCTACATATCTCTCATTTGGGTTTAATAACTATTTAATTGGTGTTTGATTCATAGAGTTAATTAGTTTAGTATAAATAGGTGACTAAGGTTATTATAATTGGTGTGCTTTTAATTGATAAATAATAAAAGAGTCGAACGAGTTCATTCATACCGTGTTTGTGTGTTTAATCAAGGGCCTGATTTTCCAACAGACTTATACCATCCTCTCAAGCTGTGATCATGTCTCCTGTTAGGTCGACCAGCCAAAGATTCTGAAGAAACTAAAACATTGCAATATCAATGACATGGCATAGGTTAAATGAAGATCACACCAAAACAACTTCATGCATTTGACCTTTTGTCTTTGACTTTGCCTTTTCGAACATGCTAGCAAACTTTTTGTATTGATTTCTAATAAATCTGATGACTCTTAGCATCCAACTTCCTTGTTGCTTCATACCAATTTGGCCCATATTCTTCAAATCAAGCACAAAGAATTCTATAGCCTGCACTTTGACCTTTTATTTTTTACTCATTCATACATCTCACTTCTTTAATGACTAGCAACAATCTCAGTACCCAAATGCAAATCTCCTGTTAGAGCCTATAATCTATTACTGGAATGCAAATGCAAATGCAAACGCATAAGCAATAAGACAACTTACTCACACAGACATTTCGTCGAGCATGTGGTATGCATATATTAAAAATACAATTTAGAGAGGTCAAAATTTGTTCACTTCAGCCAATAATACAAGTTGTTCAACCCAACCCATGTATTATCATCAAATCCAATTACTTATGGTTACATATTATCTTTTCTATGCAAAATCAATAATAAAGTAGCTGAAAATTCAATCATTGGCCATGGTTGGAACTCATCAAGAACACTGAACAATTGTAGTAATTTGACATCAAAATAATGGAACAGGGGTTGAGAATTCATCTTCATATTGGATTGTAGGCCACAAGGGGTTTATTTTCATCGGTCCTGACAGAATCCGATTTAACCGACACACCCCAATGGAACAGGGGTTGAAACAAACACTGGTCGTAGTGTTTCGTTTGTACATAACCAGCTAACATCGTACCCCAAGTTGCCGCATCCTTGACACTTATAGGCATTTCATCAAACACTTGACGAGCACGTTCAATCTCCCGAGCCTTAATAAACCCATCCAATATTACATTCTAGGAAAGAACATCTCTCTCAAGACTTTAATCGAACACCTTATATGCATCATCAATACGCCAACAGTCACAATAGACATGAACAAGAAAGTTCATTCAACTGTGCGCATGCTTTCATGATTTATTACTTTTGTTATTATCTTCCAAGCATAAGTATACTTAATGTAATGAACTCCATCTTATGATTGCCCTTCAATGTTATATGACCAAAACTAACAGGAACATGTGTATACTTCTTTCATTTTTATTTTGACCATTGCTCAATGCTCATTTTTGTTTTAGAACTTACACAGACATTTTGTCGAGCATGTGGTATGCATATGTATGATACAATTTAAAGAGGTCAAAGTTCGTTCAATTCTGCCAATAAAATCAAGTTGTTTACCCATTTATTATCATCAAATTCCATCAATTATGGTTACATATAATCTTTGCTATGCAAAATCAATAATAAAGTACCTAAAATTGCAATCAAGAACACTGAATCTTGATATTGAATTGTAGGCCATCAGGTATGTTTTTCATTTAATTACCCACCCAGCACACCCCAAAGGAACTGGGATAATTAACTTCAAACAAAAATGAATTGCATTACAAAAGTGAACACACAAAATAGAACAAACATATTATATATATATATATATCAGTTACTCATACGCTCACAACAATCGTAATGAACTGCAAATTTACAATTTAAACACTTAAAGATCATTCTAAATTGGAGACGATTGTCATAGTAGTGACAATCATTGCTGGCACAATGACCGTCGTCTTCAATCCCTTGAACGAATGAAAGGGGGTGTGGATGCACTTTAGTATTCTCATATCTGCCCCCAAACTTCACATTTACAAACTCATAAACGCCTGTGGGATATTCGTCATATGTTTCATACTGAAGTATTGAGGGAGCACAAGCTGTATGCATAGACTGCATACATTCATGACAGTGATAGAATGGCATCTCAGGATTAAGTTGTCGCTCGCAAACTTCACAAAAATAGTCACTCTTATGGTTCTCAATCGGAAAGTAACTCAGCTTCATAGGATGCTTGTCGCACTTGTTCCTAGTTGTCTCCGGTATAAACAAAGCACACTTGACGTGTAGACGAAAATCATTACAAGTACGGCAATCAAATGAAAGATTCGGATAAAAATACCCGCACATACGACATGTATCATGCAAAGATTCGTGATTAACCAAAGAAAGTAGGTGATTTGGGTGAGAAGTATGAGTGATTTCTTTAGGTAAGAAGGCGCAGTGAACGTCAATGATGCAGTTGTTGCAATCCATACAACAGTAGGCAAATCCATTACAATGTAACTTACAAATATCACATTCGAACACCCCAAAAAACTTACGAGGAGGGGCTTTTGAATGGAGAATCAGGGTGTGCTGTTGGTGAGCAAAGTGGCCATTCAGTTTAGCAGGTAGCCGGGAGCACCACTCGTGGAGCACAAAGTTGCATTGCCCCTCACTGTCACACACGTAAATTGGGCCACTCGTAATTGGCCTCACACACCCATCACACAAAAGTTGAATCCTCTTCATTGGGTCATGATAGGATATTGGTTTTATTCTAGAAAAGGTGGGGTTTGTGATATCCTCTAGAATTAATGGGTGCTGATGAATAATACCTTGTGCTTTGTAGGTGTTCTTGTTAGAAACTTCTAACGTACTTAATCCTTTTTCCATGGAAAACAAGTGTTTTAGTATGCTATAAGATGGATCTGGAAACGGAAGATGAAGTAGATCAAGATGTTCATCATCTTTGTAGTTTTTACTGCTTGTACCTGATGAAAACAACATTGTAATGTTAAATGAGCATAAACCAATAGCATATACAGAAAAAAAAAACAAAAAAAAACTATAAACATATTAGGTAGGTAGTTAGGTCTACCTGGAGACTTGAGGATTGACAAGAATGGCTCGTCTCTTGATGTTGCACAATCTAGATGGGTATAGTATCTGCATTTCTCGCATTTATACATCCAAAGATTTGGTTGATCAAAAAACATATTACGACATACCCTACACCGTGGCCGGTTTTTAGATCTTTGATCATCGATTGGAAAGGAATAAGCAAGGGTGAGATGATGGATATGGGAGAAGACATCATTCGTAGTATCTTGGATTTGCAACTTTTGTGGTAGAAAAGCACAATCACTATGAATAAAATTAGACCTGACACACATGGAACAATGATAGAAGTTCCCCTTATGTTCCTTCCCACATGCATCACACTTGGCTAAAAGTTGTTTTGAGATGCAAATTAGTGGGTGTTTGTGGCTAGGATGATGGATGACATTCTTTTGTAGCATTTTCGTACCACAATTTACATCAAATTGAAAATAACAACGATCACAACGATACCACAAATCTCCAGACTTCTGATACCTACCACAAATTTTACAGTTCCAATCGTCCTCCCGGGACCATCCCTTCCGGTTCCAATGGGGTGCCGATTGGGTGAGGTCAAGAGCATGACCAACCTCACAAACGTCTTCCAAATTTTCTGGAAGCTCTGCACAAAATTTATGAACAGAGTAGTCACTACAATGACAACAAGAGTAGTAATACCTATGATACCAGTTGATGTCTTCCCCACATCTGGAACATAAACATTTAAAGTCTTGTTTTGCAATTAAAACATCATCATTCTCCTCCTCGTCTTCTTCAGACTCTTCTTCGCGTTGCAGTTGCTCCGACCACAAGTCTATAAGACTAAATGGATGTTCGTGTTCAAACATCATATTTTCTTGCATCATTTTCTAATAAAAATAAAGTAGTAATAGAAGAAGAAATAGACACAAAATAAGAGAGAAAATCAAAGGAGAGTTTAATAGTTTGGAAGATGGTACAATGGAAGATGAAAATCTGATCTAGCATTTATAGGCATAATACCTCTGATGATGATAATTAAAGAAATTGTAAAAATGCTAAAGCAAGGTATCTTATAAAGGGAAAATGAAGTTTGACTGAAGTCATGAATCATTCCAATCCAAACATATTTATTACACTTGTATTACGTGGAAAAAAAAGGTTGTAATCAATTGTTGATATTAATTTTGATGTTTCTTCTTTTCTTTTCTTTTCGTTTCTTTTCTTTTCTTTTCTTTTCTTTTCTTTTCTTTTATTGTTAGTTTGAAAAAAAAAAAGAATTTCTCTTTTCTCTTTAGAGAAACGTTTACTACAAGTAATACATTCACATGAATATCAGAGAACAATAATTCTATTGTTTTGGGTTTTTAAATTTAATTTATTTTTGTAGCTTGCCATTATATGGTTTGGGGTTTTTAAAAATATTTTTCAATACAAGTTCATTTTAAACATTATTCGGTCGGAATCGAAACGAAATTTGTATTGACAACCATAAAAACGAGTATTGGTACAGTTACCGAAGTTGTTCAGACAGTATCGGTTCGGTTCGTCATGGTAATAAATAAAAAAATCAATTATATTTGACCCGTTCGATTTTGACCAAAACGTAAAAGAAAAAAAGTAAACACGTTACAACGGTATAATTGGAACTTGTTTGAGTGTCTTGCATAGGAAGAATGTGAAATCTCACAAGGATATATAAGCGTCGATTTATACTTCTAAAGGTGTTGATGGCTCGGTTCAGAGGCTCTGTTTAGAAACAACTTTTTAAATCATGTGCTAAAATATTCTTATATTGGGCCAAATTATGGTTCTATAAAAACAAAATCCAAACAAAAACACCTCAAATGTTTTTATGTTTTGTGAGTGGGTAAAGAGAGATAAAGCCTCTCAGGCGGAAGGGTGTGGGGGCGGGGACACATTAGGGAGTGAGGTGGCACCCTCCCCCGTCGAGGAACACCGCTCCCCCGTTCAAATATCGGTGCACACAGGAACTCATCCCCGCTCTCCATTTTCAACCGTCGTTCCACGGTCACAAAAACAAAAAACAAAAAATAATAAATTAAATATTAAAAACCTATTTAAACCATTTCTCCATTTAAAAATATCACATAACTCAAATGCTTTTCTAATCTCTTTAACCAATCTTCATTTTATACCAAAAAATCATGGATCCAAGCCGACCGAACTCACCTCCATTCTTTCCCAGCACACCCGCTACTCCCTCGGCCCAACCCCTACTCGTATGCCCCACGACACCAATGGATCCGTATTCGTTTGGCGGTTTTAGTCAAGACCAAAACGTGTGGCTAACGCAATACCAATACCAATACCACCACCTTGCTAATAGGAAATGCATTCACAAGCAATCCAAATTCCACCGTCCCAATCGTTGACTCAAACCCGAACCTGAGCATGATTTCGTTTCTTTAGGCATAGACGATGATGTTATGCCCGAAACGAAACCACAAACCACTAAGGCTAAGAAAGGGAAAAAACGAGCACAATGAGGAAACCAAGCACAAGAAGAGGGAAGTGGGAAGGCGAAAAAAAAAAGCACACTAACCTTAAAAATGCAAAATGAAAGCGAAAAAACATGTCCTTGGCCACAATGGAGGGGAGCCCCTTGGGGTGTTAATGGGGGGGGGGGCATAATGCAGAGGAAACCAAGCACAAGAAGAGGGAAGTGGGAAGGCGAAAAAAAAAAAGCACACTAACCTTAAAAATGCAAAATGAAAGCGAAAAAACATGTCCTTGGCCACAATGGAGGGGAGCCCCTTGGGGTGTTAATGGGGGGGGGGGGGGCATAATGCAGTCCACGCTCGTGAAGGAATGACTGTGAGCCCTAAGGTTTTTTAACCACTGAAAATAACTATATTTTAATTTTATTTTTAAGCTTTGAATATTATTTAATGGGTGATGGATAGTGGAAACTTGTGAAGCCATTACATACTAAATGTAAAAAAAAATGAATATGAAGTCATGTCTAGGTGGCAGTGATGTAATAGTCACTTTTTAACGTGTTAATGAAAAGTTATGAAATAGTACCACACATGGACTAATAATCTAATTTTAGTCGTAGTGAAAGGACACTCAAATTCATAACAATAAGAGTTAATTACATAGTTAGTCCTTGTGGTTTGCACAAAATAACATACATAGGTATTAATAGTTTAAAATCACCTTCTAGGGTATTAACTTTTCATTCTGTAACGTTTGGAGGTATTAACTTCTAGGGTATTAATAGTTAGTCTTTGTGGTTTGCACAAAATAACATATTTAGGTACTGATAGAATGTGATTTTAAACCTACAAATAACGTGAATACCTTCAAACGTTACAAAATGAAAAGTTAATACCAAAAAATGTGATTTTAAACTATTAGTACCTAAGTATGTTATTTTAGACAAACCATAGGGGCTAACTATACAATTAACTCTAACAATAACAATAACTAACTTGTAATTTTTGAAGAGTAAAATAGTCAAAGGATTAAAGGGTAGTTTTTAAATTTGTTATATGATTTTAAAATTTAATGGCACTAACAAGCCCATGGACCATCTTAAAAGCAAGCAAGCAAAGAGTGCCAATAAGAACAAAATCTAATAAATTTAAAGTTTAGAGACCACCCGTAATATTCCCTGAGAACACCTTTAGGAACTTTGAATAAAGACATATAACCATAACAAGACAAGTACAAGTTACGTGTTTGACATGATTGAATCTATGATCCTTCAAACTCACTCCACCAAATCCAAAAGGGATTCTTGCAACATCCATTTGTTTCTTTTATCCATTTTCTTTAATACTATACCCATATGTTTGTTAATATCACATTCCTAATGTTACTTTAAAGGGAAGAAAAGGCCGTGATGCTATTTTTACAACTTTGCATCTTTCTCATTTTCTTACACGCTTCATTTCATAGAGAGATCTATAATTGCAACTAATAACACTATGTTCCATTAGCTGAATGCTAAAAAATAGTTTTCTTTTCTTTATTGGTCCTTAGCTAAATGCTAAAAGCATTCATATTAGGTTTCTTTTCTTTATCGGTATAATTTAATTGAAAACCATCATGCCATAAAAGAAATGTTCATTTTCTAAAAGTATTCCACATCTCATTCCTTAGCCTTATAATATTACTATTAATCGTTAGGAATCCTAGTAATCTAGTGGTATGGTGTCCTTCAATTCATTGCAAATAGAAGGTAAATGTGGAATTAAGATATACAAGAAATTTGTAGTTAGAGAGAAAAAGGTTCTATTTTTTATTTTCATATAATTTTATGGATAAAGATAAGGTTTAAGAAATTTGATGTAGCCTTTTTTTATTCAAACTTTATTTATATTCAAACCTTATTTTTTTCATTATAATTTAAGGACATGATATCTATATCTATATCTATATAATAAAGTAAACTAACGAGGGACACGTGTCATTCATTGGAGACATATTTTTTTAGTTTATTTTTTTCACTGATTAATAATAACTATTTAGTATTTTATTTTATGCTAACTTTGAGTGATTACGTGAATTGTAACTTGTTTTTTTAATTTTTAATGTAATTAAAGTGTTTTTATTTTTAATAAATATACTTTCATATATTAAAATAATTCGACCCCAACATCTTATTCTTCATTTTTTTTCTTGACACGTAGGAAAAAAGACATGATTCGATTTGAATGTTAAGTTATCTAATTGGGATAAAAACGATATTAATGACCTAATTAGAACACTTTTGAAACTTGGTTACTATTCTGTGACATATTCCCTTTATTTTATGAAAAATGGTTGTAGGTGGTTGTGAGTGGGATGAGAGAGAAAATGTTAGTGTTCATCTTTAAATTTGGGAGAACACCCCACCTTTATAATTTTTTAATATATCTTGAAAGTGATTATGAGTGAAAGAACGAGAAAATGTAATTATAAAGGTATTAAAAATATTATTTAATTGAAAATAACAAAGAAAATATAGTAATTTTAGTGTAATATAGAGTAAAAAATAGGGGTTGGGTGTGAATGCTCTTAATAAATTTAAAAAATTAAAAAATGTTATAACTTTTATAATAAGGGGTTGGGTGTGAAAGCACTTCATAAATTAAAAAAATGTTATAAATTTTATAATACATAAGTTTATAATCTAATAAGAAATAAATAAAAAAACATAGTAAAATGTTATAATATGAAAATAGTAAATCAAAGTTTATTTTTCTCAAAAATGTATATTGACGACTGTGTGTGTTAGCTGATGCAATACATGGGTTTTTAATTAAAATGTTACTTTTTTATTACTTAATATATAAAAAAAATATTTAATCAACTTGTGTAATACACGAGATTAACCTAGTATATACCAATACTAATTGTGAATGCTCTATTTGTGACCAGAAGTAGAAGCATATGGGCCTAAAAGCTCATTTCGATCCATGCAAAAACTCATAATGAACTTGAGCTAATTGTGTCCAATAAAATTTCTTAGGTTTTTAAAATATAAGCATGTGTGCTTTTTATGTCCGGATTAGCAAGACCCTACATGCATCAAGTTTAGATCCTACTCATACCACTTTTGTTAAATTGAAAAACAAAGTGCGTTGAAGTTAGTAAATTTTCCAAGTTTTAAGCAAAGGCTCAGTTGTTCTGTTCTTCTGAGGATTCAAGTTCCTTATACAAACTGATAAAAACCTTTTAGGCCCTAACGAATTGTGTAAACTAATTTTTTTAAACACCGATTAATGTTATAGCAATAAATATAGAAATTTTTGATAACAAATTGTTTAATTACCTCTGCACAGTTTATACTCTCTAAGATTTCATGCTTGATGGTTATTAACAGCTACTCAATTATCGCTCAACATTCAACAAAATACTCAATTTAGGGCTCAACAAAACACGCAATTCTGATAATTAATGAATTTGGGCTCAACATTAGAGAAAACACCGAATTTAGGGTTCAATATTCAATAAAAAAAACCCAATTTACTGCTCGACATTCAACAAAACACCCAATTTAGGGCTTAACAAAACACTCAATTCTAACAATTAACAATTGTCAATTAGGGCTAACAATAAACAATTGTCAATTAGGGCTAAGGAATTATGAGTGTTCACGGTTTGGTTTAAAATCGTGAAGCTCTCTAAACCACTCATCAGTTTGGTTTCATGTTCGGTTTTTTTTCTAAACTTTCAGTCGGTTGGTTTCAAAACTTCGAACGATAATGAAGGAGTTAGTTTGTGGTTTATACCAAAAACTGGATGTATAAGATCAGACTGGGCCATATGATTTTATTATATTTACGTTTTTAATTATGTAAACTAACTTGAGCTAAGCCCAATCTCAACATTCACGTATGGTCAATGTTTTCAGACCCGAACCGGACCAGTTGGTCAGACCGGGAACCGGAGGTTGAGCCGGTCCGGGTCATGGTATCGGGCCAAAAATGCATTGAACTAGATTTGAACCGGCGACCCGACGGTTGGACCGGGAAACCGATCGGTCGGACCGGTTTTTGGAAGAGTTGGACCGGTTTTTTATATATATTTTTTTTCAGATTTAACCCTATTGGTTTTTATAATATTTATGATACCTTCCGGTTCTTACGTCCCGTCCGACCGGTCAGGCCATTGAACCGGTAAGAAGACGGGTTCGACGTCCTGTCCGGTTCTGAAAACATTGGTTTTTTTCTTGTTTTTTTTTTTGGGAAGAAGAAAATGCCTACCTCTCTCCTCCACTTCAACGGTCTCTCTTATCCATGTCATCAAAAACATCTAAAAACATCCTTATCGTGGATGCTCTTAGAGATATTGTTGTTATCTATATTTGATGTGTTAGAAGTTTACATTACGTATAGCATTATGTGTTTTGTTAAGCTAACTCATACTCTATTCCAATTTTATTTTAAATCTACACATTTTTTCACCATGAAAATTCAATCTGTTGAGAATAATACACTTCTTTTAACACTATGATCTACACGCGCTTAGGAACACATAACATCACATATGTAGGGAAGCTTAATCCCGCGTGGTAGCGTATTTATTTTCCAACTTACTTGTGTTTAAAAATAAACTTGTAAAATTAGACATTTAAGTTTAGGGATCAACCCATAATTGTCCTAAACCACATCTTTCATTAGTTGATAGGCATTTTGAATAAAGACATATAACTACAACAAGGCAAGTACAAATTACGTGTTTGACACGTTAGAATGTGCAATCCCTCAAAGTCACTCCACCAAATCCAAAAGGGATTCTTGTAACACCCATTTGTTTCTTTTACCCTTTTCCTTTTATACTATACCCATATATTTTGTAAATATCAGATTCCTAGTGTTACTTTAAAGGGAAGAAAGGATGTGATGCTATTTTTACAACTTTGTATCTTTCTCATTTTCTTTCAAGCTTCGTTTTACGAAGAGATATATAATTGCAAGCAATAACAATACGTTCCGTTAGCTAAATACTAACTGTGTACTAGAAGTGTATGCCTATATGGGCCTAAAAGCCCATTTCAATCCATGCCAAAACCCATAATGGACTTAAGCAAATTGAGTGGTGCGAATAATTTGTTAGGTTTTTTTTTTCATGTAAACATATATGCTTTATACAGATTAAGAAGACCCTATCTTACTCATATCATTTTTTGGTATTTATTCCCTAAACAGTTTATAACCATGTCAACATGTTTATTTTGGTGAAAGTCCCTAAACAATTTATAGTCATGACTGGTTTTGAGTTCAGGTTTCCTATCTACTATGGGTGAGCAAAAACCGGGTATACCCTGATAAAACCAAAAAACTGACCCTAAAAATACCCGAGAAAAAACCAACCCTAACATAGTATGTCGGTCTTAATATCCTGAGAAACAAACATAAGGAAGACACGGAAAATGACACCTTAAAACACGTTACCATGGTGATCAAAAGTATAACAGACGAACTGGAGTTACCCTTTGACGTGTATAAATTTTATAATGAAACCCGAAGTTTTTGCAATTTGGATCATTAGCTATTCAACTAAACTCCAATTTATCTTTGTGTTTCCATACATATTTATTCAGTTACTCCTATTAACAGGAGCGGACCTACCTATTTGGGTGGGTGGGCGGCTGCACCACTTGAAAAAAAGATATTAGGGTTAAATTTCGCGCAAAATCTCGAACGCACCCCTTGAAAATTTTCAAGCGCACCCCTTGGAAATTTTCGACCGCCTCCTTTAAAAAAATTGTTATGAATTTAAAAAAAATGTAAACATTGATTTTTATTAAAATATAACCTAGTGTATATAGTTATTCTTTAACCGCTTTACTTAACAATTTACCCAATAACTTTCACTTAACAATTTAGCAATTAGCCCACTAAACATTCCATTGTAACAAGTCCAATTAACCCTACCAATTAAATTTGAAGTTAAATAAAATAACCCAACCCAACCACCCCTTCCAATTAATTCTCCCACTCTCCCTCTTCTGATCGCTCAGCGACCGACGCATGAAAGTAGTCAACAGGCACGACAACAGCGATGGCATTCTCAACGGAAAAGCTTGATTCCGGCCACCACACCACCTGGAATATAAAATTTAACGAGGTACCTTCGTTTTTCTTTTGTTTTATGTGGTTTTTAGGAGAGACAGAGTTATAGAGATGTTTTGATATTTTATGTGTTTTGATATTTTTTTTTGTGTTCTAGACTTTACTAGCATGATTTTGTTGTTTTGATGTTTTTTTTGTTGTTCTAGACTTTACTAGGGTTGAAAATTATGGATCGATTTATATGTGATAGAAACTATGAGTAGGGAAGTTTTGGCGAGATTTCTCATGAGGAACCATTAGAAAAGTAACTCTAGATGATGTTTTGCATAGATTTCAAAAAATGAAAACCTGTATAGCACAATTTTGAACATGTTAATAATGACGTTTGATGTGTTTTTGATGGTTATATAAATTTTAGTTTGATGTTCTTTTGTTTTACATCACCCGATCCGATGAACCGATTCTTTTATATATACCTAAGGGCCTAAAATTTTTAAAAATATTCTTCACCCTCATTGAAAATTTCCTGAGTTCGCCACTGGATATCAACTCGAGTTTGATAATGGTTTGTTTTGGAAGAACAGTTGATTCACTTTATTTTGCAAGAACAGTTATTCCTGTATGAGCCAAAGCATATCACTTTATTCTGATTCACTTTGTCATGTTTCACACTTGCTCCGTCAGAAATGGGACCTACCTGAGGTCCTACAACTAATTGTTTCTTTTATCATTATTTGGTGGTAATATTCATGTTCTTCTATCTGAGTAGTTTTTTTTTCCTTTAAACCTTTTAGTTGAGACTTGAGATAGGTGATGAAACAATGGTTAACCGGGCAGGGTTAACACACTGGTCTCGTCAAGAAGGGTTAACCCCTTCCTCTCGAGGATCGCTGGCTGGATCACCGGTGGGTTGATCTCCTGCACAAGGAAACAAACCGTGACTCGTAACAAGGAGGATGGGGTGGGGGGTGCTCCTTGTTACCACTCTCCGGCGTGAGAATCAGTAATTTGCTTGAGAAGCAAAGTAAGATAGTAGTAGTAGTGAGAGAGTTGTGAAGAGATACCTCGAACCTGGTTTAGGGTTGGTATTTATAGCCGAGGAGTGAAGGAGGAGGATGATGGACGGACTGACGACGTGCTGCACCTTTGCAGGTGTGTCAGGCTTGTCGGTTGTGGATGTTACGCCATGTCAGTCAGTTGCTTACGTAGCTCTGACAGGTAACTGCCATTGGTGCCACTTGCACTGTGGTGTCAGTCCCACTTGTTGAGTGCATAGGATGCGGTGCAAGCCGCATCGCTGTATGCGGTAACACCTGATGTTACCGCGTCTCCTGCTTGTGATCAAGAAATACGCGAGATGCGGTGCTAGCCGCATCGTCGTCCACGGAGACCGTTTGCCTGCATCCCTTGTCGTGACGAAAATGCCCATATGATGCGGTGCCAGCCGCATCGTTATGTTCATCTACTTCTACGCCTAAGGTAAGGCTTCTCATCCTCAGACTGATTGGATTCGAAGGATGTGACCGCATGGGTGCGGTTCATTACTGGCGGGGGTTTGTTTGATACGGGTGATGGTCGATCTGGGACCATACCCCTTCAAGTCCCCCCCAGTCTAGTGTTGCTGCCTCGTGCAAGTTGCATGTGGGAGGAGCACTGGACTATAGTATAGAAAGGTAGTTGGCAGCCTGGAGAAAATTCTAGGCCACATAGGTGGCGTTCACTTTTCGTCGATCAGGCTGGGGATCTGGTAGAGTCGTGTGACGCCTCTTCCGTACCGGTGAAGGAATTTCGTCTGATGCGAAATTCTCAGCCGTTCTATGTCACCAGGTGGATTGCCACCTGTTGTTGTGTCGATGGTCTCTTGGAGACCTTTTTAGTTATGTTGCACAAACTTCGAACCAACCTCTGAGATGGTGGTTGAGGGTATGCACAAACTTTCAACCTCTGAGATGTGTTCCTGTCTTCAAACCAATTTTTGAAGTGGTGAATGAAGAAGAGAGGACGCTTCGAACCAATCTCTGAGATCGGGATTAAAGGTAGTTGATGTTGCAAGGGCTTTGCTCAAGCTCTATGTTCAGCCATAAGATGACGATCCCCTTTTTTGTTGGGTGTTCGTGTTCATCGTCATAGCTCTCTAGTAACCGCACGTCCTTTGCGGTTACCTCATTGCGTCATTGTTGGCCATGTTTGGTCGAACAATGTGAATCTGTACTATGGGTAAATAAACATGGTCATAGGGAAGGGTATGCCCACCATTGTTTATTCTATGCGGCCCATAGGCGGGCAAACAAAGTCATAAGCAGACTTGTTACCGTTGTTCGGACGCTTGCTGTTCGACAAGGGCTGTTTCTGGACTCTTATCTGCACTCTTTCTGGAGCCCCTTGCCTTCACGCTCCAATACCGAGTTTGCCTTGAAGTAGCCTCGCTCGGTGATGTGGAGTTAGTTTGGCTCTTCCGTAGCAACCACTCTGCGGAAGCTATGGTTATGTCCGCAGTGAATCATGAGTGTCTGCGGTTTTGCATTCCCATATTCGCCTGAAGCGGGTGTGTTGCTCGGATGTGGCTCTTGAAGGTTCAGGAGTCAAGGTTGCTGATGTGCGTGCACGTATATTCCCTTCCTTCTTCGTGTTGAAGAAGTTGTTTATGCACCCTCTGTGGTTGTGAACCGGACAGGAGGGATTTGAAGCTTGAAGAGAATGAAGGCAATGCGGTTTACCTGTTTCTGAGATGCGGTTCAGTCCAAAGAACAACGCTGGTTCTGAGCATCTGACACACCTAAACGGGCTCGTGTGTGTCATTTCCGCATATTCCACGTGTGCTCGTCGATAGTGCGGATAGGTATTATACCCCGTTATAGTATAGAGATATATATTTTTAATTATTTTTAGGGGTATGTAAAAAAACGACATGCGGTATGGGTTATGGTGCGGTATACCAGAGAAACCGCATGCCGCTTATTGTTGGATAATGTAGTCGCTTTTTGTTGCCCACGTGGCTGATCTCACGTGTGAGTTGGTGAGGTCATTCGGTCATGTGCTGAAATGAAAGGACATTTGCACTGCCCGAGGCATTAAATGCACTGTAGCAAAGAGTGTAAAGGTCTCTTTTGTCAGGCGCGTGGGCGGCCACGCGCGCGTGATAACCGTCAGCGAAAACGGCGCTTGACACGTGGGGGTGTCGCGTAATTCGTTCTTTTTGAACGTGGTGATTCTTTTTCTCCCTCCGCATTAATTGCGATGGGTATATAAGGGGAAACCGTTCGTGGTTTCCCCTCACTTGTTCGAAATTTCAAAAATTTGCCGGTGAGAGAACATTTCTTTGTCTTCTCCGACGATACTTCTTGAACTTCCGGTGAGGTTGAGTTTAGTTTTTCCACTCACTTTCTTTCGTTTCTTCGACATTTCTGATGGCTGAACCATCAAGTCCACATAATGTGGAAGGTGAAAACCCGGAGCCTTCATCGCCGGTGGTGGCAGAGGAAGAAGGGGGGGGGGGGGGGGGGGGGGAACCGCCGGTGGTGGTTTACCGGTGCTAAAATGGACCAAGAATTCCTTTGATCGTCTGATTCTTGACGTCCAAATGCCCCCAGAATATGGGGCCTTTTATCCATCGGAGGGTGACACCGGTGCCGATGCTCCGGCCGGTTATGTTAACATGTGGGCAGACTTTTTTGGTGACTTTAATCTCCGGTTACCTTTGACTGTTTTTGTTATTGAGGTTTTGGAGTGGTACAAGATCCACATTTCTCAACTGAGTCCGTTGGGTATGATCCGGATTCGAAATTTTGAGTCGACCTTTCGTGCTCTTGGCATAGAGCCTTCTGTTGGAGATTTCCGATGGTTTTATCAAATGACGGTATCCTTGGGGTTCTTTTCTTTCCGTCAACGAGATGGTAGTCCCAAACTGATGACTCCTCCCAAGGGTATGACGAAGTGGAAAATGAAGGTCTTTTACATCAAAGCTGCTGCAATTGTTGCAAATATGACGTTTCGGAATGTGACCGAGACGATCATAACAGAGACCATTGCGGTCCCGAGTTTGAAGACGGTGGAGTGGTTTCCGCGGTTGCAGACCATTGAATGGGTGAAGCTGAGCAACACACAGTTGTGGTTGTTGCGCATGATGTTGTGCGTTCGCTATCAGAGGATGCTCCCTTATGGAGGATGTTTGCCCCGGATTTCCAGGGTCAGGTTGAAACAGTTGTTTGTGCGGATGGCGAGGAGGAGTTTAATGTCATCATTCGAGATAACTTCCGGGTGCCTACTGAGGCCGCATTGGCAGTTGAGTTACCGCGGGGCAAAGGTATATTTAGGAATCCTTTTTACTTGTAATAACAATAATGGTTTCACTAACTCGCCTTTTGGATGGTTTCCATGCAGGTGATCTTGGGGCCTTAGGGGACCCTAACGCGAAGGGTGTGCCTAAGAGGCAAGTGGTGAAAGGCGTACGCTTTCGCCAAAAGAAAATACCGGAGGTCACTGTTGTGCCTCATCTGGTGCCGCAGGCGGCAGGTATCTCTCACTCTCCTTTCCGTAGATACATGGATTATGTGATAGTATCTGATACCCTTGAGGGTTTGGGTACAGCTGCGGGTGGCCATGCTGCGGGTTCGCAGTCTGTTGTTGGGAAGAGGCAAGTAGAAGAGACGGCCGCTGGTGCCGGTGGACCGAAACGTCGGAGGTTGCAGTCCAAGAGGACTGGTCCGACACCAAAGGAACCTGCGGTTACTGTTGGTAAGTGTTGTATAGCGTGTCTCAAGTGTTACGCACAACTTGTGTTTTGATAGTTTTTTGACTTTGTTTTGCAGAGATTTAAGATAAAGATTTTTCTATCTTTGATGCTCCGTCGTCACCCCCGCATGCCACGGGTGCGGGTGCGTCTGAGGAACCTTCGACGCCTTTTGTCAAGGTGGTGCCTGATCCAACCGTGCGAACGGAGGGTACTGCGGAGAAGGTTGCGACCCAGATTTTCGATACCGTTGATTCCTCCAACAACCTAATCTTTCCTAATGAGGGTGATAATTTGGATCTAGGGTTTTCGGATTCTGGGAGACAAAAGTCTGATGCGGAGGCGCAGAAGACTGATGATGAGCCGCATAAGTCTTCTGCTGGTGTGAAGGTTACCGGTTCGGCTACCGGTGGTGCGGGTTATGATGGGCCTCCAATTCAGCCTGGGGAGTCTGAATTGGAGTATTATTACCGCACGTATACCCAGGGTCGGAGTACTGTTTATCACCGACCCCCCTGGACTGTTATGCAGGGGGATGATATTTCCAATGACCCTTCTGCGTGTAAGGAGATTCTGGGTGGTCTGGGCACCCCATATGAAGTTGAACGTGCCCGTTCTGCACCTCGGGAGCTGCGCATCAACCAACTTTCTACCATGCTAGTAGGAAGTTCCATAGTGGCGAACGCCATTTTGGAAGACTACAAGGTGTTAGGCCGCAGGGAGGAGGAAGCTGCTCGCATGCGGACCGAAGCGGAAGAGTTGGTCAAGGCTGCTCGTGCGGGTGCGGAGCAGCTTGAGAAGGACAGAGCTGCTTTTAAGAAGCAGAAACAGACCTCGGAGTGGGCTGCCACTGCTCAGCTAAAACAGGTTCGTACTCTTGCCAAACTCCTTTCTGATGAACGCAAGAGTTGGAACGAAAAGTTGTCCAATGAGCGCAAGAAGTGGAATGAATCTTGGGCTAAGTAGAATGACAATCTGTTTGGTGCTCGTCAGGAGTTGACGAATGCCAAGGCAGCGAACGTTGCCTTGGGCAAAGAGAAGGCTGCAGCTGAGGTGATTGCGGTTAAAGCGCGGCAGGCGGAGGCCGGGCCCGTAAAGGCGCTTGAAGAGGCCAAGGAAGCGGGGGCTCGTGCTGCGAAGGCCCTTGAGGAGGCCAAAGAGAGGGAGAGCTGCTCTTCTAAGGCTCTTGAAGAGGCGAATGCCGAGCGCATTCGTTTGGATAAAGTTGTTGCCAGCCTTCAGGTATGATTTGTTACCTCTGTTGTATATTTCTCTGCTTTTTGAGAATATTTTCTGAGTAAACTGTTTTCTGCTCTTTGACAGGCTGAAGTTCAGGCCCGCGAGGTTGCGGTTACGGATCTTACAGCCCGTGCGGCTGTTGCGGAAGAGCGGGCTAATGCCGCTGTTGAGGCCAAGGATGCCTTGACATCTTCTTTTAACCAGCTTGAGGCTGACCGCGAGTGGATGCAGAGTCAGGGTATCACGCGTGTAAGTATCCCTTGCCTTTATATTTGCTTGAATTAGTATCCGAGTCTTATCATCCTTTTATTGCAGATTGTTCAGGCTATCATGGATGCACCTGAGACCGCAACTGGTTTGGATTTGGTCAAGGAACGTGCCCGCGATGCCGGTTTTAAAGCTGGTTATAACCGCTGGATTGCTCATATGAACATAATGTCTATAGGCGGTGTTATCGAAGAGCGATCCGGGTTTCGTGACGTGGACACCGAAGGTCGCCTGAACGCAGCTGTAGCCTCTTTTTATGATACGTCCCTCGCTTGTGTGGAGAAGTTGGACGGCTATTTAGAGGTTGTGGATTACGTTAACCGGCTGCGGATGCTGTATGCTGATGCAGAAGAGGAAAATCCCGCTGGTGGTGCCTGAGATGGTGCGGGAACCAGCGGTACAAAATAGGGTTTAGGTTGGCTAGTGTGCCCCCTTTTTGTTTTCCTCTTGTATATACTAGGAACTTTATGTAAATCCGTTAAGCATCGCGTGGGTGCTTGAATTTTTTGAATATAAAGTTTATTGTTCAATTTGTACAGGTGTTTTTAATTCTTGCATGTCTGAACGTATGTATGCGGATCTCTACCCATTGTGAATGGGGTCGAGTGTACTCCATACTGTTGCGGTATGAGTATGCGTCAATTCCATTGTTTGCCTTTTTTGGCTCAGGAATTGTGTTAGGTTAACAGAAACTTGTCTATCCGGCCGGATAAACAATGGTTAACCGGGCAGGGTTAACACACTGGTCTCGTCAAGAAGGGTTAATCCCTTCCTCTCGAGGATCGCTGGCTGGATCACCAGTGGGTTGATCTCCTGCACAAGGAAACAAACCGTGACTCGTAACAAGGAGGATGGGGTGGGGGGTGCTCCTTGTTACCACTCTCCGGCGTGAGAATCAGTAATTTGCTTGAGATGCAAAGTAAGATAGTAGTAGTAGTGAGAGAGTTGTGAAGAGATACCTCAAACCTGGTTTGGGGTTGGTATTTATAGCCGAGGAGTGAAGGAGGAGGATGATGGACGGACTGACGACGTGCTGCACCTTTGCAGGTGTGTCAGGCTTGTCGGTTGTGGATGTTACGCCACGTCAGTCCGTTGCTTACGTAGCTCTGAAAGGTAACTGCCATTGGTGCCACTTGCACTGTGGTGTCAGTCCCACTTGTTGAGTGCATAGGATGCGGTGCAAGCCGCATCGCTGTATGCGGTAACACCTGATGTTACCGCGTCTCCTGCTTGTGATCAAGAAATACGCGAGATGCGGTGCTAGCCGCATCGTCGTCCACGGAGACCGTTTGCCTGCATCCCTTGTCGTGACGAAAATGCCCATATGATGCGGTGCCAGCCGCATCGTTATGTTCGTCTACTTCTACGCCTAAGGTAAGGCTTCTCATCCTCAGACCGATTGGATTCGAAGGATGTGACCGCATGGGTGCGGTTCATTACTGGCGGGGGTTTGTTTGATACGGGTGATGGTCGATCTGGGACCATACCCCTTCAAGTCCCCCCCCCCAGTCTAGTGTTGCTGCCTCGTGCAAGTTGCATGTGGGAGGAGCACTGGACTATAGTATAGAAAGGTAGTTGGCAGCCTGGAGAAAATTCTAGGCCACATAGGTGGCGTTCACTTTTCGTCGATCAGGCTGGGGATCTGGTAGAGTCGTGTGACGCCTCTTCCGTACCGGTGAAGGAATTTCGTCTGATGCGAAATTCTCAGCCGTTCTATGTCACCAGGTGGATTGCCACCTGTTGTTGTGTCGAAGGTCTCTTGGAGACCTTTTTAGTTATGCTGCACAAACTTCGAACCAACCTCTGAGATGGTGGTTGAGGGTATGCACAAACTTTCAACCTCTGAGATGTGTTCCTGTCTTCAAACCAATTTTTGAAGTGGTGAATGAAGAAGAGAGGACGCTTCGAACCAATCTCTGAGATCGGGATTAAAGGTAGTTGATGTTGCAAGGGCTTTGCTCAAGCTCTATGTTCAGCCATAAGATGACGATCCCCTTTTTTGTTGGGTGTTCGTGTTCATCGTCATAGCTCTCTAGTAACCGCACGTCCTTTGCGGTTACCTCGTTGCGTCATTGTTGGCCATGTTTGGTCGAACAATGTGAATCTGTACTATGGGTAAATAAACATGGTCATAGGGAAGGGTATGCCCACCATTGTTTATTCTATGCGGCCCATAGGCGGGCAAACAAAGTCATAAGCAGACTTGTTTGTAGGTCCCTTTTCGCGGAGGATTACGAACCTAAACCTTGTTATACAAACCTACTAGCGAGTGCGGAATCCAAGCTAGTAGGCAAACCGAGATGAAGCAAGTAGAGAAACAACACACAAAAGTTCACCGATTAACACCACTGTATTAATACGTATGAAGGTTCCGGTTACAAGCACAATGTTTACAATCAGTTTGCAAACTCTCAAAGTGGATGTGTGTGTGTTTCGGACAGAACTCTCTCTAACTTTCTGTCTATGTGCATCTTCCTTTCACACTACACTGCATGGGTATATATATACCCAGCCTATGATGTCTGGTCGAAGGATCCGATAGATGGTCCGAAGGATCATCTATCGAAGACAAGTCACTCGAAAGATCAGCAGGGACCTCGAAAGATCACCTTTCGAGGTCTAAGCATTCGAAGCATATCTTTCATGGGGATCGAAGGATCCACATCATCCTTCGATCCCTTATCCTTCGACTCAGACACTTTACATTACAACATATTGGCCAAGTCAAACTAGGAGGATAGTTGACTTGGTCAACTTACAGACCAACTTTGGACATCGTTTATATACAGACCGAATACAGACAAAGTACAGACACAAGTGCACCAACAAACTCCCCCTTGGCTGTAGCTTTGTCTTTATCTTCTATAGATGTAGACTCGTCTCGAACTTCGACGGTCTTTGGTCTTCGAGTTCTCAAAACTCTGATGTCCTTTCACGTCTTCAAAGTCGGAGGATCTTCAAAGTCTTCACGTCTTGAAAGCAGAGAGTGTATCAACAAGCTACCCGTATCATGTAGGAAGTGTGTTGACAAACTCCCCCTTAACATAAGCTCCCCCTTGGGTTATGCTCGTGAAATACTTTAACTTTATGAAGTGAGATCCTTGTGGTGTTGATGATGGCCAGCGGCAACTCGATCATCTTCATCAGTTGAGTGCCTTCACGTTGTGTCTTTATTCCAAAGCTTGTCATCGACCATGTTCTCCTAGCCTTTAGAATCTGCACATGCAAGAAATCTAAACGCGCAATGAGAACAACTGCTTGGAATATAGTTAGTATAACCAAAAGACACACTAATGACCATGTCATAATCAAACACCGTCCGACAGTTTGAAAGTTTAATAAATTTGTCAATTTTAGCCTTTAACTTTCAAAACTTGCAAATTTAACAACTGCTTGGAGTATAGTTAGTATAACCAAAAGACACACTAATGACCATGTCATAATCAAACACCGTCCGACAGTTTGAAAGTTTAATAAATTTGTCAATTTTAGCCTTTAACTTTCAAAACTTGCAAATTTCGACCGTTTATGAAGATTTAGTCAATTCGGTTTTCAGTCAGGTTTCAGGTAACGAAGACTCGAGCTCCAACATCGTACGATCGAAAATAAAGTAGAAAGAAAATCTTTTTGGCTTTTATAAAGTTTATATTAAAACAAGCCTAAAATCTTTTTGGTATTTTTGAAATTAAAAGACAACAATTTAAAATCCTTTGAGTGTTATCAAACGACATCACCGCTAATGTCGTGCTGATATGCACCAAACGACGAAACTGTTTAAAAGAAAAACAATAAAAGTTAAGCAGTAAATAAATATATACAGACATTCTTTTTGCGAGTTTCGAGGGTAAGAGAATCATATCAGTGTACGGTCATGCCAAAACACTCTTGTTGTTCAGTTAGTTAACATTAAGATAAGCATCCTATAACAATTATCGGTATTGTTGTCCACTTAAGCTCAACTTATCAGATGTAATCATGGCGAGGGGATACGTTAAGGTATGATTTATACTTACCGACCGGTGTTCATCCACATCACGACACATTCCCGTATCAAGGTATGCACGAGAGTTCATCTTACCGGTGAGTATACCGATTATCATCTGTTTGACCGTATAAAATGTGAGATACTCACTTATTTTGATTTGAAAACAAGCCCTATGTGATATAATCACTTATTGATGAGGAACTTGATTTTCATATGCATGAGGGCACAGGTGCAAGTCCGTGAACAGGTCAGTACTTCCGTACAGCAGAGAGACGAACTTGACACCCGGATAAATGTGATATTTTTATCACTTATTTGATTGGACATGTGATTGTTTATCACTTATTGAGGTCGAATGCAGTATGTAATATGTACACGTATGTATAGTATCATGGAAGATCTAGACTTGCGTCCCCGTTATTTTTCGGTAAAAGATACAACCATGATACCCAGATGATAAGCAGCATAAAGACCGAATATCTCAGAACCTCGGCAATCTATCAAACGAAATTTCGGTACTAAGACCATATGCCAATGAATGGTTCCCACCTGGTCTTCAGTCGATTAAGATTTATATCACCCTGCACACTTTAAAATGATTGTGAGCCTACCGATACATCTTATATAGAGCTGCTTATCGTTTTTCATTTAAGGTTTAAAGAGGTTTGGATAGACCACTGATGTACTATCATTTTCTCTTTTGCTCTCCAGGAAACTCATTTTTGTTTTTCTATTGTTTTTGTGTTTTTGAAATTTTTCGATGTTTTTGTATTTTCTGATTTTTGGATTTACTCCCCCTAAAATCAATAAACTAAGATAAATTTAAAAACACACAAAGATATTTACAAAAATGATTTTCCGATGTTGGTTTACTCTTGCTTGACCTTAATGCCGTTTACCAAAATTAAGTTTTATCAGAAAAGATTTAACAAATTTTGGAAAAATGAGTTGGCATGTCGGTAAGCGGTGCGGACCATGACAACATTGATGAGTTTCATATTGAAACAATCACGTGTAAGGTGATATCCGAGATCAACGTGTCATGTCAAAGAGTGCTGTACGAGATAATAAAAAAATTCAACAAGTAGCTTAAATATCGACAAGTATAGGAGAGATTAGAAATTTAAAAACCGTATCCTGCAACTGTTTCGTGCATTGCAAGGAATCTGAACATTCTCCCAAACTGGATATCCACCCGGTGTGGATTTCAAGGTCGATTTTGTAGCTACTGAATAATCTCTTGACAGCAACAAGATCATAAACCTCCGGGTCCGGCTGGTCTTCCACATTGTACCAGCGAAGGTCTTTGACTTTCTCTTTCAGAAATGGTGTGTGAATGTTCAATC
This sequence comes from Helianthus annuus, assembly GCF_002127325.2. Lineage (NCBI taxonomy): Eukaryota > Viridiplantae > Streptophyta > Magnoliopsida > Asterales > Asteraceae > Helianthus > Helianthus annuus. The sequence goes on along the minus strand of NC_035448.2, from coordinate 2,963,031 downwards.
CAAGCCAAGGCATCGGCACACATTTCACTTCATTCGTTCCTGAGGACCCGATCAAAAACCATAATGACCAAAATTTTGTCACGTTCTCCATTTGGTCGAATTTTTGCACCATCATTCAAACACATTCTTTCATCAGACTTTTTGTGTTCTTTTCTTCTTCCCTCTCTCCACCAAAGGCAACAATTTCTTCTGTCGCCTATCTTGTGCAAGAACGTTCCACTATCGATAATCCTATGACTATCGATAGTTCCTCCAGGAACTTCCTGCACACTCACTCAGAGGTTAGTTGGAGAGTGGGACCCAAGCCTTCATAGACTTGGGTTGCCCCTGAGAATCAAGAAATGTAATTTCAACCTCTTGATAATTTTCAAGCACAACACCTCCCCCTGAACTTTCACCTGATTTAGGTTTCCAAGTTTGTTTTTGTTTACCAAATTTTTGTTTTTGTTTACCAGATTTTGTATTATGTACAATTTCTGGTTTTAATGGTTGTGACAAACTCGGTTTCCTTTTAACCGCCGTTTCCGGTTTTAAAGCCTTTTCGATCACCTTTACATTTTTATGTCGTTGTTTTGTTTCTTGTTCTTTAATAGTGCGTTTATCATGTTTTGGAGAAACAGGACGACGTTGTAAGTGACCTCGTTCAGTGGGGGTTCTTTCAACAAAATTTGGTTTGGGTGAGTTTGTGCAGTCTTTAATGATGTGCCCAAACTTCCCACATTTGAAACAAGTTCTCCTTTCAACAAACTTAGGAGAATTTGTTCGACTAGCAGATGTCGAACCTGTAGAACCTGAGGTACTTGCTCGTTCATCACACCCGTTTGTGTGTTGGGTGTAATTGTTATCGCTATTTCGTTTCAAAATCTTGACTTGTTGTACAAAATCAGTGTTTGATTTGTTTTCAAAAGTCTCAATTTTATCTGTACCTCTTGATGCTACAAATTTAACATCTTTTCCTTTCTTCATGTAACGAGCTCCTTTTGATTCAACCTTAGCCTTTGGCTTTGGAGCTCGTTGTTGTTGTTTACCCTTAAAAGCAATTGGTTGTTGCTTTGTCGGTGATTTCTGATTTCCAAATTGTTTTCTAATTTCAGCCTTTGGAATTGGATCACATTGAGTTACAGTAACTCCAGGGATTTTCTTTCCCAAAAACTGGTTTGTAGTATCTTCAAACACTTTGTCAATCAAGGATTGATTGACGTTTTTGATTGGAAAATCTTTGTCTGAATAAATTTTACTATCACCGATTAAAGTATACAACAAGTCATTGCTTTTAACAGCAAACACACTTTCTTTGTCATTCGTGACATCTTTGACAGGGTTTATCACTTTCTTGGCAACAGGTTGCACGACAGGAGTAGGAGGATCACAAAGAATATGATTCTCAATTGGAATTTCTACTCCTTTCGCCTCATCAAGTGATTCATCCTGGTCATTCACATCTGATTCATCATCTGAAGAATCACATTCCTCAATAGTTGGAGGACTTTGATTTGAAGCACATGATGACTTTTCTTTGTTATCAGATGAGCCCTCCGATGAATTGTCCGGTTTGAACCCTAGCCCAGTAGCAAATTCCTCAACGTTAAGAGGCACACTGGGTTCATACCGCGGCATTTCCTCTTCATCGGGCATCTTGGTATAGTTGTTCATCAAGGGGGGTGGACACGCCTTATACCCTACACCTTTCACATTACCTTTCAGTTTTTGAACGTCTATGATGTGATCGAGCACAAATCGGGAGTTAGAATAACTCTCCAGCTTTTGCTTGATAGCATCATGCTCGCATTTGGCAATGGCTAACTCCTTTTTGGTTTCCTCAACAAGATTAATATAATCGTTAATACTAACTTGTTTATGATAAACAACTTTGTTCAATTCGGAAACACTTTTCTTTAGGGTTTCAATTACAGATTTAAAATCCTTTTCGTTTTGAGTTAACACTATGTTTGCCTCTCTGCACTTGGACAGTTCAATAACCAAACTTTGATTGTGACTATGAACCGTTTCAGATTCACGTTTCAATTCATCACATTTAAGTTTCATGTCGGCACAATCACTACATATGCTAGGAGTTTTAGCTTGAACCTGACTTGTAGAATCTGTGACACTATCCACAAATGCAGTCTGAGAAGAGAAAGATCCACCTTCAGTGAGAATCTTCTCCATTTCGCTCGATGTAGCATCAGCTTTCTTGATCAAGTCAGATTTTTGACCTTTTGTCTCCTTGGCATCATCCGACAAATTATCAGCTTCAGATTCAGTTCTTTCGTTTAAATCTGATTTTTCATTTAAACCTGATTCTTCATCCGAGCTGCCACTATATCCTGAACTGTCATCATTTCCCGAAGGTTCATCATCATTGACATTTTTGACAATTTCAGCATAGAACGCAGTTCTTGTTTGATCATCGTTTCCTAACTGTGTGTCCGGACCACAATCAACACTTGGATCAAATTGAGGCTGTGTTGTGGAAACTTGGGCTTGTACTTGGGTTTGATTGAACTGTGGACACGGAGAAGAGCTTGTATTGGATTCAAATGCCGTTTGAAGCTTCGGTTGCTGAACAGAACTAGAACTAGCTGAAGGACCAAAACCAGGCAAATACACTTCCGTGCTTTGAGTAGGTGTAATCCTTTTGGCTTTTCGAATTTCCACTTCGTTCTTTTGCTCCAACTTCTGAATGAATTCATAGATATTAACATTGACAGCATCTAAAACACCCGCATGCTTTAAAAACTCTATGAATGGGTTCCACTTTGGAGGTAGAGCATCAGCAAACCGTGCTACCATTTCCTGTTGAGATGTACGAACACCAGAATAACACATTTCACACATCAAACGATAACAACGAGTAGTCATATCATTTAGGGTTTCATTCTCTAAGAAATGAAATGATTCGAATTTCTTCTTCAACAGATCCTGGCGTATCTTTCTAGTAGCTGCATATCCTTCTCCTTGTTCTACCACAAAATTCTGCATGTTTTGACTTTGCTTTGACACCAAAGCCCATTGATTTGCATTGATTGAAGGCTGTGGAATCATACTCTTTGCCCAATCTGCAGCAGTGACTAACTCTTGATTGTATCGTGAGTCCAAACTCCAATCCCATGGACTTGTACAGCTCATTTTGATCAAATATTAATTGAGATCCTTCACAAACACAAACTGTTAAGTTTAAACAGACAAGAATTGAAAGATAAAAGCCTGTTCGAAAGATCAAGACTAGTTCGAATGATCAACAGTGATCGAAAGATTACTGTTGAGTTTCGAGCAAAGTCTTCGAAAGATTCACAATGAAAGATCCTTATCTTTCGACCAATTATCACGAAAATTCACAGTTCGAAAGATCTTTATCTTTCGAATACTGATCTCGAAAGATTCACAATGAAAGATCCTTATCTTTCGAGATGAATCCTTATCTTTCGGACTACTATCTTTCGAAAAGATTCCACACACGAAGGATAATTCTTAGACTTCGAAAGATTACTCGAAGGATGCTAATCTTTCGAGCTGTCCCTGATCGAAAGATGATCTTTCGAAGTCGAAGGATATCTTTCGGAACTTTCTGACACACTGACACAAAGTTGACGGGTAGGTGAGAAAGGTGATGGGTTGGTGCACAACTTTCGGCAGAAGGTATGTGCAGACCCAACTTTTCACCAAACTTTGAAAAGTTTTCCCAAAATGGACAACACCTTATCCACAACCAGTCGCCGGAATTATGAACGGAAAATGGCCGGAAAAATCAAAGTCTCTTAAAAACAAGTTTTCAAGTTACCCAACCCAACCTCGAACACTCCCGAAGGTTTAGAAACCGTTTTTCAGTTTAAACAAGCAAGAAAACCACCAAAAACGGGTGCTAAACCAAGTGTTCAAACACACCAAGAACTTGAACAACCCGGTTTTAAACAAGGTAAAGAGCCAAGCTCTGATACCACTTGTAGGTCCCTTTTCGCGGAGGATTACGAACCTAAACCTTGTTATACAAACCTACTAGCGAGTGCGGAATCCAAGCTAGTAGGCAAACCGAGATGAAGCAAGTAGAGAAACAACACACAAAAGTTCACCGATTAACACCACTGTATTAATACGTATGAAGGTTCCGGTTACAAGCACAATGTTTACAATCAGTTTGCAAACTCTCAAAGTGGACGTGTGTGTGTTTCGGACAGAACTCTCTCTAACTTTCTGTCTATGTGCATCTTCCTTTCACACTACACTGCATGGGTATATATATACCCAGCCTATGATGTCTGGTCGAAGGATCCGATAGATGGTCCGAAGGATCATCTATCGAAGACAAGTCACTCGAAAGATCAGCAGGGACCTCGAAAGATCACCTTTCGAGGTCTAAGCATTCGAAGCATATCTTTCGTGGGGATCGAAGGATCCACATCATCCTTCGATCCCTTATCCTTCGAATCAGACACTTTACATTACAACATATTGGCCAAGTCAAACTAGGAGGATAGTTGACTTGGTCAACTTACAGACCAACTTTGGACATCGTTTATATACAGACCGAATACAGACAAAGTACAGACACAAGTGCACCAACATTGTTACCGCTGTTCGGACGCTTGCTGTTCGACAAGGGCTGTTTCTGGACTCTTATCTGCACTCTTTCTGGAGCCCCTTGCCTTCACGCTCCAATACCGAGTTTGCCTTGAAGTAGCCTCGCTCGGTGATGTGGAGTTAGTTTGGCTCTTCCGTAGCAACCACTCTGCGGAAGCTATGGTTATGTCCGCAGTGAATCATGAGTGTCTGCGGTTTTGCATTCCCATATTCGCCTGAAGCGGGTGTGTTGCTCGGATGTGGCTCTTGAAGGTTCAGGAGTCAAGGTTGCTGATGTGCGTGCACGTATATTCCCTTCCTTCTTCGTGTTGAAGAAGTTGTTTATGCACCCTCTGTGGTTGTGAACCGGACAGGAGGGATTTGAAGCTTGAAGAGAATGAAGGCAATGCGGTTTACCTGTTTCTGAGATGCGGTTCAGTCCAAAGAACAACGCTGGTTCTGAGCATCTGACACACCTAAACGGGCTCGTGTGTGTCATTTCCGCATATTCCACGTGTGCTCGTCGATAGTGCGGATAGGTATTATACCCCGTTATAGTATAGAGATATATATTTTTAATTATTTTTAGGGGTATGTAAAAAAACGACATGCGGTATGGGTTATGGTGCGGTATACCAGAGAAACCGCATGCCGCTTATTGTTGGATAATGTAGTCGCTTTTTGTTGCCCACGTGGCTGATCTCACGTGTGAGTTGGTGAGGTCATTCGGTCATGTGCTAAAATGAAAGGACATTTGCACTGCCCGAGGCATTAAATGCACTGTAGCAAAGAGTGTAAAGGTCTCTTTTGTCAGGCGCGTGGGCGGCCACGCGCGCGTGATAACCGTCAGCGAAAACGGCTCTTGACACGTGGGGGTGTCGCGTAATTCGTTCTTTTTGAACGTGGTGATTCTTTTTCTCCCTCCGCATTAATTGCGATGGGTATATAAGGGGAAACCGTTCGTGGTTTCCCCTCACTTGTTCGAAATTTCAAAAATTTGCCGGTGAGAGAACATTTCTTTGTCTTCTCCGACGATACTTCTTGAACTTCCGGTGAGGTTGAGTTTAGTTTTTCCACTCACTTTCTTTCGTTTCTTCGACATTTCTGATGGCTGAACCATCAAGTCCACATAATGTGGAAGGTGAAAACCCGGAGCCTTCATCGCCGGTGGTGGCAGAGGAAGAAGGGGGGGGAACCGCCGGTGGTGGTTTACCGGTGCTAAAATGGACCAAGAATTCCTTTGATCGTCTGATTCTTGACGTCCAAATGCCCCCAGAATATGGGGCCTTTTATCCATCGGAGGGTGACACCGGTGCCGATGCTCCGGCCGGTTATGTTAACATGTGGGCAGACTTTTTTGGTGACTTTAATCTCCGGTTACCTTTGACTGTTTTTGTTATTGAGGTTTTGGAGTGGTACAAGATCCACATTTCTCAACTGAGTCCGTTGGGTATGATCCGGATTCGAAATTTTGAGTCGACCTTTCGTGCTCTTGGCATAGAGCCTTCTGTTGGAGATTTCCGATGGTTTTATCAAATGACGGTATCCTTGGGTTCTTTTCTTTCCGTCAACGAGATGGTAGTCCCAAACTGATGACTCCTCCCAAGGGTATGACGAAGTGGAAAATGAAGGTCTTTTACATCAAAGCTGCTGCAATTGTTGCAAATATGACGTTTCGGAATGTGACCGAGACGATCATAACAGAGACCATTGCGGTCCCGAGTTTGAAGACGGTGGAGTGGTTTACGCGGTTGTAGGCCATTGAATGGGTGAAGCTGAGCAACACACAGTTGTGGTTGTTGCGCATGATGTTGTGCGTTCGCTATCAGAGGATGCTCCCTTATGGAGGATGTTTGCCCCGGATTTCCAGGGTCAGGTTGAAACAGTTGTTTGTGCGGATGGCGAGGAGGAGTTTAATGTCATCATTCGAGATAACTTCCGGGTGCCTACTGAGGCCGCATTGGCAGTTGAGTTGCCGCGGGGCAAAGGTATATTTAGGAATCCTTTTTACTTGTAATAACAATAATGGTTTCACTAACTCGCCTTTTGGATGGTTTCCATGCAGGTGATCTTGGGGCCTTAGGGGACCCTAACGCGAAGGGTGTGCCTAAGAGGTAAGTGGTGAAAGGCGTACGCTTTCGCCAAAAGAAAATACCGGAGGTCACTGTTGTGCCTCATCTGGTGCCGCAGGCGGCAGGTATCTCTCACTCTCCTTTCCGTAGATACATGGATTATGTGATAGTATCTGATACCCTTGAGGGTTTGGGTACAGCTGCGGGTGGCCATGCTGCGGGTTCGCAGTCTGTTGTTGGGAAGAGGCAAGTAGAAGAGACGGCCGCTGGTGCCGGTGGACCGAAACGTCGGAGGTTGCAGTCCAAGAGGACTGGTCCGACACCAAAGGAACCTGCGGTTACTGTTGGTAAGTGTTGTATAGCGTGTCTCAAGTGTTACGCACAACTTGTGTTTTGATAGTTTTTTGACTTTGTTTTGCAGAGCTTTAAGATAAAGATTTTTCTATCTTTGATGCTTCGTCGTCACCCCCGCTTGCCACGGGTGCGGGTGCGGGTGCGTCTGAGGAACCTTCGACGCCTTTTGTCAAGGTGGTGCCTGATCCAACCGTGCGAACGGAGGGTACTGCGGAGAAGGTTGCGACCCAGATTTTCGATACCGTTGATTCCTCCAACAACCTAATCTTTCCTAATGAGGGTGATAATTTGGATCTAGGGTTTTCGGATTCTGGGAGACAAAAGTCTGATGCGGAGGCGCAGAAGACTGATGATGAGCCGCATAAGTCTTCTGCTGGTGTGAAGGTTACCGGTTCAGCTACCGGTGGTGCGGGTTATGATGGGCCTCCAATTCAGCCTGGGGAGTCTGAATTGGAGTATTATTACCGCACGTATACCCAGGGTCGGAGTACTGTTTATCACCGACCCCCCTGGACTGTTATGCAGGGGGATGATATTTCCAATGACCCTTCTGCGTGTAAGGAGATTCTGGGTGGTCTGGGCACCCCATATGAAGTTGAACGTGCCCGTTCTGCACCTCGGGAGCTGCGCATCAACCAACTTTCTACCATGCTAGTAGGAAGTTCCATAGTGGCGAACGCCATTTTGGAAGACTACAAGGTGTTAGGCCGCAGGGAGGAGGAAGCTGCTCGCATGCGGACCGAAGCGGAAGAGTTGGTCAAGGCTGCTTGTGCGGGTGCGGAGCAGCTTGAGAAGGACAGAGCTGCTTTTGAGAAGCAGAAACAAACCTCGGAGTGGGCTGCCACTGCTCAGCTGAAACAGGTTCGTACTCTTGCCAAACTCCTTTCTGATGAACGCAAGAGTTGGAACGAAAAGTTGTCCAATGAGCGCAAGAAGTGGAATGAATCTTGGGCTAAGCAGAATGACAATCTGTTTGGTGCTCGTCAGGAGTTGACGAATGCCAAGGCAGCGAACGTTGCCTTGGGCAAAGAGAAGGCTGCAGCTGAGGTGATTGCGGTTAAAGCGCGGCAGGCGGAGGCCGGGCCCGTAGAGGCGCTTGAAGAGGCCAAGGAAGCGGGGGCTCGTGCTGCGAAGGCCCTTGAGGAGGCCAAAGAGAGGGAGAGCTGCTCTTCTAAGGCTCTTGAAGAGGCGAATGCCGAGCGCATTCGTTTGGATAAAGTTGTTGCCAGCCTTCAGGTATGATTTGTTACCTCTGTTGTATATTTCTCTGCTTTTTGAGAATATTTTCTGAGTAAACTGTTTTCTGCTCTTTGACAGGCTGAAGTTCAGGCCCGCGAGGTTGCGGTTACGGATCTTACAGCCCGCGCGGCTGTTGCGGAAGAGCGGGCTAATGCCGCTGTTGAGGCCAAGGATGCCTTGACATCTTCTTTTAACCAGCTTGAGGCTGACCGCGAGTGGATGCAGAGTCAGGGTATCGCGCGTGTAAGTATCCCTTGCCTTTATATTTGCTTGAATTAGTATCCGAGTCTTATCATCCTTTTATTGCAGATTGTTCAGGCTATCATGGATGCACCTGAGACCGCAACTGGTTTGGATTTGGTCAAGGAACGTGCCCGCGATGCCGGTTTTAAAGCTGGTTATAACCGATGGATTGCTCATATGAACATAATGTCTATAGGCGGTGTTATCGAAGAGCGATCCGGGTTTCGTGACGTGGACACCGAAGGTCGCCTGAACGCAGCTGTAGCCTCTTTTTATGATACGTCCCTCGCTTGTGTGGAGAAGTTGGACGGCTATTTAGAGGTTGTGGATTACGTTGACCGGCTGCGGATGCTGTATGCTGATGCAGAAGAGGAAAATCCCGCTGGTGGTGCCTGAGATGGTGCGGGAACCAGCGGTACAAAATAGGGTTTAGGTTGGCTAGTGTGCCCCCTTTTTGTTTTCCTCTTGTATATACTAGGAACTTTATGTAAATCCGTTAAGCATCGCGTGGGTGCTTGAATTTTTTGAATATAAAGTTTATTGTTCAATTTGTACAGGTGTTTTTAATTCTTGCATGTCAGAACGTATGTATGCGGATCTCTACCCATTGTGAATGGGGTCGAGTGTACTCCATACTGTTGCGGTATGAGTATGCGTCAATTCCATTGTTTGCCTTTTTTGGCTCAGGAATTGTGTTAGGTTAACAGAAACTTGTCTATCCGGCCGGATAAACAATGGTTAACCGGGCAGGGTTAACACACTGGTCTCGTCAAGAAGGGTTAATCCCTTCCTCTCGAGGATCGCTGGCTGGATCACCAGTGGGTTGATCTCCTGCACAAGGAAACAAACCGTGACTCGTAACAAGGAGGATGGGGTGGGGGGTGCTCCTTGTTACCACTCTCCGGCGTGAGAATCAGTAATTTGCTTGAGAAGCAAAGTAAGATAGTAGTAGTAGTGAGAGAGTTGTGAAGAGATACCTCAAACCTGGTTTGGGGTTGGTATTTATAGCCGAGGAGTGAAGGAGGAGGATGATGGACGGACTGACGACGTGCTGCACCTTTGCAGGTGTGTCAGGCTTGTCGGTTGTGGATGTTACGCCACGTCAGTCCGTTGCTTACGTAGCTCTGAAAGGTAACTGCCATTGGTGCCACTTGCACTGTGGTGTCAGTCCCACTTGTTGAGTGCATAGGAGGCGGTGCAAGCCGCATCGCTGTATGCGGTAACACCTGATGTTACCGCGTCTCCTGCTTGTGATCAAGAAATACGCGAGATGCGGTGCTAGCCGCATCGTCGTCCACCGAGACCGTTTGCCTGCATCCCTTGTCGTGACGAAAATGCCCATATGATGCGGTGCCAGCCGCATCGTTATGTTCATCTACTTCTACGCCTAAGGTAAGGCTTCTCATCCTCAGACCGATTGGATTCGAAGGATGTGACCGCATGGGTGCGGTTCATTACTGGCGGGGGTTTGTTTGATACGGGTGATGGTCGATCTGGGACCATATCCATTCAATAGGATTTGAATAGGTAAATAAACATCTAACTAGGCATCTACAAATTACGTGTTTGACACATTGAATTTGCAATCCACCTTTAACTCACTCAAGCAAATCCAAAGAGATTCTTGTAATGTTCCTTTTATGTCATCTTATACCTTTTCCATTATAATATACTTATGTTATAATAGATTCCCAATATTACTTGTAACGAAAGAAAAGGACGTGATGCTATTTTCACAACTTTGCATCTTTCTTATTTTTTTACACACTTCTTTTGACAGAGATACTGATAATCGTAAATAATATCAACATTCCTTTATCCCTTTTGCCTTTGATACCTTTGGCTCGCTAGCCCCAGAAGCCATTAGATTTCTTGAACGGGTCCAACGGGTTGTTCACAGCAACATTTGGTCTCCTAGAGATCGGGGTTTCGTTTTTACTAGGTTAGGTTTCGCTATTCAAAAAGGGGTAGCGGCGCAGCTTGTTGCCCGCTTACCGGTTATTTTGGTGTAATTGTCCTTAAAGTTTTTATATGAAATTATGATTATTGTCAAAAAAAAAAAAAAAAAAAAAGATGTAAAAGAAAAAAAATATATCAAAATGACAATATGTTCCGCCAGGTTATGTGTATCGGGAATTTATGGGCCTAAAAGCCCATATCAATTTTTTATATCGAAATATAACACCTTTTTACTAAAATTACGAAGGTATTTTATTATCTTGGGTTAATATCAACTGCTACCCTTTATGATGTGCCATTTTGCCAGAGAATTTATCGGATATGGTATGCAGATTCATTAAAGTCAGATGTAAAGACAGATCTTCTTTGGTGTGTAGCTGTTTTTGTATGTGGCAAATCTACCATCAAAAGTAAACATGTTAACGAAAAAAATACCAAAATCCACATTGACTTTAATTCTGCTATTTACTTGCATATTTATTTGGTTATTCCTTTGTGTAATCAGTGCATATATTATGATTGCCCTTCATTGTTACATGACTAAAACTAACAAGAACGTATATTTTTGTTATTATTATCAATTGTTACATGACAAAAAACTAACAAGAACATTGAACAGTAATAGTTGTAGTAATCTGACATCAAAATAATGGAACAGGGGTTGAGAATTCATCTTCATATTGGATTGTAGGCCACAAGGGGTTTATTTTCATCAGCCCAATGGAACAAAGATGAATAACAAAAGTGAACACATGATATGATGGAGTTTTTTTTATTACAACATCTTTTTTCACATATAAAATAGAACAAAACACGATTCACAAGAACAGACCAATTATATATATATATATATATATATATATATATATATATATATATATATATATATATATATATATATATATATATATATATATATATATATATATCTACTACTCATACTTTCACAACACTCGTAATGAAGTACAAATTAACAATCTAAACACTTGACGATCACATACTATACTTGAGACGTCTGTCATCACAATCATTGCTAGCACATTCACCATCATTTTCAATCCATTGAACGAATGAAAGGGGGTGGATGCACTTTAATATTTGTATATAGATTATGTAAGCTTTAATCTAAACCACGGTAACAATAAGTACGTAACCAGATTAATTAAACATCTCTAAAGTTAAAAGTTAGATTTAATTATAATAAAGTAGATAAATAATAAATAAAAATAGATTTAAACTTATGAAAAAGATAAAATATTTGTTAAAATTGAATTTGTATATAGATTTAAACTTATGAAAAAGGTAAAAATAAGTACGTAACCAGATTAAGTTAACATCTTTAATATTTATATATAGATTATGTAAGCTTTCTCGTGTTTGTTCACTTTGCCTAAAGCAGCTTACTCACCGTAAAAACACTACCCCTAAGCCCACAAGGGGGAAACCCCTGTTAGATCCACACAAGTATGTTTTCCTCTTGTCCATCCAAAGACAAAAATGACTGCTGGTCTGAGCATAGATCTTCCTTCGAATTAATAGATCTTTCTTATGGGTTAGTTAAGAAACTCATTGGTGCCTCTTTGGTAGCAGAAATCCCAACGCGCCTGGGTATGTCAAAGAGGGCATCCCTAAACAAATCATATATGCACTTGAAACCTGGGAGCTCTCTACAATGCACTGTATGTTCTCCAAAGGAGTCCAAACACGCCTTATGACAAACCGGTATATCTCCAACAGGAAATATTGGAATCATGAGACAACACTTAAGGATAGTACGGTACTCCACCAACGACATATGTTGGCCTAGCCCATCTATAGGTATAGTAAAAAGGAAATATTGGGCATGTGGTGCTCGTAAACACTCAAAACGGCATTTTGTCTAACGAACATATCAAACTGTACTTCAATGTCATGGACAATTTTACAAAAAAGAGCACTCGCCAATGCATGTTGGGCTTTTTTTGAGGGGGGGGTGTCCTTATTAGTAAACCGTTGAAGTCAAAGCTTGAAATCGTATCAAAAAGACAAAGCCAAAGCACAAACATAATCAGAATTCATATCACATATATCACTGTCTCGTAATCAAACTAAACTTAAGTGCTTTACAAAATATTATTTTATATGAATTACATTAATAATAATAATAATAATAATAATAATAATAATAATAATAATAATAATAACATTAGTTAGTTAGATTTAAATGTTAAATATAATTATTTTATACATTAAGTACACTAATAAAAATATTGATTTTTTAAGAATGGAAAACCCACATTCACATTAAATTTTCATTTAATTTATACACCAATATTCACCATAGGATTAAAATCTATACCACTTAAAATGCAACACTTTTTTTAGAGAAAAACGTCCCAAAATCCTTCACCTACGGATGGTCTTACTATAACTTCTTGATACTACAAGCTACAATTACTTTGGTAATAGGAATATTGAATAGTTATATGATATATATTTTCATTTCCCTGAAATCAAAGAAGTTGTCAATATCCAAGTCACTCAAATTCATACAATAATATTTGCAAAAGCAAGGTTTTTTTTAAAGGGAAAATGACCAACTCACGTAAATTCGTATAAGGATATTGCTAAAGCAAGGTATTTAAAGAGAAAATGCAAGTATGAATTATTCCTATCGAAACATATCCATCACACTTGTCTATTAGAAAAAGTTTTTGATTATATGGGATTGATTTTATGCTTTCTTCTTTTTTATATACTATTTCTCTCTCTTTTTTAAAAGATAGGTTCAGTATAAATGAATGTGATAAACTTGCGTTTAAACTTCACCGCTCAAAGGTTCAAATGAATAATAGGATAAGCCAACACAAATTAATCTTACAAGAAAATATATGAAGATAAGAATTTATAACTTATACTTTAATGTGTTACAAGTTTACAATTAGATTATGTGTTGTGTGCTTGGAAGGAAGGTTCTAATGGAGCTTTAAGATGGAAAAGTGCTGCAACATGATGCAACTTAGGTGACATGTCTTTTTATAAAATGTGCGCTTGATGTTGAGGTAACTAGATATGATTTGTTGTATATTAAAAAAAAATTAATTGGTCCCCCAAGCCCCTAGTTAACCCCACTCCCAAAGGGTTAAAGCCCCGTTAAAGCCCTTGTGTTATGGTATTGGGTCTCTAAAAGCTAAAATGTGGCAATGTGCGCCAACACATCTAAACCCACAACACATGGCCTTACATAGAACATTTTATATGTAGGGAAGATAAATCTCACATGGTTGCTTATTTGTCAAGTTACTTGCTTTACTTTTTGTCTATAAATTGCCTATACGATCCGTATTGAATTGTCAAAGTGTGCGGATAGATATCGCGGTGTGCCAATAGAATCCTCCTTATTCTTATTGGTGTTACAAGTTTACAATTACATGCTGGGAAGATTAATCTCATATGTTGCTTATATGTCAAACTGTGCGGATAGATATCCCGGTGATTGATTCACTTTGTCATTGTTTACGAATTACGCTCAATCGGTCAGAAGTGGGACCTACCTGAGGTTCTACGACCTCATATCCAGTCGTGGTTGCAGATACTTCTCCAACAAATATCAAACTTCACAACTCAACAAATATAACACCTAATCGGTTCTTTCATCGTTATTTGATAACAACCAATCGTTTCTTTCATCGTTATTTGATGGTATTATTCATGATCTAAGTATTTCATTAAAACAATAATAGATATGTTCTATCTCGGTAGTAGTTTTTTCTTTTAAACCTATTAGTTGATATGTTTCTTTTGTGCTTTATTTTACCTTTCTCCTTGAAGATATACTTATTTTACCTTTCTCCTTATCTTCGTTAATCATCCCACCGCTTTGCGTTTGCATAAATGTCAGCCATTGTTAAATAAACTCCACCATCTTCAGGCCTTATCTCCATAATACACGCAGCGGCTTTCTCTGCTACCTCAACATTCCCATGGACGCGACACCATCTAAGCAAACTCCCCCTAACAAAAACATCACCCGATATTGGCATACTCTCGATTATCTCCATTTGCTTCTTTGATCAAACCAGCACGCACAAGTAGATGTGCCTTGCACCCGTAATGCTTGAGCTCTTTAGGAACTCCATAAACCGACCCCATCTCACCAGAAAGTCATCATGCTTCGTTAGTAAGACGAGTATGGCTGCACCCCACCATGACACCAAGAAAGGTAACCCCTTCCGGCTTAACTCTGTTCTTAACCATTTTGGAGAAATAAGTTAGTAGCATTTCGCCATAACCGTGCATAGCTAACCCGTCAAGCATTGCGCTCTAAGTGAATAGATTTTTATCAGGGCTAGCTTCGAATTTCCCCAGAGCGGTTTCTATGCACCCAGATTTAGCATATAAGTCCACTAATGCAGTACACAAAAACGAGTCTATTTGAATTCTACTACATTTGATACGATCATGCACTTGTATTCCCTTTTTCTAGTTCCCCCATTCGTGCACAAGCTGAGAGAACAGAAACTAATGACACGTTGTCATGAGGAACACTTAGAACAAGCATCTGATCATATAATCGTTCAATTTAAAAAGGTCAAAATTCGTTCAAATCAAGTTGTTTACCCATTTATTATCATCAAATTCCATCATTTATAGTTACATATAAGGAACTAGGATAATTAACTTCAAACAAAAAGAATTACAAAAGTGAACACACAAACTAGAACAAATATATGTGTATATATATATATATCTGTTACTCATACGTTCACAACACTCGTAATGAACTGCATATTTACAATTTAAACACTTAAAGATCAGGGGAGCTAGAACAATAGATCCGTAAAGAAACATTAATGTTAGAGCCTATAATTAATCCATTACTGGAATGCAAATGCAAATGCAAACGCAAACGCATAAGCAATAAGACAACTTACTGACACAGACATTTTGTCGAGCATGTGGTATGCATATATTAAATAATACAAGCCAATAATCAAATTGTTTACCCATGTATTATCATCAAATCCAATAAGTTATGGCTACATATTATCTTTTTCTATGCAAAATCAATCATATAAAGTAGCTGAAAATGCAATCACCGGCCATGGTTGGAACTCATCAAGAACACTGAACAATTGTAGTAATCTGACATCAAAATAATGGAACAGGGGTTGAGAATTCATCTTCATATTGGATTGTAGGCCAGAAAGGGTTTATTTTCATCGGTCCTGACAGAATCCGGATTTAACCACAATGGAACAGAGGGGGTTGGAAATCAAAATAATGAACGTAAACAAACATGAATTACAAAATAGAACACATACTGTATTTGAGACATACGAACCAACAATTATATATGTTACTTACTCAGATGTCTCACTACAACAGGCATAATCAACTGCAAACTCACAAGTTAAACACTTAAAGATCATTCTGAATTGGAGTATACAACCATACTTGTGACATTTACCATCGTCTTGAATCCCTTGAACGAATGAAAGGGGGTGTGGATGCACTTTACTATTCTCATATCTGCCCCCAAACTTCACATTTACAAACTCATAAACGCCTTTGTCATCAATGTCATATGTTTCATACTGAAGTATTGAGGGAGCACAAGTTGTATGCATAGACTGCATACACTCATGACAGTGATAGAATGGACGCTCAGGATTAAGTTCTCGCTCGCAAACTTCACAAAAATAGTCACTCTTATGGTTCTCAATCGGAAAGTAACTCAGCTTCATAGGATGCTTGTCACACTTGTTCCAAGTTGTCTCCGGTATAAACAAAGCACACTTGGCGTCTAGACGAAAATCATTACAAGTATGGCAAGAAAAATAATCCATATCCGTATAACGCTCACAAATACGACACCAATTATCCCAAGCTCCGTGATGAACCCTAGAAAGGAGGTGATTTGGGTGAGAAGTATGAGTGATTTCTTCTGGTAAGAAGGCGCAGTGAACGTCAAAGATGCAGTTGTTGCAATCCATACAACAGTAGGCAAATCCATTACAATGTAACCGGCAAATACCACACCTAAACACCCCAAAAAACTTACGAGGAGGGGCTTTTGAATGGAGAATCAGGGTGTGTTGTCGATGAGCAGGGTGGTCTTTCAGTTCAGCAGGTAGCTGGGAGCACCACTCGTGGAGCACAAAGTTGCATTGCCCCTCACTGTCACACACGTAAATTGGGCCACTCGTAATTGGTCTGACACAGCCGTCGCACAAAAGTTGAATACTCTTCATTGGGTCATGATAGGATATTGATTTTTTTCTAGAAGAGGTGGGGATTGTGATATCCTCTAGGATTAGTGGGTGTTTATGAATAATACCTTGTGGTTTGTGGTAGATCTTGTTAGAAATTTCTAATGTACTTGATTCTTTTTTCTTAAAAAACAAGTGTTTTAGTATGCTGTAAGATGGATCAGGAAATGGAAGATGAAGAAGATAAGGATGCTCATCATCTTTGTAGTTTTTACTGCCTGTACCTGATGAAAACAACATTGTAATGTTAAATGGGCATAAACCAATAGCATATATAGAAAAAAAAAAAAAAAACTATAAACATATTAGGTAGGTAGTTAGGTCTACCTGGAGACTTGAAGATTGACATGAATGGCTCGATTCTTGACGTTGCGCAACCTAGATGGGTATAGTATCTGCATTTCTCGCATTTATACATCCAAAGATTTGTTCTATAACTAAACCCATAACGACATACCCTACACCCTGGCAGGTTTTTAGATATTTGATCTTCGACTGGAAAGGAATAAGCAAGGTTGAGAGGATGGATATGGGAGAAGACATCATTAGTAGTATGTTGGATTTGCAATTTTTGTGGTAGAAAAGCACAATCACTATGAATAATTTTAGACCAGAGACAAATGGAGCAATGATAGAAGTTCCCCTTATGTTCCTTCCCACATGCATCACACTTGGCTAAAAGTTGTTTTGAGATGCAACTTAGTGGGTGTTTGTGGCTAGGATGATGGATGACATTTTTTTGTAGCATTTTCGTACCACAATTTACATCAAATTGAAAAAGACAACGATCACAACGATACCACAAATCTCCAGACTTATGATACCTACCACAAATTTTACAGTTCCAATCGTCCTCCCGGGACCATCCGCCCTTCCAGTTAAAATGGGGTGCCGATTGGGTGAGGTCAAGAGCATGACCAACCTCACAAACGTCTTCCAATCTTTCTGGAAGCTCTGCACAAAATTTATGAACAGAGTAATCACTACATTGACAACAAGAGTAGTAATACCTATGATACCACTTGATGTCTTCCCCACATCTGGAACATAAACATTGAAAGTCTTGTTTTGCAATTAAAACATCATCCTTCTCCTCCTCTTCGTCTTCTTCAGACTCTGCTTCACGTCGCACTTGCTCCGACCACAAGTCTATAAGACTAAATGGATGTTTGTGTTCAAACATCATATTTTCTTTCATCATTTTCTAATAAAAATAAAGTAGTATGAGAAGAAGAAATAGACACAAAATAAGAGAGAAAATCAAAGGAGATTTTAATAGTTTGGAAGATAGTACAATGGAAGATGAAAATATGAGGTAGCATTTATAGGCATAATACCTCTGATGATAATTAAAGAAATTGTAAAAATGCTAAAGCAAGGTATCTTATAAAGAGAAAATGAAGTTTGACTGAAGTCATGAATCATTCCAATTGAAACATGTCTATTACACTTGTATTACGTGGAAAGAAAACAGTGGCGGACTTACAATGTTAGTAGGGGTAGCACGGGCGACTTCTCAACCCCGTCTCAATAGTGTTAAAATACCTCGTAACTCCGTTTTCGTAGTGTAAAAATAACCCGCAACTTCGTCTCCATTATACAAAGGATACCCCTGATCTAAAAAATAAAAAATTTGGATATCCCTAAATTTTTGGGCTAGTTCCGCCGCTGAAAGAAAAGGTTGTAATTAATTGAAATTAATTTTGATGCTTTCTTCTTTCCTTTTCTTTTCTTTTCTTTTCTTTTATTGTTAGTTTGAAAAAAAAAAGAAATTCTCTTTTCTCTTTAGAGAAACGTTTCCTACAAGTGATACGTTCACATTAATTCTTTTGTTTTGGGGTTTTTAAATTTAATTTATTTTTGTAGCTTGCCATTATATGGTTTGTATTTTATGAATATGTTTCTTCTTCTATAAAGATTCAGGATTTTTGTACATTGTTAATTTCTAGTTCAGGATTTTATAGTTATATGGTGTCCTTGCATTTCAATTAAATATGTTAGCTTTAGGGTTGGTTGATGAGTTGATGTTGTCTTATATAATTGTTATTCTCGATATATTATGTAGAATTCATAAAAGCTAGTTTCACACCCATATTCAATGTTTTTATAACCGGACCGGACATCGAACCGGACGTCTTCCCGGGTCACAGGTCGGACCGGTCCAACCGGTCAAACCGGAATAAGAACCGGTTTATGTAATTTTAGGACCATCATGCACATAAAATACTTAAATAGTCCACTTTTGTTTATGAAACTCAAATTTAGCCCATAACCAAGTTTACTATTTAATTTATGGCCCATTTAAAGATGTTTCTCTTTCACGTAAGTTTTAAGAATTCCATTTAATATGGACTTCAAAATGAAATTAACTACTTTGAACTTTTCTTTCTCTTCCATCAAGAAATATCTTTTCATCTTCATCTCACCACTTTCATCTGCATTTTCAAAAACCTTCTAACCCTAAAATATTTCCACCGCCGACCAAATTAGCATCCACCTAGGCTCTCATGTTTTGAATGGGAACGGTGAATGGATCTCAGATTTAAACGGGTCCTCGCAACCTGTTGTTTCAAAGCCGATGGTGGATATACCGTCACCGAACCAGCACCCCTCCGATCACCCACGGCGGCAGCATCAACCACATCATCTTCTCTTCAGATTTACTTAATTATTAGACAAAAACTGCAACCGGTCCAACCATTACCGGCCACCGAATTTCCGGTCGAACCTCCGGCTAGCGGTCCGACCTCCGGTTCAGTGCAGAAACGGCCCAAACATGCTGGTCGGCCCGTTATAGCTAGCGATCCCCGGTCCGACCGGTCCGGCCGGCCGATCCGGTCCGGGTCTGAAAACGTTGCCCATATTGCAACCGAAAGCCAAAACCCAACATTATGAAGTTGTGATACACTCAAAAGAATATCGACATGTGTTTTAAATCGATCAAAAACGATATAAACTAATACTGGTAACCTCCCGATTGTACCAATACTGTTACCGTTGTTGTTCAGTCCGTATCAATTTAGTTCGTCATGGCACTAGTACGTTACAGAGTGTTGTACAGTGAGGAAACCAAGCACAAGAAGAGGGAAGCGGGAAGGCGCAAAAGAACACACTAACCTTAAAAATGCAAAATGAAAGCGTTCAAACTAACCTTTATAATGCAAAATAAAAGTGTGCACACTAGCGCTATGTGTTATAAGGTCATGTCCTTAGCCACAATGGAGGGGAGCCCCTTGGGGTGTTAATAAGGGGGGGGGGCATAATGCAGTCCACGCTCGTGAAGGAATGACTGTGAGCCCTAAGGGTTTTCAACCACCGAAATTAACTATATTTTATTTTTATTTTTAAGCTTTGAATATTATTTAATGGGTGATGGATAGTGGAAACTTGTGAAGCCATTACATACTAAATGTAAAAAAATGAATATGAAGTCATGTCTACGTGGCAGTGATGTAATAGTCACTTTTTAACGTGTTAATGAAAAGTTATGAAATAGTACAACACATTGACTAATAATCTAATTTTAGTCGTAGTGAAAGGACACTCAAATTCATAACAATAAGAGTTAATTATATAGTTAGTCCCTGTGGTTTGCACAAAATAACATACATAGGTATTAATAGTTTAAAATCACCTTCTAAGGTATTAACTTTTCATTTTGTAACGTTTGGAGGTATTAACTTCTAGGGTATTAATAGTTAGTCTTTGTGATTTGCACAAAATAACATATTTAGGTACTGATAGAATGTGATTTTAAACCTACAATTAACGTGAATACCTTCAAACGTTACAAAATGAAAAGTTAATACCCAAAAATGTGATTTTAAACTATTAGTACCTAAGTATGTTATTTTGGGCAAACCATAGGGACTAACTATGCAATTAACTCTAACAATAACAATAACTAACTTGTAATTTTTGAAGAGTAAAATAGTCAAAGGATTAAAGGGTAGTTTTCAAATTATCAGATTTGTTATATGATTTTAAAATTTAATGGCACTAACAAGCCCATGGACCATCTTAAAAGCAAGCAAGCAAAGAGTGCCAATAAGAACAAAATCTAATAAATTTAAAGTCTAGAGACGACCCGTAATATTCCCTGAGAACACCTTTAGGAACTTTGAATAAAGACATATAACCACAACAAGACAAATACAAATTACGTGTTTGACATGATTGAATCTATGATCCTTCAAACTCACTCCACCAAATCCAAAAGGGATTCTTGCAACATCCATTTGTTTCTTTTACCCATTTTCTCTAATACTATACCCATATGTTTGTTAATATCACATTCCTAATGTTACTTTAAAGGGAAGAAAAGGCCGTGATGCTATTTTTACAACTTTGCATCTTTCTCATTTTCTTACACGCTTCGTTTCATAGAGAGATCTATAATTGCAACTAATAACACTACGTTCCATTAGCTGAATGCTAAACAATAGTTTTCTTTTCTTTATTGGTCCTTAGCTAAATGCTAAAAGCATTCATAGTAGGTTTCTTTTCTTTATCGGTATAATTTAATTGAAAACCATCATGCCATAAAAGAAATGTTCATTTTCTAAAAGTCTTCCACGTCTCATTCCTTAGCCTTATAATATTACTATTAATCGTTAGGAATCCTAGTAATCTACTGGTATGGTATCCTTCAATTCATTGCAAATAGAAGGTAAATGTGGAATGAAGATATACAAGAAATTTGTAGTTAGAGAGAAAAAGGTTCTATTTTTTATTTTCATATAATTTTATGGATAAAGATAAGGTTTAAGAAATTTGATGTAGCCTTTTTTTATTCAAACTTTATTTATATTCAAACCTTATTTTTTTCATTATAATTTAAGGACATGATATCTATATCTATATAATATAGTAAACTAATGAGGGACACGTGTCATTCATTGGAGGCATATTTTTTTAGTTTATTTTTTTTCACTGATTAATAATTACTATTTAGTATTTTATTGATAACACACACATGATTCTAACCTACCAGAGCATTCACATCCAACACCCCAAATTATGTGAGAGGGGGTTTTTATTTTATTAAAAATGGTTGTAGGTGGTTGTGAGTGGGATGAGAGAGAAAATGTTAGTGTTCATCTTTAAATTTGGGAGAACACCCCACCTTTATAATTTTTAATATATCTTGAAAGTGGTTGTGAGTGGAAGAACGGGAAAATGTAATGATAAAGGTATTAAAAATATTATTTAATTGAAAATAACAAAGAAAATATAGTAATTTTAGTGTAATATAGGGTAAAAAATAGGGGTTGGGTGTGATTGTGTGAATGCTCTTAATAAATTAAAAAAATTAAAAAATGTTATAACTTTTATAATAAGGGTTGGGTGTGAAAGCACTTCATAAATTAAAAAAAATGTTATAAATTTTATAATACACAAGTTTATAATCTAATAAGAAATAAATAAAAAAAACATAGTAAAATGTTATAATATGAAAATAGTAAATCAAAGTTTATTTTTCGCAAAAATGTATATTGACGACTGTGTGTGTTAGCTGATGCAATACATGGGTTTTTAATTAAAATGTTACTTTTTTATTACTTAATATATAAAAAAAATATTATTCAACTTGTGTAATACACGAGATTAACCTAGTATATACCAATACTAATTGTGAATGCTCTAATTGTGACCAGAAGTAGAAGCATATGGGCCTAAAAGCTCATTTCGATCCATGCAAAAACTCATAATGAACTTGAGCTAATTGTGTACAATAAAATTTCTTAGGTTTTTAAAATATAAGCATGTGTGTTTTTTATGTCCGGATTAGCAAGACCCTACATGCATCAAGTTTAGATCCTACTCATACCACTTTTGTTAAATTGAAAAACAAAGTGCGTTGAAGTTAGTAAATTTTCCTAAGTTTTAAGCAGAGCCTCAGTTGTTTGAGGATTCAAGTTCCTTATACAAACTGATAAAAACCTTTTAGGCCCTAACGAATTGTGTAAACTAATTTTTTTAAACACCGATTAATGTTATAGCAATAAATATAGAAAACCATAGTGTTAAAATAACATACCATAATAGCTAACCGATAATTCATGAAGCTCTTATAGAATTTTTGATAGCAAATTGTTTGATTACCTCTGCGCAGTTTATACTCTCTAAGATTTCATGCTTGATGGTTATTAACAGCTACTCAATTATCGCTCAACATTCAACAAAATACTCAATTTAGGGCTCAACAAAACACGCAATCCTGATAATTAATGAATTTGGACTCAACATTAGAGAAAACACGGAATTTAGGGTTCAATATTCAATAAAAAACCCAATTTAGTGCTCGACATTCAACAAAACACCCAATTTAGGGCTTAACAAAACACTCAATTCTAACAATTAACAATTGTCAATTAGGGCTAACAATTAACAATTGTCAATTAGGGCTAAGGAATTATGAGTGTTCACGGTTTGGTTTAAAATCGTGAAGCTGTCTAAACCACTCATCAGTTTGGTTTCATGTTCGGTTTTTTTTCTAAACTTTCAGTCGGTTGGTTTCAAAACTTCGAACGATAATGAAGGGGTTAATTTGTGGCTTATACCAAAAACTGGATGTATAAGATCAGACTGGGCCATATGATTTTATTATATTTACATTTTTAATTATTTAAACTAACTTGAGCTAAGCCCAATCTCAACATTCACGTATGGTCAATGTTTTCAGACCCGAACCGGACCAGTTGGTCAGACCGGGAACCGGAGGTTGAGCCGGTCCGGGTCATGGTATCGGGCCAAAAATGCATTGAACCAGATTTGAACCGGCGACCTGACGGTTGGACCGGGAAACCGATCGGTCGGACCGGTTTTTGGAAGAGTTGGACCGGTTTTTTATATATATTTTTTTTTCAGATTTAACCCAAAAATGCCTATCTCTCTCCTCCACTTCAACGGTCTCTCTTATCCATGTCATCAAAAACATCTAAAAACATCCTTATCGTTGATGCTCTTAGAGATATTGTTGTTATCTATATTTGATGTGTTAGAAGTTTACATTACGTATAGCATTATGTGTTTTGTTAAGCTAACTCATACTCTATTCCAATTTTATTTTAAATCTACACATTTTTTCACCATGAAAATTCAATCTTTTGAGAATAATACATTTCTTTTAACACTATGATCTACACGCGCTTAGGAACACATAACATCACATATGTAGGGAAGCTTAATCCCGTGGTAGCGTATTTATTTTCCAACTTACTTGTGTTTAAAAATCAACTTGTAAAATTAGACATTTAAGTTTAGGGATCAACCCATAATTGTCCTAAACCACATCTTTCATTAGTTGATAGGCATTTTGAATAAAGACATATAACTACAACAAGGCAAGTACAAATTACGTGTTTGACACGTTAGAATGTGCAATCCTTCAAAGTCACTCCACCAAATCCAAAAGGATTCTTGTAACACCCATTTGTTTCTTTTACCCTTTTCCTTTTATACTATACCCATATATTTTGTAAATATCATATTCCTAGTGTTACTTTAAAGGGAAGAAAGGATGTGATGCTATTTTTACAACTTTGTATCTTTCTCGTTTTCTTTCAAGCTTCGTTTTACGTAGAGATATATAATTGCAAGCAATAACAATACGTTCCGTTAGCTAAATGCTAACTGTGTACCAGAAGTGTATGCCTATATGGGCCTAAAAGCCCATTTCAATCCATGCCAAAACTCATAATGGACTTAAGCAAATTGAGTGGTGCGAATAATTTGTTAGGTTTTTTTTTCATGTAAACATATATGCTTTGGTATTTATTCCCTAAACAATTTATAACCATGTCAACATGTTTATTTTGGTGAAAGTCCCTAAACAATTTATAGTCATGACTGGTTTTGAGTTCAGGTTTCCTATCTACTATGGGTGAGCAAAAACCGGGTATACCCTGATAAAACCAAAAAACTGACCCTAAAAATACCCGAGAAAAAACCAACCCTAACATAGCATGTCGGTCTTAATATCCTGAGAAACAAACATAAGGAAGACACGGAAAATGACACCTTAAAACACGTTACCATGGTGATCAAAAGTATAACAGACGAACTGGAGTTACCCTTTGACGTGTATAAATTTTATAATGAAACCCGAAGTTTTGCAATTTGGATCATTAGCTATTCAACTAAACTCCAATTTATCTTTGTGTTTCCATACATATTTATTCAGTTATTCCTATCAACAGGAGCGGACCTACCTACTTGGGTGGGTGGGCGGCTGCACCCCTTGAAAAAAGATATTAGGGTTAAATTTCGCGCAAAATCTCGAACGCACCCCTTGAAAATTTTCAAGCGCACCCCTTGGAAATTTTCGACCGCCTCCTTTAAAAAAAATTGTTATGAATTTAAAAAAAATGTAAACATTGATTTTTATTAAAATATAACCTAGTGTATATAGTTATTCTTTAACCACTTTACTTAACAATTTACCCAATAACTTTCACTTAACAATTTAGCAATTAGCCCACTAAACATTCCATTGTAACCCAAGTCCAATTAACCCAACCAATTAAATTTGAAGTTAAATAAAATAACCCAACCCAACCACCCCTTCCAATTAATTCTCCCACTCTCCCTCTTCTGATCGCTCAGCGACCGACGCATGAAAGTAGTCAACAGGCACAACAACAGCGATGGCATTCTCAACGGAAAAGCTTGATTCCGGCCACCCCACCACCTGGAATATAAAATTTAACGAGGTACCTTCGTTTTTCTTTTGTTTTATGTGGTTTTTAGGAGAGACAGAGTTATAGAGATGTTTTGATATTTTATGTGTTTTGATATTTTTTTTTGTGTTCTAGACTTTACTAGCATGATTTTGTTGTTTTGATGTTTTTTTTGTTGTTCTAGACTTTACTAGGGTTGAAAATTATGGATCGATTTATATGTGATAGAAACTATGAGTAGGGAAGTTTTGGCGAGATTTCTCATGAGGAACCATTAGAAAAGTAACTCTAGATGATGTTTTGCATAGATTTCAAAAAATGAAAACCTGTATAGCACAATTTTGAACATGTTAATAATGACGTTTGATGTGTTTTTGATGGTTATATAAATTTTAGTTTGATGTTCTTTTGTTTTACATCACCCGATCCGATGAACCGATTCTTTTATATATACGTAAGGGCCTAAAATTTTTAAAAATATTCTTCACCCTCATTGAAAAATTCCTGAGTTCGCCACTGGATATCAACTCGAGTTTGATAATGGTTTATTTTGGAAGAACAGTTGATTCACTTTATTTTGCAAGAACAGTTATTCCTGTATGAGCCAATGCATATCATTTTATTATGATTCACTTTGTCATGTTTCACACTTGCTCCGTCAGAAATGGGACCTACATGAGGTCCTACAACTAATTGTTTCTTTTATCATTATTTGGTGGTAATATTCAAGTTCTTCTATCTCAGGAATAGTTTTTTTTTTTTTTTTTTCGTTTAAACCTTTTAGTTGAGACTTGAGATAGGATTTGAATAGGTAAATAAACATCTAACTAGGCATCTACAAAGTATAAATTACGTGTTTGACACATTGAATTTGCAATCCACCTTTAACTCACTCAAGCAAATCCAAAGAGATTCTTGTAATGTTCCTGTTATGTCATCTTATACCTTTTCCATTATAATATACTTATGTTATAATAGATTCCCAATATTACTTGTAAAGTTGTAAGGAAAGAAAAGGACGTGATGCTATTTTTACAACTTTGCATCTTTCTTATTTTCTTACACACTTCTTTTGACAGGGATACTGATAATCGTAAATAATATCAAAATGACAATATGTTCCGTCAGGTTATGTGTATCGGGAATTTATGGGCCTAAAAGCCCATTTCAACTTTTTATATCGAAATATAACACCTTTTTACTAAAATTACGAAGGTATTTTATTATCTTGGGTTAATATCAACTGCTACCCTTTATGATGTGCCATTTTGCCAGAGAATTTATCGGATATGGTATGCAGATTCATTAAAGTCAGATGTACAGACAGATCTTCTTTGGTGTGTAGCTGTTTTTGTATGTGGCAAATCTACCATCAAAAGTAAACATGTTAACGAAAAAAATACCAAAATCAACATTGACTTTAATTCTGCTATTTACTTGCAATTTGGATTATAATCTTTGTGTTCACATGCATATTTATTTGGTTATTTTTTTGTGTAATCAGTACATATATTATGATTGCCCTTCATTGTTACATGACAAAAATTAACAAAAACATATATTTTTGTTATTATTATCAATGTTACATGACAAAACACTGAACAATTGTAGTAATCTGACATCAAAATAATGGAACAGGGGTTGAGAATTCATCTTCATATTCAATTGTAGGCCACAAGGGGTTTATTTTCATCAGCCCAATGGAACAAAGATGAATAACAAAAGTGAACACATGATATGATGGAGTTTTTATATTACAACATCTTTTTTCACATATAAAATAGAACAAAACACGAATTACAACATCTTTTTTCACATATAAAATAGAACAAAACACGATTCACAAGAACAGACCAATTATATATATATATATATATCTACTACTCATACTTTCACAACACTCGTAAAGAAGTACAAATTTACAATCTAAACACTTATGATCACATACTATACTTGAGACGTCTGTCATCACAATCATTGCTAGCACATTCACCATCATTTTCAATCCATTGAACGAATGAAAGGGGGTGTGGATGCACTTTAATATTTGTATATAGATTATGTAAGGTTTAATCTAAACGACGGTAACAATAAGTACGTAACCAGATTAATTAAACATCTCTAAAGTTAAAAGTTAGATTTAATTATAATAAAGTAGATAAATAATAAATAAAAATAGATTTAAACTTATGAAAAAGATAAAATATTTGTTAAAATTGAATTTGTATATAGATTTAAATTTATGAAAAAGGTAAAAATAAGTACGTAACCAGATTAAGTAAATATCTTTAATATTTATATATAGATGATGTAAGCTTTCTCGTGTTTGTTCACCTTGCCTAAAGCAGCTTGACCCACCGTAAAAACACTACCCTTAGGCCACAAGGGGGAAACCCCTGTTAGATCCACACAAGTATGTTTTCCTCTTGTCCATCCAAAGACCAAAATGACTGCTGGTCTGAGCGTAGATCTTCCTTCGAATTAATAGATCTTTCTTATGGGTTAGTTAAGAAACTCATTGGTGCCTCTTTGGTAGCAGAAATCCCAACGCGCCTGGGTATGTCAAAGAGGGCATCCCTAAACAAATCATATATGCACTTGAAACCTGGGAGCTCTCTACAATGCACCGTATGTTCTCCAAAGGAGTCCAATCACGCCTTATGACAAACCGGTATATCTCATCAACAGGAAATAATGGAATCATGAGACAACACTTAAGGATAGTACGGTACTCCGCCAACGACATATGTTGGCCTAGCCCATCTATAGGTATAGTAATAAAGAAATATTGGGCATGTGGTGCTCGTAAACACTCAAAACGACAGTTTGTCTAACGAACATATCAAACTGTACTTCAATGTCATGGACAATTTTACTAAAAAGAGCACTCGCCAATGTTGACATATCAAACTGTACTTCAATGTTGGTGCACTTGTGTCTGTACTTTGTCTGTATTCGGTCTGTATGTAAACGATGTCCTAAGTTGGTCTGTAAGTTGACCAAGTCAACTATCCTCCTAGTTTGACTTGGCAAATAAGTTGTATGTTTGTCTGTATCGAAGGATAGCCTCGAAGGATACTGTTGATCCTTCGAGGTGCTCGAAAGATATGCTTCGAATGTTAGACCTCGAAGGATCATCCTTCGAGGTCTCAGCTAATCCTTCGAGTGACTTGTCCTCGATAGATGATCCTTCGGACCATCTATCGGATCCTTCGGGATAGACAACATGGGCTGGGTATAAATACCCATGCAGTGTGTTGTGTTTCATTCAGATGCACATAGACAGAAAGTTAGAGAGAGTTCTGTCCGAAACACACACACATCCACTTTGAGAGTTTGCAAACTGATTGTAAACATTGTGCTTGTAACCGGAACCTTCATACGTATTAATACAGTAGTGTTAATCGGTGAATCTTGTGTGTTTGTGTTTGTACTTGCTTCATCTCGGTTTGCCTACTAGCTTGGATTCCGCACTTGCTAGTGGGTTAGTATAACAAGGTTTAGGTTCGTAATCCTCCGCGAAAAGGGACCTACAAGTGGTATCAGAGCTTGGCTCTTTACCTTGTTTAAAACCGGGTTGTTCGAGTTCTTGGTGTGTTTGGACACTAGGTTTAGCACCCGTTTTGGTGGTTTTTCTTGCTTTTCTAAACTGAAAAACGGCTTCTAAACCTTCGGGAGTGTTCAAGGTTGGGTTGGGTAACTTGAAAACTTGTTTTTGAGTGTGTTGGTAAATTCCGGCCATATCTCCGGTCAGTATTCCGGTGAACAGGTTCTGGATAAGATTTCCATTTTTGGCATATTTTATTTCAAAATCGGAGTTGGTAAGGAAGGTACAGTCTGACCATTCCTTTTTGCCGAAAGTTGGCTCACCAACCACATCAACTTTTCACCAACCTGTCGTACTTTTGTCAGTGTGTCAGACCGTCGAAAGATAACTTTCGAGCTCGAAGGATCATCCTTCGATCAAGGAGATTCGAAAGATAACCATCCTTCGAACATCTTTCGAAGTCAGTGTGTTATCCTTCGAGTCAAGGAATCTTTTCGATAGATACATCCTTCGAGTTACTGTTCATTACGAAAGATAAGGATCCTTCGTGTTAGGTGAATCTTTCAAGGTTATCTTTCGAGGTTAGTGTTCGAGCCATCAACAGTGATCCTTCGAACACTGTTGATCTTTCGAACAAGTGTCATCTTTCGAGATCTGTGTACGAAAGATAAGGATCTTTCATTGTTGAATCTTTCGATAAGGGGAATCTTTCGAAATCATCTTTCGAAAGATAAGGATCCTTCGAAGAAATTGTTTGAAACTCAACAGTGATCTTACGAACACTGTTGATCTTTCAAACAGGTCGTGATCTTTCAAACAGTTTACATCTTTCGATTCATATCTGTTTTGCACTTAACAGTTTGTGGTGTTTAGGTGTGGTATTTGTATTTGATCAAAATGAGCTGTACAAGTCCTTGGGATTGGAGTTTGGACTCACAATCTAATAGTCAAGAACTCACGTCTGTTGCAGCATGGGCAAAGAGTATGTTTCCTCCAGCATCAATCAGTCCAAATCAATGGGCTTTGGTAGCAAATCAAAGTCAAAGCCTTCAAAACTTGTTGATCAGTGAAAGTGAAACGGGCAGTAACAATCGTCCACCGAAACTAAATCATATGAATGACTATCCTTCATGGAAAAACCGTTTTCACACGTATGTCCAAGGACAAAGCACCGATCTTTGGACGTGTTTCATCAATGCATTCAATGAGAATCTGGAGACTGCTGCGTCCACTTCTGAGGGTTATGCCAATATGCTTGAAAATGACAAGAAGGCTTATGAATTGGAGAAAAAGGCCTTTGCCACACTTACTCAAGCACTCAACAAAGACATCTACCATCAGTTCTCATATTGCAAGACCACGAAAATGTTGTGGGATGCCTTAGTTGCTAGAGGAGAAGGAAATGCAGCTGCTCGAAAGTCTCGAAGTGATTTGTTGAAGAAAGAGTTTGAATCTTTTCAGTTTTTGGAAAATGAGACTCTAAATGATATGATCACTCGTTTCTATCATTTGATTAGTGAAATGTGTGCTTATGGTATCATTTCTACTCAGCCAGAGATGGTGAACAGGTTTGCTGATGCCTTGCCTCCAAAGTCGAGCTCTTTCATCGAGCTGTTGAAGCATACCGGAACTCTAGACCAAGTCAACATCTATGAGTTCATTCAGAAACTGGAGCACAAAAATGATGAAGAAATCAGGAAAGCAAAGCGAGCTCCCGCTCCGCAAAATACAGAAATGTATCTTCCGGGTTTCGATGCCTTGGCAAGAGCAGCAGCATCTCAGCAACCTAAGTTACAGACTGCATTTGTCTCCAACACAAGCTCATGTCCGTTTCCTCAGTCAACAGCTGCTCCACCACAACCTCAACAACAACAACAGCAAGCTCATTACACAAGTCATCCTAAACCTCAACCCCAAAATCCTCACACAATCTGAGTCGACAACTCAAATCTTTCACACCTTAGCATTGAAGTTGCTAAGGAACATATGGAAATTATCAATACCATGGTCAGTGCTTACTGTGGTTTGGTAGCTGGTCAACTTGGAAACATCAACATGACCAATGAAGATTATGATCAGATCGACAAGGAAGAAATGGAGTTGATGGATATTAAATGGGCTTTTGCTAGTGCGGTTAGAAGGGCAAAAGATTTCATGGCACGAACTGGAAGAACTTCGTTGGAAGGAAAGAAAAACACGAAGTATGGGTTTGATATTAATGCCGTCACGTGCTTTAACTGTGGCGAGAAAGGGCACTTTAAACGTGAGTGCACTCGACCAACAAAACACGGCAATCACAACCCTTTCAGAAACCAGACGAATGCGAATGCCCAACAAGAAAACCGTGAACGGAGGATGGTGGCAGTGAACAACAATCAGGGACAGCCTGGAACTGCAAATCACAATCGGGCTTTGGCTGTTCAAGCTGATGAAGGATGTGACTGGTCAGTGCAGTTTGGTGAAGGAGATCAGGGAA
Source organism: Helianthus annuus (assembly GCF_002127325.2). NCBI lineage: Eukaryota > Viridiplantae > Streptophyta > Magnoliopsida > Asterales > Asteraceae > Helianthus > Helianthus annuus. The sequence continues at coordinate 2,931,652 of NC_035448.2, read as the reverse complement.
GTGGAACTGCATTGTATGCTAAGGTCATCGAGCAGGTTCATAAAGAAGAATCTTCTGGGAGTGATGACAGTTCTGGTTATTCTGGAAGTTCGGATGAAGAAGGCTCTGTTTCTGGGGATAATCACTCAGAGCCTGATGAGAAGGAAGAAGAAGGTGAAGATATTCAGGATCTTCTGAATGAAGCTGATGAGCTTAAATGTCAGAAATCAATTCTGATTAGAAAGGCGGATACTGCATCAAAGGAAATGGAAAAGCTATTCTCTGAAGATGGAGCTTTTTCTTTTCAAACTGCCTTTATGGCAAACGGCTCAGCCTCTACTAGTCAGGTAACTTCTGAACCTCCTGCTCCTAGTATTTGTAAATCATGTGCAGAGATGAAGCTTGAATCAGAAAAGCTTCATAGTCATAACCAGAATTTGGTTATTGAACTGTCGAAATGCAAAGAGGCAAACATGGCTTTAACTCGGAATGAAAAAGAATTTAAATCTGTAATAGAAACTTTAAAGAAAAATGTGTCCGAGGTTAACAAAGTAGTTTACCACAAACAAGTGAGTATAAATGAGTATATTAACATTGTGGAAGAAACTAAAAAGCAACTAGCCATTGCCCAATGCGAACATGATGCGATCAAACAGAAATTGGATAGTTATTCTAACTCCCAATTTGTGCTTGATCACATCATCGATGTTCAACAACTAAAGGGAAATCAGAAAGGCATAGGGTATAACAAATGTCCACCCCCTTTGATGAACAACTATACCAAGATGCCTGACGAGGAAGAAATGCCTCGGTATGAACCCAGTGTGCCTCTTGATGTTGAGGAGTTTGCTACTGGCCTTGGGTTCAAACCGGACAATTCTTCAAACACAGCCTCTAAGGAACAAGAAACTTTATCATCCATGAAGCAAAGTCCTCCAATTATCGAGGACTATGAGACATCGGATGATGAATCAGAAGTGGCTGTAAGTGATCAGGATAAATCACTTAGCAAGATGAAAGGAGTAGATATTCCACGAGAGAATCACATCCTTTGTGATCCTGATACTCCTGAGGTTCCATCTGTTAAGAAGCAAGTGATTGATCCTGTCAAGGTTGATAAGACAAGTGTGTCTACTGTTAAAAGCAGTAATGTGTTGTACACTTTGGTTGGAGATAATAAAATCTACTCAGATCATGTTTTTCCAATTAAAAATGTAAATAAATCTTTGATTGACAAAGTCTTTGAAGACAATACAAACAAATTTTTGGGAAAAACACTTCCGGGAATTGTGGTAACACAATGTGATCCAATTCCTAAGGCTGAGATTAGAAAACAGTTTGGTAATCAAAAATCTCCAACCACTCAACAACCGACTGCTTCTAAGGGTAAACAACAACAACGAGCTCCAAAGCCAAAGGCTAAGGTTGAATCAAAAGGAGCTCGTTACACAAAGAAAGGAAAAGATGTTAAATTTGTAGCATCAAAAGGTACAGATAAAATTGAGACTTTTGAAAACAAATCAAACACTGATTTTGTACAACAAGTCAAGATTTTGAAACGTAACAGTGATAACAATTACACCCAACACACAAACGGGTGTGATGAAAGAGCAAGTACCTCAGGTTCTACAGGTTCAACATCTGGTAGTCGATCAAGTTCTCCTAAGTCTGTTGAAAGGAGAACTTGTTTCAAATGTGGAGAAATTGGGCACATTATCAGAAACTGCTCAAATGCTCCAAAGAAGAAATTGGTTGAAAAAGCTCCACCTGAAACAGTTCACCCTCAACGTCGATCAGTTTCACCTAAACAGGATAAACGAACTGTGAAAGAACAAGAAACTAAACAACGACGTAAGAACATAAAAACTGTTGAAAAGGCTTTAAAAACTGAAGTTCAAACAGTTAAAAGGAAACCAAGTGTATCACAACCTGTAAAACCAGAAACTTCAAAAATTGTTTATAAAAATAAATCTGGCAGGCCAAATCAAACTTGGTTACCTAAGTCGGGTGACAATTCAGGGGGAGCAGTTGTTCTTGAAAATCATCAAGAGATCGAGCTCACTTTTCGTGATGCCAAGGGACGACCCAAGACCACTAAGGCTTGGGTCCCCATTCTCAACTGATGTGTTTAAATGACATGTGCAGGATGTTCTAGGAGGAACTATTAATAGTCATTGGATTGTTGATAGTGGAGCATCCAGGCACATGACTGGCGACTTACGGCTCCTATACGACGTGAGAAATATTAGAGGAGGGTATGTTGCTTTTGCGGGTGATAAAGGTGGGTACATCACTGGAGAAGGAAGTATCTCCAATGGCATCGTGTGCTTTGATAAGATCAATTATGTGAAGCAAATTGATCACAATCTTCTGAGTGTGTCGCAAATCTGCGATAAAAAATTCTCAGTGATTTTTGATGACGCTGGCTGCTATGTGCTGAAACCTGGATTCAAAATTCCACAAGAATGGATTCTCTTATCGGCTCCGAGAGTTAATGATCTTTATATTCTCGACATGAGCCAGGCGATTACAACATCTGCACAAGTCACTTGCTTTGTCTCAAAAGCCACAGAAAAGGAGTCTATATCTTGGCACAGGAGAATGGGACACATTCACTTGAGAAAGATGAACCATTTGGTGAAAAATAATCTTGTGAATGGTGTGCCTGTGAGAAGTTTTCATCTACAAGATATATGTGTCTCTTGCCAAAAGGGGAAGCAAACAAAGAAGTCTCACCCTTTGAAGAAAATCAACACTGTCAGCATGCCTCTCGAACGTCTTCATATGGACCTTTTTGGACCTATGAAGCACAAGACAACGTTTGGTGATGCCTATTGTTTAGTAGTTACTGATGACTACTCTAGATTTTCTTGGGTATCCTTTATGGCACACAAGAGTGAAACTCCTGGCATTCTCAAGGATCTTCTTACAATGTTGGAGAATCTCTATACGTTGAAAGTGAAGAGGATCCGAAGCGACAATGGAACCGAATTCAAGAATCAAGTTATGGATGAGTTTTGTACTTCTAAAGGCATTCTTCATGAGTACAGTTCTCGTTATACTCCACAACAAAATGGTGTCGCTGAGAGGAAGAATCGAACTATTATTGAAACTGCAAGAACAATGTTAGTAGAGTCGGAACTCCCTATTCAATTCTGGGGGGAGGCTGTATCGGCTGCATGCTACACGTTAAACAGAGTTCTTACAGTTAAGAGACATGGCAAGACTTGCTTCGAACTCCTTCAGAAAAGGAAACCGGATCTTTCTTACCTTGAACCGTTTGGTGCTCCGTGTACTATGATTGAGCCGGATGGAAAGTTTGGTGCAAGAGCTATCGAGGGTTTCTTCCTTGGATATGCTACTCCAAATTTTCGTGTTTGGAATCTAGCTACCAAGAAGATTGAGCTATGGAGCGAAGTTAGGGTTCAAAGGTACACGAGTCCTGTTAGGGCTCCGGGTGATCCGTGGATGTTCGATTATGATGGGCTATTTGACTCCTTCAATCTGCCAACCTTTGACGAAGAATCAGCAGCGGCTCGGATGTTGTTGGAAAGTGACAATGCTGCTGTCTCGCCATTGGTTAGACCTATTGTTGTTGACTCTCAAGCTTCTTCATCAGTCAACAATATGGTTCAAAATGAGGTTTATGAAGATGCTGCTGATTATAATGATTCTTCTGAAGATGATGAATATCATGATGCAGCCGAAGGATCTTCAGCTCCAGCTGCTCCTGTTCAAGGTGCCTCTGGTGATACACCTCATACGCAGAATATAGATACTGCTGAAGGGAATGCATCCACCTCTACCCACATTCCAGGTGTGGAGCTGGTTGTTGATCTTAATCTTACCAACTTGGGTATCAATGCTCGTGTGCCAGATAATCCTGATATGAGGATTCACGATACCCATCCCCAGCAGAACATAATAGGAGATGTCCATCGCGGTGTGCAGACGCGTAATCAGCTGAGAAACAACCGGAATGCTGGTTTGTATTCAGCTATAAGAGAATCTGGTCAACAAAATGACTGGTCCTTCGCGTGTTACGTGTCACAAGAAGAACCAAAGTCGTGGAAAGAAGCATTGAAAGACAGTGCTTGGGTTGAAGCCATGCAGGAAGAATTACAGCAATTTCACAAGCTTGGTGTTTGGAAGCTTGTTGAAAAGCCTGAGAACTACAAGAAGATTGGCACTCGATGGGTCTTCAAATGCAAGAAAGACGACCGTGGAGTGGTTATTCGAAACAAAGCTCGTTTAGTCGTTCAAGGTTTTCGTCAGATTGAAGGGATCGACTACAACGAAGTCTATGCACCAGTTGCACGTCTGGAAGCTATTCGGATCTTTCTGGCTTATGCCTCATTCAAAGGATTCAAGGTTTACCAGATGGACGTCAAAAGTGCATTTCTACATGGTGTGGTTGAAGAAGAGGTATATGTCGAACAGCCTCCAGGTTTTGAAGATCCTGTTCATCCCGATCGGGTTTGGTTGCTCAACAAAGCTCTCTATGGTCTTCATCAAGCGCCACGAGCTTGGTATGCAACCTTATCTACATATCTGCTGGAGAACGGTTTTCGAAGAGGTCTTATCGATTGTACTCTCTTCATCAAAGAACAAGATGGAGATCTTCTTCTGGTACAGGTATATGTTGATGATATTATTTTTGGTTCTACTAATGATGTTTTGTGTAGGAATTTCGAGCGCATCATGCAGGATAAGTTCGAGATGAGTGCTATGGGGGAAATGAATTTCTTCTTGGGCCTACAAGTGCAACAAACGGAGTCTGGGATATTCATCCATCAGACTAAATATGTTGGAGACATCTTGAGCCGGTTCCAGATGTCCGATGCAACGTCCATTGGTACCCCATTGCCAACTAATCACGGAATAACTCCTGACTTGAAGGGTGAACCTGTTAGCCCTTCATACTATCGCGCGATGATCGGATCCCTTATGTACCTCACAGCATCAAGGCCAGATATAATGTATCCAACGTGCCTGCTTGCCAGATATCAAGTTAACCCGAAGGCCTCACATCTTGCAGCTGTCAAAAGGATTTTTCGTTATTTGAAGGCTTACCCCGACACCGGTCTGTGGTATCCTAGGGATAATAACTTTGACTTGGTCGCATTCAGTGATTCTGATTTTGGCGGATGTGAAATCGACGGCAAATCCACAACGGCTGGATGTCAGTTTTTAGGAAATCGCCTAGTCACATGGCAGTGCAAGAAGCAGACGTGTGTCGCTACATCAACATGCGAAGCTGAATACATTGCTGCCTCAAGTTGTTGTTCACAAGTTCTTTGGATCCAACAACAATTGCGGGACTACGGTTTTGAATTCCTAACTACTCCTATTTACGTTGATAATTCTGCTGCTTTAGATATCACTAAAAATCCTGTGCAGCATTCAAAGACCAAACACATCGAAATCAAATATCACTTCATACGTGATTGCTTTGAGAAAAGGCTAATCGATGTTGTTAAGGTCCACACCGATGACCAACGTGCCGACTTATTTACCAAAGCTTTTGACAAATCTAGATTTGACTTCTTATTATTGGTAAACGGCATTAAGGTCAAGCAAGAGTAAAACCAACATCGGAAAATCATTTTTGTAAACATCTTTGTGTGTTTTTAAATTTGTCTTAGTTTATTGATTTTAGGGGGAGTAAATCCGAAAATCTGAAAATCCAAAAACATCGAAAAATTTCAAAAACACAAAAACAATAGAAAAACAAAAATGAGTTTCCTGGCGAGCAAAAGAGAAAATGATAGTACATCAGTGGTCTATCCAAACCTCTTTAAACCTTAAATGCAAAACGATAAGCAGCTCTATATAAGATGTATCGGTAGGCTCACAATCATTTTAAAGTGTGCAGGGTGATATAAATCGTAATCGACTGAAGACCAGGTGGGAACCATTCATTGGCATATGGTCTTAGTACCGAAATTTCGTTTGATAGATTGCCGAGGTTCTGAGATATTCGGTCTTTATGCTGCTTATCATCTGGGTATCATGGTTGTATCTTTTACCGAAAAATAACGGGGACGCAAGTCTAGATCTTCCATGATACTATACATACGTGTACATATTACATACTGCATTCGACCTCAATAAGTGATAAACAATCACATGTCCAAAACAAATAAGTGATAAAATATCACATTTATCCGGGTGTCAAGTTCGTCTCTCTGCTGTACGGAAGTACTGACCTGTTCACGGACTTGCACCTGTGCCCTCATGCATACGAAAATCAAGTTCCTCATCAATAAGTGATTATATCACAAAGGGCTTGTTTTCAAATCAAAATAAGTGAGTATCTCACAATTTATACGGTCAAACAGATGATAATCGGTATACTCACCGGTAAGATGAACTCTCGTGCATACCTTGATACGGGAATGTGTCGTGATGTGGATGAACACCGGTCGGTAAGTATAAATCATACCTTAACGTATCCCCTCGCCATGATTACATCTGATAAGTTGAGCTTAAGTGGACAACGATACCGATAATTGTTATAGGATGTTTATCTTAATATTAACTAACTGAACAACAAGAGTGTTTTGGCATGACCGTACACTGATATGATTCTCTTACCCTCGAAACTCGCAAAAAGAATGTTTGTATATATTTATTTATTTACTGCTTAACTTTTATTGTTTTCTTTTAAAACAGTTTCGTCGTTTGGTGCATATCAGCACGACATTAGCGGTGATGTCGTTTGATAACACTCAAAGGATTTTAAATTGTTGTCTTTTAATTTCAAAAATACCAAAAAGATTTTAGGCTTGTTTTAATATAAACTTTATAAAAGCCAAAAAGATTTTCTTTCTACTTTATTTTCGATCGTACGATGTTGGAGCTCGAGTCTTCGTTACCTGAAACCTGACTGAAAACCGAATTGACTAAATCTTCATAAACGGTCGAAATTTGCAAGTTTTGAAAGTTAAAGGCTAAAATTGACAAATTTATTAAACTTTCAAACTGTCGGACAGTGTTTGATTATGACATGGTCATTAGTGTGTCTTTTGGTTATACTAACTATATTCCAAGCAGTTGTTCTCATTGCGCGTTTAGATTTCTTGCATGTGCAGATTCTAAAGGCTAGGAGAACATGGTCGATGACAAGCTTTGGAATAAAGACACAACGTGAAGGCACTCAACTGATGAAGATGATCGAGTTGCCGCTGGCCATCATCAACACCACAAGGATCTCACTTCATAAAGTTAAAGTATTTCACGAGCATAACTCAAGGGGGAGCTTATGTTAAGGGGGAGTTTGTCAACACACTTCCTACATGATACGGGTAGCTTGTTGATACACTCTCTGCTTTCAAGACGTGAAGACTTTGAAGATCCTCCGACTTTGAAGACGTGAAAGGACATCAGAGTTTTGAGAACTCGAAGACCAAAGACCGTCGAAGTTCGAGACGTGTCTACAACTGTAGAAGATAAAGACAAAGCTACAGCCAAGGGGGAGTTTGTTGGTGCACTTGTGTCTGTACTTTGTCTGTATTCGGTCTGTATGTAAACGATGTCCTAAGTTGGTCTGTAAGTTGACCAAGTCAACTATCCTCCTAGTTTGACTTGGCAAATAAGTTGTATGTTTGTCTGTATCGAAGGATAGCCTCGAAGGATACTGTTGATCCTTCGAGGTGCTCGAAAGATATGCTTCGAATGTTAGACCTCGAAGGATCATCCTTCGAGGTCTCAGCTAATCCTTCGAGTGACTTGTCCTCGATAGATGATCCTTCGGACCATCTATCGGATCCTTCGGGATAGACAACATGGGCTGGGTATAAATACCCATGCAGTGTGTTGTGTTTCATTCAGATGCACATAGACAGAAAGTTAGAGAGAGTTCTGTCCGAAACACACACACGTCCACTTTGAGAGTTTGCAAACTGATTGTAAACATTGTGCTTGTAACCGGAACCTTCATACGTATTAATACAGTAGTGTTAATCGGTGAATCTTGTGTGTTTGTGTTTGTACTTGCTTCATCTCGGTTTGCCTACTAGCTTGGATTCCGCACTTGCTAGTGGGTTAGTATAACAAGGTTTAGGTTCGTAATCCTCCGCGAAAAGGGACCTACAATGTTGGGCTTTTTTTTTGGAAGGGGGGGGTGTGTCCTTATTAGTAAACCGTTGAAGTCAAAGCTTGAAATCGTATAAAAAAGACAAAGCCAAAGCACAAACATAAACAGAATTCATATCACATGTACCACTGTCTCGTAATCAAACTATACTTAAGTGCTTTACAAAATATTATTTTATATGAATTACATTAATAATAAGAATAACATTAATTAGTTAGATTTAAATGTTAAATATAATTATTTTATACATTAAGTACACTAATAAAATATTGATTTTTTAAGAATGGAAAACCCACATTCACGTTAAATTTTCATTTAATTTATACACCAATGTTCACCATAGGATTGAAATCTATACCATTTAAAATGCAACACTTTTTCTTTTTTTTTTAAGAAAAACGTCCCAAAATCCTCCACCTACGGATGGTCTTACTATAACTTCTTGATACTACAAGCTACAATTATTTTGGTAATAGGAATATTGAATAGTTATATGATATATTTTCATTTCCCTGAAATCAAAGAAGTTGTCAATATCCAAGTCACTCAAATTCGGATAAGGATATTGCTAAAGCAAGGTATTTAAAGGAGTTAATTACATAGTTAGTCTCTGTGGTTTGCACAAAATGATATACTTAGGTACTAATAGTTTAAAATCACCTTCTAGGATATTAACTTTTCATTTTGTAACATTTGGAGGTATTAACTTCTAGGGTATTAACATAGGTAGTCCCTGTGGTTTGCACAAAATAACATAATTAGGTACTAATAGAATGTGATTTTAAGCTTACAAATAACGTTAATACCCCCAAACGTTATAAAATGAAAAGTTAATACCCTAGAATATGATTTTAAACTATTAGTACCTAAGTATGTTATTTTGTGCAAACCAGAGGAACTAACTATGTAATTAACTCTATTTAAAGAGAAAATGCAGGTATGAATTATTCCTATCGAAACATATCCATCACACTTGTCTATTAAAAAAAGTTTATGATTATATGGGATTGATTTTATGCTTTCTTCTTTTTTTATACTATTTGTCTCTTTTTTAAAAGACAGTTTCAGTATAAATGTATAAATGTGATAAACTCGCGTTTAAACTTTACCGCTCAAATGTTCAAATGAATAATAGAATAAGCCAACACCAATTAATCTTACAAGAAAATATATGAAGCTAGGAATTTATGTTTATGAGATGATTTACACCTACTATTACAGAATTAGAGATATCTTTACTTTAATGTGTTACAAGTTTACAATTAGATTATGTGTTTGTGTGCTTGGAATGAGGGTTCTAATGGAGCTTTAATATGGAAAAGTGTTGCAACATGATGCCACGTAGGTGATATGCCTTTTTATGAAATGTGAAATTGAGGTAACTAGATATGATTTCTTGTATATTAAAAACAAATTAATTGGTGCCCCACTCCCCTAGTTAACCCCACACCCAAAGGGTTAAAGCCCCATTAAAGCCCTTGTGTTATGGTGTTGGGTCTCTAAAAGCAAATGATGTGGCAAGGTGCGTCAACACATCTAAACCCACAACACATGGCCTTACATAGAACATTTTATATGTGGGGAAGATAAATCTCACATGGTTGCTTATTTGTCAAGTTACTTGCTTTACATTTTGTCTATAAACAAGTGCAGAACACAGTCATTTAATTGTTAAATACATGTTCAAAATAGACATTCAATATCTTCAAAGAAAACTAAAAAAACATTTTCTATGTAAAATAGTTTAACAATATAAATCCTCAATTACAACGGTTTGGTTATACTTCTAACGTAAGTGTCACTTCCTCCTCGTCATATTATAGTTTTCATATTAAATTATATATGCATCTAGAACACATCTAGAGGATTACTTCAGTGGGAAAAATAAAGAACATTCATCTGGAGCAACACTTTGTTCCCATTCAATTATTCTATTTAATTATATGTTATAATACAGAATAGCAAACTAAATAGTGTGACTAAAAAATAAATCAGCAGATAAACCAATCATGTGCGAGACATTCAACAAATTCTTGATGTAAACATTAACATACATCATTCATAAATAAACAAAAAGTAATAAACTCCTTTTTTTTGTTCTTCACTTCACTTTTTTTATAATATAGTTTTTAAAACTTATTATTTGTCATTATTTTATATTTTTAGAAAAGTCATTTCATATATGCTATCTAAACCTACTCCGATTCATCCAATGTATGTGCTAATAAAATATAAAACAAAAGGTCTATACTGAAACAACAAAGCCGAATATAGAATCAACAAAAGACAGATTATTTGTGATTTAAACATGGAAAGTCAAATTTATGATAATCAGATCTTGAAAAATCTTAGCATCGATTTATTGCAGTTAAAAAGAAAAAAAAAGAGAAGATTTAAGAAACTTTCCTTTGATTCATATGCAAACAATCATTCGCTAGTTATGCAAACATTAGTTTGCCAGGATTAATCTCCAGAATTAATATCTCAGAAATTGTTTAGATTAATTAATTTGATAAAAGAATGAAACGATGGAATCCATATATTATGAAACGGTGTTGTGCAATCATAATGAAATAATGGAATCCATATGTGCAATTATTCTTCTTAAATCAAGAGGTGCTTTGAAATCCATATATAATGAAACTTCGGAAAATTCATAAAGGATCCATTAATAATAATTAAATTATTAAACAAAAGTTACATGAGTTGCATGAATGCAGTTTGAATTCCCATCATTGATTCATAATTAAATTTCTTTCACATTGAGCGTACCTAAATCGAAACAGTCGTCTACACCGAAATCATCCAATCTTCGCCCGCAGCGAAAGCGAAAGAACTGAAGTCTGAAATCGCCCTCTTAATCTTTGTCTGAAATCGGTGTTACGCATTCCATATTTTCAACGTGTGTATCTACAAACATTTGGGAAATAATTCTCTAGTTATTTTGATGTTCTTCTGTTTGGGACAACATAAATCGACTAATCCTTTGACTGTTGTTGGTTTAATTTGATTAATATAGATTTCTAAGCGTAGAACCGATGAAGAACAGAGATTTGAATAAAACAATGTTGACCATTTCCATTGAGCAATAATCAATTGTGTTCTTGATTTAAGTTAGGAACAATCAAATAAACCTTTGATTGAATCAATTTTAACCCAAATTGATTGAAGAAGTAAAGGGATGGAGAAGAATTCTTACATAGAAAGAGAAGGTGTGCGTTGATTAATACGTTTTATTAATATAAATTAATTTATATAGTATATATAATATAATATAATAGTTATAAACAAAGGGTAAAAAGAAAAGGTGTGAGTAAAATGAACTAAAGGGTATGACTTTTAAACAAATGACACATAACCCAAGTTGCTAATTGTATAAGGGTATAATTGCCTATACGATCCGTATTGAATTGTCAAAGTGTGCGGATAGATATCGCGGTGTGCCAATAGAATCCCCCTTATTCTTATTGGTGTTACAAGTTTACAATTACATGCTGTGCGGATAGATATCCCGGTGATTGATTCACTTTGTCATTGTTTACGAATTACGCTCAATCGGTCAGAAGTGGGACCTACCTGAGGTTCTACAACCTCATATCCAGTCGTGGTTGCAGATACTTCTCCAACAAATATCAAACTTCACAACTCAACAAATATAACACCTAATCAGTTCTTTCATCGTTATTTGATAACAACCAATGGTTTCTTTCATGGTTATTTGATGGTATTATTCATGATCTAAGTATTTCATTAAAACAATAATAGATATGTTCTATCTCGGTAGTAGTTTTTTCTTTTAAACCTATTAGTTGATATGTTTCTTTTGTGCTTTATTTTACCTTTCTCCTTTAAGATATACTTATTTTACCTTTCTCCTTATCTTCGTTAATCATCCCACCGCTTTGCGTTTGCATAAATGTCAGCCATTGTTAAATAAACTCCACCATCTTCAGGCCTTTATCTCCATAATACGCGCAACGGCTTTCTCTACAACCTCAACATTCCCATGGACTCGACACCCTCCAAGCAAACTCCCCCTAGCAAAAACATCACCCGATATTGGCATACTCTCGATTATCTCCATTTGCTTCTTTGATCAAACCAGCACGCGCAAGTATATCTGCCATGCACCCGTAATGATTGAGCTCTTTAAGAACTCCATAAACCGACCCCATCTCACCAGAAAGTCGTCATGCTTCGTTAGTAAGACGAGTATGGCTGCACCCCACCATGACACCAAGAAAGGTAACCCCTTCTGGCTTAACTCTGTTCTTAGCCATTTTGGAGAAATAAGTTAGTAGCATATCGCCATAACCGTGCATAGCTAACCCATCAAGCATTGCACTCTAAGTGAATAGATTTTTATCAGGGCTAGCTTCGAATATCCCCAGAGCGGTTTCTATGCACCCAGATTTAGCATATAAGTCCACTAATGCAGTACACAAAAACGAGTCTATTTGAATTCTACTACATTTGATACGATCATGCACTTGTATTCCCTTTTCTAGTTCCCCCATTCATGCACAAGCCGAGAGAACAGAAACTAATGACACATTGTCACGAGGAACACTTAGAACAAGCATCTGACCATATAGACTCAAACACTGGTTGTAGTGTTTCGTTTGTGCATAACCAGCTAACATCATACCCCAAGTTGCCGCATCCCTGACACTTATAGGCATTTCATCAAACACTTGACGAGCACGTTCAATCTCCCGAGCCTTGATAAACCCATCCAATATTACATTGTAGGAAACATCTCTCTCAAGACTTTAATCGAACACCTTATACGCATCATCAATACGCCAACAGTTACAATAGAAATGAACAAGAAAGTTCATTCAACTGTGCGCATGCTTTGATGATTTATTACTTTTGTTATTATCTTCCAAGCATAAGTACACTTAATTTAATGAACTCGATCAGTGCATATATTATAATTGCCCGTCAATGTTATATGACCAAAACTAACAGAAACATGTGTATACTGTTGGTGCACTTGTGTCTGTACTTTGTCTGTATTCGGTCTGTATATAAACGATGTCCTTGTAAGTCATGTAAGTTGACCAAGTCAACCGTCCTCCTGGTTTGACTCAGTCAACAGTAAGTAAACTTGTTGAAAGTTGTCTGGATCGAAGGATGAGTGATCGAAGGATAATGTAGATCCTTCGATCACCTCGAAAGATATGCTTCGATTGATAGTCCTCGAAGGATGATCCTTCGAGGTCCATGCTGGTCATTCGAAAACATTGTATCCGAAAGATGATCCTTCGGACCATCTTTCGGATCCTTCGAGCAGACCTGCTGTGTATGGGTATATATACCCATGCAGTGTATGTGTGAGTTCAGTTCTGCCATTTGCACTTCCGAGAGATAGAAAGATTTGAGAGCTTTCTGTCCAGAACTCACACACACACCTTAGAGAGTTTATAGAACATTTCTGTAAACATTGAGCTTGTAACCGAACCCTCATTGCATTAATACAAGTTGTGTTAATCGGTGAACTTGTGTGTTTGTTTCTCTACTTGCTACTAACTCGGTTTGCTTGCTAGCTTGGATTCCGCACTCGCTAGTAGGTTTGTATAACAAGGTTTAGGTTCGTAATCCTCCGCGAAATAGGGACCTACAAGTGGTATCAGAGCTAAGGCTCTTAACCTTGTTTAAAACCGGGTTTTTACAAGTTTTGGTGTGTTGAAACACTTGGTTTTGCACCTGTTTTTACTTGTTTTCTTGCATTTTCTTTGAGTAAAAACGTGTCTAAACTAACCGGGAGTGTTTAAAGTGGGGTTGGGTAACTTGAAAACTTGTTTTTGAGTAACTTTGTGTTTTCCGGCGAAAGCTCCGGTTAAACTTCCGGTGACTGGTTTGAAGATAAGCTTATCCATTTTTGGCATAGTTTATTTCAAATCTTGGTTGGTAAGATTGTTGTCAGCCTGCCATACCCTTTTGCCGAAAGTTGACTTACCAACCAATCACCTTTTCACCAACCCATCATATCTGTGTCAGTGTGTCAGTGCTCATTCGAAAGATATCCTTCGACATCGAAAGATATCCTTCGACATCGAAAGACTATCCTTCGACATCTGTCGATCAAGGAAGGCTCGAAAGATTGTTATCCTTCGACCCATCCTTCGAAGTCTGAGTCATATCCTTCGAGAAAGGAATCTAATCGAAAGACAAGTGTCCGAAAGATAAGGATCTATCGTATTGGTGAATCTTTCGAGATCTGTTGTTCGAAAGATAAGGATTTAGCTCGAAAGATAAGGATCTTTCAAAGGAGAATCCTTCGAGCTCTTGAGTCTTTCGAGATCATTGTTCGAGAGTCAACAGTAATCTTTCGAGTACTGTTGATCCTTCGAACAAGGTTGTATCTTTCGATTGTGGTCTGTTTATAGTTAACAAGTTTCTGTGATTTCAGATCTTTCGACCAGGATCTTTCGGTTGTGCTATCTTTCGGATCATTCTTACTTAGCATTTATTTTGCTTATCTATCATGAATCCGAGTTGGTGGGGAAGTCCGGCTCCAGACAGTGGAAAATACATGAATACCAGTCAATCTCCATCATGGGCCGAATCTCCGGTATCTACATCCTCACAAACAAATGCCACTCAAGCTGGTCAATGGGCGTTTGTTTCAAATCAAACTCCGAGTATTCAAAGTCTTCTACTAAGCGAAAGTGAAACCGGAAGTTTGAACAGGCCTCCAAAGTTGATGCATCTTAATGAATATCCGGGATGGGTTGATCGTTTCCATACATATATTCTTGGTCAAAATACAGATTTATGGTTGCGGTTCACTACGGAATTCGATCAAACTATCGAGGTTGCTGCTTCTTCGACAGCTACATTTGCCGATCTTCCTGAGGATCAAAAGAAGACGTATGACTTAGAAAAGAAAGCATACGCTATTCTTACTCAAGCACTGAGCAAGGATATTTATCATCAGTTCGTCAGTTTCAAGACTACGAAGAAGCTGTGGGATGCATTGAAGACAAGAGGAGTAGGTAATGAAGCCACACGTCAACTGCGACGAGATCTGCTGAAGAAAGAATTCGATGGCTTCACATGTATGGATAAGGAGTCATTGGGAGATATGACAAGTCGTTTCTATCACCTACTTACTGAGCTGACCAATTTTGAAGTCACAACGACTCCAACAGAGGTGGTAAAGAAGTTTGCTGATGCATTGCCTCCTCAATGGAATAACTTCCTGGAAATCTTGAAGTACAACGGAACGTTGAAAACTACAAATATCAACGATTTCGTGCAGCTTCTGGAGAACAAGGATCAGGAAGAAACATTGAAGGCAAAGAGAGTTGCAGTGCCACAGAATCCAGAGATGTATTATGGCACCTCCACTACTTCATCTGCAAAAGCCGGTTCACATGCTCCACTTCAAACGGCGTTTGTCACAAGCACGGATATGTATGGCAATCCAGTGCAAGTTCCTGTAAAGCCGCCTCCAACCACAGATCTGTATGGAAATCCAATACAACCACCTCCTCCTCCTCCTGCTCAACAACCACAATATGCGTGTTATGGAGGAACATCATCTGCTGCAGGTCAACAATCAAAGTCAAATCCAGTACAGCTTGACACTTCAAGTTTTTCTAAAATCAGTGTAGAAGTAGCTAAGGAACACATGGAGCTGCTTAACACTGTAGTGAGCGCGTACTGTGGGTTGATAGAAGGTCAGATTGGCAACATTAATCTGACACAAGAAGATTACAGGCAGATTGATAAGGAAGAGATGGACTTGATGGATATCAAGTGGGCCTTTGCGAGTGCTGTGAGAAGAGCAAAGGATTGGATGGAGAGTACTGGCAGAACCAGCTTGGAAAGTAAGCGTGACACCAAGTATGGGTTCGATAAGCAGGCTGTTAAGTGCTTCAACTGTGGTGAACGGGGCCATTTTAAAAGGGAATGTACAAAGCCAGCACAGCACGGGAATCAAAATCCCTTCAGAAACCGAGGCAACCAGCAAAATCAGAACAGAAACACTGAGCGTTCATTGGTGCCTGCAAATAACCAAACCAACCGAGCACTTGCAGTTCAGGTGGATGAAGGTTGTGACTGGTCAATCCAGTTGGGTGGTGATGCTCCTGATGAAACAGCATGTTTTGCTCAGATTGTGAAAGAGTTGGTTCACACCAGTGGTAGAGAATCTTCTGCCAGTGGTGGTGAATCGTCTGAAGATGAAGACTCTTCTGGTTATAGCAGGAGTGCTGATGAAGAATCATCCAATTCTGGAGATGATTATGTGGGTGAGACATCGAATGCAGCAATCGATGCAGATATTGATGAACTCTTGGAGGAAGCTGCAGCAGAAACTCAAAGAAGATCTATTCTGGTGGATCAAGCTGCTTATACTTCGTCTTCTCTCCATTCAGCCTTTATGGCTAATGTCGACGGTTCATCAAGTCAGGTATGTGTCGATGAACCCAGTGCTGTTAATTGTGATGAATGTGCTAGGTTGCATGCTAGATGTGCTGAAATGGAGAAAAGTATGTCTGAGTTGCAAGGCAAACATGATGCTTTACAAGCTAGTTTGTTTGACTTGCAAGACAAACATACTACTGTGAATGAGAATTTGAATGACTTGCAAAGCAAGCATGAGGCTTTGCAAGAGAAATATGATGTGACATTCGTCCACAATCAGAAGTTGACTGTGGATCTCTCTAAATGCACAGAAGCCAACATGTTTTATGAAAACCATGAAAAAGAATTTAAGTCAGTAATTGAAACATTAAAGAAGGATAAAACTGAACTGACTAAAATGGTTTCAAGAAAACAAACTGATATTAATTTGTATATATCTCGCCTTGAGAGTATGCAAAAAGAGATGGCTTGTGTGAAAACCGAAAGTGATGCGATCCAACTCAAGCTAGACAGTTATTTGAGTTCTAGCTATGTGTTAGATCACATCATTGACGTTCAGAAGGAAAAGAGAGATGTCACATGCATTGGCTATAAGAAGTGTCCACCACCAGTGAGACATAATTATGATGCCATGCCTGATGAAGAGGACAGGGTATTCTTTGAACCTTCCGTGCCTCTAGATGTTAAGGAGTTTGCTGCAGGACTCGGATACCAAAAGGAAGTATCCTCAGATTCAGATGTGTCAGCAGATACATTTGTGAGTGCTGAACAGAATCAAGATCCTCCAGTGGTGATTGAGGATGCTGATTCGTCTGATGATGAATCTGACGATACTGTCCCAGCAAAGTCTGATGCGGTAGCTAAAAATGAGGACATACCTCTTGAGAATCACATTCTATGTGATCCCCCTGTCAAACCCGCTAAGACTGTTGCAACTGAGTCCTCGTCTGAGAAGGAGTCGGAGAGTGTGAATTTGCTGTACACTCTAGTTGGTGATGATAAAATTTACTCAGACAAAGATTTTCCCATTAAGAATGTTAATCAATCCTTAATCTACAAAGTCTTTGAGAATTCGACGAGTAAGTTCTTGGGAAAGGCAGGACCTAAAGTTACAGTCACACAATGTCCTCCAATCCCAAAGGCTGAAGTTCGAAAGCAATTTGGTAACAAGAAATTGCCAACAGTGCCAACACAGCAAAATCACACCAAACCCAAAGGTAAAGCACCGGCTCCAGTGCAAAAGAAGCCGAATCAAAGGAAGAAGAAGAATGTTAACTTTGTGAAATCGACGGGAACAGACAAAATTGAAAAGTTTGAAAATCAATCTAACTTAGATTTTGTCAAGAAAGCTTTTGTCGAGAAAAGAAATGAACCAAGTAGTTCAAAACCTAGTACCTCGGGTTCACAAAGTTCAACATCATCGGCTAGACGATCACATGATTCTTCGGGGTTTGTAGAACGAAGATCATGTTTTGAGTGTGGAACCATTGGGCACATTATTAGAAACTGCCCATACCTTCATAAGCAGAAAGGAAAGGTTGATGATCCCCGTGGCAAAACTGACCGTAAGCCAACTGTTTCCACAAAACAAGATCCCCGCCTTGTAAAAGAAAGGGAAAAGAAACAGAAACGCCAACAGGTCAAAAAGATTGAAAAAGCGATTAAAACCGATGTGGTTCAAAAACAATCTGTTGTTGTAAAACCAGAAAATTCTAAAACTTCAAACAATCAAGAAGTTAAAATTTTAAAGAAAAACACTGGTGAAACCAAACAGACTTGGAAACCAAAAACGGTTGTTGAATCAGGGGGACCATCACAATTCACCAACCATCAAAGACAAGAAGTGATTGTCATTGATGAAAATGGAAGACCCAAGACCACAATGGCTTGGGTCCCCATCTCCAACTAATTCATTTGAGTTCATGTGCAGGGTGCTTCAGGAGGAACTATCAGTAGTCATTGGATTGTTGATAGTGGGGCATCCAGGCACATGACAGGCGACATGAAGCTTCTCTACGACGTTAAATCTATTAGAGGAGGTTATGTTGCTTTTGCTGGAGATAAAGGTGGATACATTACAGGAGAAGGAATGATATCTAACGGGATTGTCAGCTTTGACAAGATCAATTTTGTGCAACAACTTGATCACAATCTTCTTAGTGTTTCTCAAATTTGTGACAAGAAATTTTCAGTACACTTTGATGCTAATGGATGTTACGTGCTGAAACCCGGCTTCAAAATTCCAAAAGAATGGATTCTCTTGTCGGCTCCAAGGATAAATGATTTGTACGTCCTTGACATGAGCCAGGCTATTACTACGTCTGCACAAGCAACTTGTTTCGTTTCTAAAGCCACAGAAAAAGACACTATCTCTTGGCACAGACGAATGGGTCACATTCACTTACGCAAAATGAATCATTTGGTTTCAAATGAATTGGTGAATGGTGTTCCCCTCAAAAATTTCCATCTTCAAGACATCTGTGTTTCGTGCCAGAAAGGAAAGCAAACAAAGAAGAAGCACCCTACAAAGAAGATCAACACAGTGGCAGTTCCTCTTGAGCGTTTGCACATGGATTTGTTCGGTCCTGTCAAGCACAAGAGTATTCGGGGTGATCAATACTGCCTCGTGGTTACTGATGATTATTCAAGATTTTCTTGGGTTGCGTTCATGGCACACAAGAGTGAAACCTTTGGCATTATCAAAAACTTGATCATTCAGATTGAGAATTTGTATAAGTTGAAGGTTAGGCGGATACGTAGCGACAATGGTACTGAGTTTAAGAATCATTCCATGACGGAGTTCTGCACTTCAAAAGGTATTCTTCATGAGTTTAGTGCAGCTTATACTCCTCAACAGAATGGTGTCGCTGAACGTAAGAACCGCACATTGATCGAGACTGCAAGGACAATGTTGGTAGAGTCACAGTTGCCCATTCCATTCTGGACTGAAGCTGTGGCCTCTGCATGTTACACATTGAACAGAGTCCTTACAGTCAAAAGACACAACAAGACCTGCTTTGAGCTTCTTCAAAAACGGAAACCAGATTTGTCTTATCTCGAACCGTTTGGAGCTCCTTGCACAATAATCGATCCTAATGGAAAGTTTGGGGCAAGAGCAATTGATGGATACTTTCTTGGGTATGCCACCCCTAACTTACGAGTCTGGAATCTAGAGACTAAAAGGGTTGAGGAATGGTCTGAGGTCAGAGTACAAAGGCACACCTTGCCAGTCAAAAATCCGGGTCAACCTTGGATGTTTGAGTACGATGACTTTTTCAATTCGATCAATGTTGAAGTCGTTGAAGAAAATGCTGCGGCTAGGATGTTTTTCGAGAGTGACAATGCAACAGTTTCACCGGTGGTTCGTCCAATTCTTGTGAATCAAGAACCATCTTCTTCGGTGAACAACAATACTCTCAACAATGAGGATTTTCATGATGCAAACGAATTGAACGAATCTTCAGAGGATGATGAATTTCTAGATGCAGATCAGGAAGCTCCTACAACAGCAGTTCATGGTACTTCAGAGGGTACTCCTCCAGTGGAAACACATAGAACAGCTGAGACTACTGCATCATCCTCTTCGTCAATTCCGGGTCTTGAATTGGTTGTTGATCTTAACCTCAACAACTTGGGTATAAATGTTCCAGTTCCAGATAATCCAGAAACAAGGATTCATAATACCCATCCTCAACAAAACATCATTGGAAATGTGCAAAGTGGCGTTCAAACAAGAAACATGTTGCGAAACAACAACAATGCAGGCTTGTATGCAGCCATTCGAGAATCCGGGCAACAAAACGACTGGTCCTTCGCGTGTTATGTCTCACAAGAAGAACCACGAACGTGGAAAGAAGCCTTGAAGGATAATGCCTGGGTTGAGGCAATGCAGGAAGAACTGCAACAATTCCAGAAGCTGGGTGTCTGGAAACTAGTAGAGAAACCTGCTGGATATAAGAAGATTGGTACCCGTTGGGTTTTCAAATGCAAAAAGGATGACCGCGGAGTTGTTATCCGAAACAAAGCTCGTTTAGTCGTTCAAGGTTTTCGTCAGATTGAAGGGATCGACTACAACGAAGTCTATGCACCAGTGGCACGTCTCGAAGCAATTCGAATCTTTCTAGCCTATGCGTCCTTCAAAGGATTCAAGGTTTATCAGATGGACGTGAAAAGTGCATTTTTACACGGTGTGGTTGAAGAAGAGGTGTACGTAGAACAGCCTCCAGGTTTTGAAGATCCTATCCATCCCGATCGGGTTTGGTTGCTCAACAAAGCTCTTTATGGTCTTCATCAAGCACCACGAGCTTGGTATGCAACCTTATCTCACTATCTGCTGGAGAACGGTTTTCGTTGAGGTCTTATCGACTGTACTCTTTTCATCAAGGAACAAGATGGAGATCTTCTTCTGGTACAGGTATACGTTGATGACATTATTTTTGGTTCTACTAATGATGTCTTGTGTAGGGAATTCGAGCGCATTATGCAGGATAAATTCGAGATGAGTGCTATGGGGGAAATGACTTTCTTCTTGGGCCTACAAGTACAACAAACGGAGTCTGGGATATTCATCCATCAGACTAAATATGTTGGTGACATCTTGAGCCGGTTCCAGATGTCTGATGCAACGCCCATTGGTACCCCATTGCCAACTAATCACGGAATTACTCCAGACTTGAAGGGAGAAGCTGTTAGCCCTTCTATCTATCGCGCCATGATCGGATCTCTCATGTACCTCACAGCGTCAAGGCCAGACATAATGTACCCGACGTGCCTGCTTGCCAGATATCAAGTTAATCCGAAGGCCTCACATCTTGCTGCTGTTAAAAGGATTTTTCGTTATTTGAAGGCGTACCCTGACACCGGTCTGTGGTATCCTAGGGATAATAACTTTGACTTGGTCGCATTCAGTGATTCTGATTTTGGCGGATGTAAAATCGACGGCAAATCCACAACGGCTGGATGTCAATTTTTAGGAAATCGCCTAGTTACATGGCAGTGCAAGAAGCAGACATGTGTAGCTACATCAACATGCGAAGCTGAATACATTGCTGCCTCAAGTTGTTGCTCCCAAGTTCTTTGGATTCAACAACAAATGCGGGACTACGGTTTTGAATTCCTAACTACTCCTATTTACGTTGATAATTCTGCTGCTTTAGATATCACTAGAAATCCTGTGCAGCATTCAAAGACCAAACACATCGAAATCAAATATCACTTCATACGTGATTGCTTTGAGAAAAGGCTAATCGATGTTGTTAAGGTCCACACCGATGACCAACGTGCCGACTTATTTACCAAAGCATTTGACAAATCAAGATTTGACTTTTTATTATTGGTAAACGGCATTAAGGTCAAGCAAGAGTAAAACCAACATCGGAAAATCATTTTTGTAAATATCTTTGTGTGTTTTTAAATTTATCTTAGTTTGTTGATTTTAGGGGGAGTAAAGTCCAAAAATCTGAAAATCCAAAAACATCGAAAAATTTCAAAAACACAAAAACAATAGAAAATCAAAAATGAGTTTCCTGGCGAGCAAAAGAGAAAATGATAGTACATCAGTGGTCTATCCAAACCTCTTTAAACCTTAAATGAAAAACGATAAGCAGCTCTATATAAGATGTATCGGTAGGCTCACAATCATTTTAAAGTGTGCAGGGTGATATAAATCTTAATCGACTGAAGACCAGGTGGGAACCATTCATTGGCATATGGTCTTAGTACCGAAATTTCGTTTGATAGATTGCCGAGGTTCTGAGATATTCGGTCTTTATGCTGCTTATCATCTGGGTATCATGGTTGTATCTTTTACCGAAAAATAACGGGGACGCAAGTCTAGATCTTCCATGATACTATACATACGTGTACATATTGCATACTGCATTCGACCTCAATAAGTGATAAACAATCACATGTCCAAATCAAATAAGTGATAAAATATCACATTTATCCGGGTGTCAAGTTCGTCTCTCTGCTGTACGGAAGTACTGACCTGTTCACGGACTTGCACCTGTGCCCTCATGCATACGAAAATCAAGTTCCTCATCAATAAGTGATTATATCACAAAGGACTTGTTTTCAAATCAAAATAAGTGAGTATCTCACAATTTATACGGTCAAACAGATGATAATCGGTATACTCACCGGTAAGATGAACTCTCGTGCATACCTTGATACGGGAATGTGTCGTGATGTGGATGAACACCGGTCGGTAAGTATAAATCATACCTTAACGTATCCTCTAAACATGATTACATCTGATAAGTTGAGCTTAAGTGGACAACAATACCGATAATTGTTATAGGATGCTTATCTTAATGTTAACTAACTGAACAACAAGAGTGTTTTGGCATGACCGTACACTGATATGATTCTCTTACCCTCGAAACTCGCAAAAAGAATGTGTGTATATATATTTATTTATTTACTGCTTAACTTTTATTATTTCTTTTAAAACAGTTTCGTCGTTTGGTGCATATCAGCACGACATTAGCGGTGATGTCGTTTGATAACACTCAAAGGATTTTAAATTGTTGTCTTTTATTTACAAAAAAATACCAAAAAGATTTTAGGAGTGTTTTAATATAAACTTTATAAAAGCCAAAAAGATTTTCTTTCTACTTTATTTTCGATCGTACGATGTTGGAGCTCGAGTCTTCGTTACCTGAAACCTGATTGAAAACCGAACTGACTAAATCTTCATAAACGGTCGAAATTTGCATGTTTTGAAAGTTAGAAATTGAAATTGATAAATTTATTAGAACTTTCAAACTGTCGGACGGTGTTTGATTATGACATGGTCATTCGTGTGTCATTTGTTTATGCAATATTCCAAGCAGTTGTTCTCATTATGCGTTTAGATTTCTTGCATGTGCAGATTCTAAAGGCTAGGAGAACATGGTCGATGACAAGCTTTGGAATGAAGACACGACGAGAAGGCGCTCAAAAGATGAAGATGATCGAGTTGCCGCTGGCCATCATCAACACCATAAGGATCTCACTTCATAAAGATAAAGTCTTTTCACGAGCATAACTCAAGGGGGAGCTTATGTTAAGGGGGAGTTTGTCAACACACTTCCTACATGATACGGGTAGTTTGTTGATACACTCTCTGCTTTCAAGACGTGAAGACTTTGAAGATCCTCCGACTTTGAAGACGTGAAAGGACATCTGAGTTTGAGAACTCGAAGACCAAAGACCGTCGAAGTTCGAGACGAGTCTACAACCATAGAAGATAAAGACAAAGCTACAGCCAAGGGGGAGTTTGTTGGTGCACTTGTGTCTGTACTTTGTCTGTATTCGGTCTGTATATAAACGATGTCCTTGTAAGTCATGTAAGTTGACCAAGTCAACCGTCCTCCTGGTTTGACTCAGTTAACAGTAAGTAAACTTGTTGAAAGTTGTCTGGATCGAAGGATGAGTGATCGAAGGATAATGTAGATCCTTCGATCACCTCGAAAGATATGCTTCGATTGATAGTCCTCGAAGGATGATCCTTCGAGGTCCATGCTGATCATTCGAAAACATTGTATCCGAAAGATGATCCTTCGGACCATCTTTCGGATCCTTCGAGCAGACCTGCTGTGTATGGGTATATATACCCATGCAGTGTATGTGTGAGTTCAGTTCTGCCATTTGCACTTCCGAGAGATAGAAAGATTTGAGAGCTTTCTGTCCAGAACTCACACACACACCTTAGAGAGTTTATAGAACATTTCTGTAAACATTGAGCTTGTAACCGAACCCTCATTGCATTAATACAAGTTGTGTTAATCGGTGAACTTGTGTGTTTGTTTCTCTACTTGCTACTAACTCGGTTTGCTTGCTAGCTTGGATTCCGCACTCGCTAGTAGGTTTGTATAACAAGGTTTAGGTTCGTAATCCTCCGCGAAATAGGGACCTACATATACTTCTTTCATTTTTATTTTGAGCCATTGGATTGCTCAATGCTCAAGGCTCATTTTTATTTTAGAACTCACACAGACATTTTGTCGAGCATGTGGTATGCATATGTTGAATACAATTTAAAGAGGTCAAAATTCGTTCAATTCTGCAAATAAAATCAAGTTGTTTACCGATTTATTATCAAATTCCATCATTTATGGTTACATATAATCTTTGCTATGCAAAATCAATAATAAAGTACCTAAAATTGCAATCAAGAACATTTAATCTTGATATTGAATTGTAGGCCATCAGGTATGTTTTTCATTTAGTTACCCACCCCAAAATAGAACACCACTTGTAAGGAACTGCAAATTTACAATTTAAACACTTAAAGATCAGGGGAGCTAGAACAATATATCCATAAAGAAACATTAATGTTAGAGCCTATAATCCACTACTGGAATGCAAACGCATAAGCATTAAGACAACTTACACAGACATTTTATCGAGCATGTGGTATGCATATGTTAAATAATACAATTAGTAGGGGTGAGCAGAAAACCGAAATAACCGAAAAACCGGACCGAAAAAACGAACCGAAACAAAAACCTACGGTTCGGTTTTCAGATTTTTAATAACCGAAAATTTCGGTTCGGTTTTCGGATAATCATTTTCAATAACCGAAAATAACCGAACCGAACCCGCCTCCATTACCCGCTACTCCCTCGGCCAACCCCGACTCGTATGCTCCAAGACACCGATGGATCCCTATTCGTTTGGCGGTTTTAGTCAAGACCAAAACGCGTGGCTAAAGTAGTAGCAACACCACCACCTTGCTAATAGGAAATGCAAATGCCACCGGCCCAATTGTTGACTCAAACCGAACCTGAGCACAATTTCATTGCTTTAGGCATAGACGGTGATGTTATACCCGAAACGCAACCACAAACCACAAAGGCTAAGAAAGGGAAAAAACGAGCACAGTGAGGAAACCAAGCACAAGAAGAGGGAAGCGAAAAAAAAAACACTAACCTTAAAAATACAAAATAAAAGGGTGCACACAAACCTTTATAATGCAAAATGAATGTGGGCACATTTTTTTTTTGAAAGGAATGTGGGCACATTAACGCTAACGCTATGTGTTATAAGATCATGTCCTTTGCCACGATGGAGGGGAGGAGCCCCTTGGGGTGTTGTGGTTGGGGGGGGGGGGGAGATGATGCTGACCACACTCGTGAAGGAAGGATTGTGAGCCCTAAGGTTTTTTAACCACCCAAATTAACTATTTTTTAATTTTATTTTTAACTTGTGAAGTCATTACATACTAATTGTCAAAAAAAAGGATAAGAAGTCATGTCTACGTGGCAGTGATGTGACAGTTATTTTTTAACGTGTTAATGAAAAGTTATGAAACAATACCACACATGGTCTAATAATCTAATTTTAGTCGTAATGAAGGGACACTCAAATTCATAACAATAACAATAAGACTAGTGGGTGTGGGCGTATGTTTTGGGCGTTTTGGACCTTTAACGTCGGGTGCTCCACCCCGGGTTGGCGTTTTGGTCAGTGTTGCCCGCTTGGCATGGAGATTCTGCCTGACATGGGGCGGGGGGCTGGGTGACATGGCGGATTGTGGCTGGCTAGTTCAATGCAGGTATTTTTTTTAATTTTCTTTTTAGTTTTTAAAAAAATTCCACATGGCTAGCCACGCCCAGCTAAGGGACGCTCCAACACACTCCTAGTTTTTGAGTATTAGCTTGAGGATCCCAGCCTCAACACATGTTGAGCAATACCCTAAACCCAATCCCCTCCACACCCATAGTCTAACTAGCTTGTAATTTTTGAAGAGTAAAATAAAGGATTAAAGTGTAGTTTTAAATTATCAAATCTGTCTGATTTTAAAATTTAATGGCACTAACAAGCCCATGGACCATCTTAAAAGCAAGCATGCAAAGTTAGAATTATCAATTTTATTCTTGTTTGTTAAATATTTATAATAAGAACATTACCATGTGTATTTATCATTAAAATTATCCATTGTGTATAAGAACTAACAAAGCTTAATATAAAAATTAAATGGTTTTTAAAATATTATAAAAGAAAACGTTTTAACAAAAACTTTGGAGAAACATTAAAATAGATTAAAAGGCTAGGTTTATGTGAATAATATTAATTTAAAAGACTAAATATATTAACTTAAATGTAAAGATTTAAGAAAGATTCTTAAACTTTGACTTATACTTTTAAGTTTTGAATCTTACATAATTTGTTTCAAAAACCGGAAAACCGAACCGAACCGTTGCTAAAACCGAAAAAACCGAAACCGAACGGTTTTTAAAAACCAAAAACCGAACTTTCGGTTACGGTTTTAATTTTATCCAAAAACCGAACCGAACCATGCACACCCCTACAATTTAGAGAGGTGGAAACTAGTTCAATTCAGGCAATAATCAAATTGTTTACCCATGTATTATCATCAAATCCAATAAGTTATGGCTACATATTATGTTTTCTATGCAAAATTAATCATATAAAGTAGCTGAAAATGCAATCACCGGCCATGGTTGGAACTCATCAAGAACACTGAACAATTGTAGTAATCTGACATCAAAATAATGGAACAGAGGGGGTTGGAAATCAAAATAATTAACGTAAACAAACATGAATTACAAAAGCGAACACATGATATATGATGGAGTTTGTTTATTACTACAATCTTTATATATATATTAGTTACTCATTCGCTTACAACACTTGTAATGAACTGCAAATTTACAATCTAAACACTTAAAGATCATACTATACTGGAGACGCCTGTCATCACAATCATGGCCGGCACATTCACCATCGTCTTGAATCCCTTGAACGAATGAAAGGGGGTGTGGATGCACTTTAGTATTCTCACATGTGGCCCCAAACTTCACATTTACAAATTTATGAACGCCAATATCTTCATAGGTCCATATCCTCGTATATGTTTCATACCGGAGTATTGACGGAGCACAAGTTGTGTGCATAGACTGCATACACTTACGACAATGATAGAAAGGCAACTTAGGATCAAACTCTTGCTCGCAAATTTCACAAAAATAGTCACTCTTATGGTTTTCAATGGGAAAGTAACTCAACTTCATAGGATGCTTGTCGCACTTGTGCGTAGTTGTCTCCGGTATTAACAAAGCACAATAGGAATGTAGACCGAAATTATCACAAGTATGGCAACTAAACATAAGACCATTCATATCACCCCAACACATACTACACCGGCGCATGTCTGTGCAATGAACTCTAGAAAGGAGGTGATTTGGGTGCAAAGTATGCGTGATTTCTTCAGGTAAGAAGGCACATTTAACATCAATGTAGTATTTGCATTCCTCACAATAGTAGACAAATCCGTTGCAAGGTAATGCACAAATATGACAATTGAAAACCCCAAAAAACTCACCAGGGGTTTTTGAATGGAGAATCAGGGTATGTTGTGGGTGATGAAAGTGGTCTTTTAGTTCAGTAGGTAGTCGAGAGCACCACTCGTGGAGGACAAAGTTGCAATGCTCCTCCTCCTCATTGGCACACACATAAATAGGGCCACTCATTATTGGTCTCAAACACCCATCACACAAAAGTTCAATCCTCTTCATTGGGTCATGAAAGGGTATTGATTTTTTTCTAGAAGAGGTGGGAATTGTGATATCCTCTAGAATTAGTGGGTGTTGATGAATAATACCTTGTGCTTTGTAGGTGATCTTGTTAGAAATTTCTAACGTACTTAATCCTTTTTCCTTGGAAAACAAGTGTTTTAGTATGCTATAAGATGGATCTGGAAACGGAAGATGAAGAAGATCAGGATGTTCATCATCTTTGTAGTTTTTACTGCCTGTACCTGATTAAAACAACATTGTAATGTTAAATGAGCATAAACCAATAGCATATACAGAAAAAAAAAACAAACAAAAAAACTATAAACATATTAGGTAGGTAGTTAGGTCTACCTGGAGACTTGAGGATTGACATGAATGGCTCGTTTCTTGATGTTGCGCAATCTAGATGGGTATAGTATCTGCATTTCTCGCATTTATATATCCAAAGATTCGGATTATGATAAAACCAATAAAGGCATACCCTACACCGTGGAAAATATTTGGATACTTGATCCGGTTTTGGGAAGGAATAAGTAAGGGTGAGATGATGGATATGGGAGAAGACATCATTTGTAGTACGTTGGATTTGCAACTTTTGTGGTAGAAAAGCACAATCACTATGTATAATTTTAGACCAGGGACAAATGGAACAATGGTAGAAGATCCCTTTTTGTTCCTTCCCGCATGCATCACACTTGTCTAAAATTTGTTTTGGGATGCAAATTAGTGGATGTTTATGGCTAGGATGATGGATTATGTTTTTTTGCAGCCTTGTTGTAACACAATTTATATCAACATAAAAATAACATAAATGACAATGATAATACATGTCTGTAGACATATGAGATCTACCACAAACATTACACGTCGGATTGCTATAGTGTAGGTCCCTGTTTCGCGGAGGATTACGAACCTAAACCTTGTTATACAAACCTACTAGCGAGTGCGGAATCCAAGCTAGCAAGCAAACCGAGTTAGTAGCAAGTAGAGAAACAAACACACAAGTTCACCGATTAACACAACTTGTATTAATGCAATGAGGGTTCGGTTACAAGCTCA
This sequence comes from Helianthus annuus, assembly GCF_002127325.2. Taxonomy (NCBI): domain Eukaryota; kingdom Viridiplantae; phylum Streptophyta; class Magnoliopsida; order Asterales; family Asteraceae; genus Helianthus; species Helianthus annuus. The sequence continues at coordinate 2,902,612 of NC_035448.2, read as the reverse complement.
ATGTTTACAGAAAAGTTCTATAAACTCTCTAAGGTGTGTGTGTGAGTTTGGACAGAATGCTCTCAAAGAATGCTCTCTCTTTCTGTCTTGTGTCTGTCTACCGAAACTCAACACATGCATGGGTATATATACCCAGCTCAGCAGGTCTGGATCGAAGGATCTGATAGATGGTCCGAAGGATCATCTATCGATCATAGTTCACACGAAAGATCAGCATGGACCTCGAAGGATCATCCTTCGAGGTCTAATGGTTGAACCATGGTCGAACCATATCTTTCGATCACCTCGAAGGATCAGGTGTATCCTTCGAGGCTATCCTTCGAGCAGAACATCTCTCAACTGTTGTCCAAGTCAAACTAGGAGGACAGTTGACTTGGTCAACTTACAGACTACCAAGGACATCGTTTACACACAGACCGAATACAGACAAAGTACAGACACAAGTGCACCAACAAACTCCCCCTTGGTTGTAGCTTTGTCTTTATCTTCTATAGTTGTAGACTCGTCTTGAACTTCGACGGTCTTTGGTCTTCGAGTTATCAAAACTCTGATGTCCTTTCAAGTCTTCAATGTCGGAGGATCTTCAAAGTCTTCACGTCTTGCAAGCAGCGAGTGTATCAACAAACTACCCGTATCATGTAGGAAGTGTGTTGACAAACTCCCCTTTAACATAAGCTCCCCCTTGAGTTATGCTCGTGAAAAGACTTTATCTTTATGAAGTGAGATCCTTGTGGTGTTGATGATGGCCAGCGGCAACTCGATCATCTTCATCTTTTGAGCGCCTTCTCGTGGTGTCTTCATTCCAAAGCTTGTCATCGACCATGTTCTCCGAGCCTTTAGAATCTGCACATGCAAGAAATCTAAACGCGTAATGAGAACAACTGCTTGGAATATAGTATAAACAAATGACACACGTATGACCATGTCACAATCTAACACCGTCCGACAGTTTGAAAGTTCTAATAAATTTATCAATTTAAATTCTAACTTTCAAAATCTGCAAATTTTTGACCGTTTATGAAGATTTAGTCAGTTCGGTTTTCAGTCAGGTTTCAGGTAACGAAGACTCGAGTTCCAACATCGTACGATCGAAAATAAAGCAGAAATAAAATCTTTTTGGCTTTTATAAAGTTTATATTAAAACACGCCTAAATTCTTTTTGGTATTTTTGAAATTAAAAGACAACAAGTTAAAATCCTTTGAGTGTTATCAAACGACATCACCGCTAATGTCGTGCTGATATGCACCAAACGACGAAACTGTTTAAAAGAAATAATAAAAGTTAAGCAGTAAATAAATAAATATATACAGACATTCTTTTTGCGAGTTTCGAGGGTAAGAGAATCATATCAGTGTACGGTCATGCCAAAACACTCTTGTTGTTCAGTTAGTTAACATTAAGATAAGCATCCTATAACAATTATCGGTATTGTTGTCCACTTAAGCTCAACTTATCAGATGTAATCATGTTTAGAGGATACGTTAATTTATGATTTATACTTACCGACCGGTGTTCATCCACATCACGACACATTCCCGTATTAAGGTATGCACGAGAGTTCATCTTACCGGTGAGTATACCGATTATCATCTGTTTGACCGTATAAATTGTGAGATACTCACTTATTTTGATTTGAAAACAAGCCCTATGTGATATAATCACTTATTGATGAGGAACTTGATTTTCGTATGCATGAGGGCACAGGTGCAAGTCCGTGAACAGGTCAGTACTTTCGTACAGCAGAGAGACGAACTTGACACCCGGATAAATGTGATATTTTATCACTTATTTGTTTTGGACATGTGATTGTTTATCACTTATTGAGGTCGAATGCAGTATGCAATATGTACACGTATGTATAGTATCATGGAAGATCTAGACTTGCGTCCCCGTTATTTTTCGGTAAAAGATACAACCATGATACCCAGATGATAAGCAGCATAAAGACCGAATATCTCAGAACCTCGGCAATCTATCAAACGAAATTTCGGTACTAAGACCATATGCCAATGAATGGTTCCCACCTGGTCTTCAGTCTGTTAAGATTTATATCACCCTGCACACTTTAAAATGATTGTGAGCCTACCGATACATCTTATATAGAGCTGCTTATCGTTTTTCATTTAAGGTTTAAAGAGGTTTGGATAGACCACTGATGTACTATCATTTTCTCTTTTGCTCTCCAGGAAACTCATTTTTGTTTTTCTATTGTTTTTGTGTTTTTGAAATTTTTCAATGTTTTTGGATTTTCTGATTTTTGGATTTACTCCCCCTAAAATCAACAAACTAAGATAAATTTAAAAACACACAATGATATTTACAAAAATGATTTTCCGATGTTGGGTTTACTCTTGCTTGACCTTAATGCCGTTTACCAATAATAAAAAGTCAAATCTTGATTTGTCAAATGCTTTGGTAAATAAGTCGGCACGTTGGTCATCGGTGTGGACCTTAACAACATCGATTAGCCTTTTCTCAAAGCAATCACGTATGAAGTGATACTTGATTTCGATGTGTTTGGTCTTTGAATGCTGCACAGGATTTCTAGTGATATCTAAAGCAGCAGAATTATCAACGTAAATAGGAGTAGTTAGGAATTCAAAACCGTAGTCCCGCATTTGTTGTTGGATCCAAAGAACTTGGGAGCAACAACTTGAGGCAGCAATGTATTCAGCTTCGCATGTTGATGTAGCTACACACGTCTGCTTCTTGCATTGCCAGGTAACTAGGCGATTTCCTAAAAACTGACATCCAGCCGTTGTGGATTTACCGTCGATTTTGCATCCGCCAAAATCAGAATCACTGAATGCGACCAAGTCAAAGTTATTATCCCTAGGGTACCACAGACCGGTGTCAGGGTACGCCTTCAAATAACGAAAAATCCTTTTGACAGCAGCAAGATGTGAGGCCTTCGGATTAACTTGATATCTGGCAAGCAGGCACGTCGGGTACATAATGTCTGGCCTTGATGCTGTGAGGTACATGAGAGATCCGATCATGGCGCGGTAGATTGAAGGGCTAACAGCTTCTCCCTTCAAGTCTGGAGTAATTCCGTGATTAGTTGGCAATGGGGTACCAATGGGCGTTGCATCAGACATCTGGAACCGGCTCAAGATGTCACCAACATATTTAGTCTGATGGATGAATATCCCAGACTCCGTTTGTTGTACTTGTAGGCCCAAGAAGAAAGTCATTTCCCCCATAGCACTCATCTCGAATTTATCCTGCATAATGCGCTCGAATTCCCTACACAAGACATCATTAGTAGATCCAAAAATAATGTCATCAACGTATACCTGTACCAGAAGAAGATCTCCATCTTGTTCTTTGATGAAAAGAGTACAGTCGATAAGACCTCTACGAAAACCGTTCTCCAGCAGATAGTGAGATAAGGTTGCATACCAAGCTCGTGGTGCTTGATGAAGACCATAAAGAGCTTTGTTGAGCAACCAAACCCGATCGGGATGGATAGGATCTTCAAAACCTGGAGGCTGTTCGACGTACACCTCTTCTTCAACCACACCGTGTAAAAATGCACTTTTCACGTCCATCTGATAAACCTTGAATCCTTTGAAGGACGCATAGGCTTGAAAGATTCGAATTGCTTCGAGACGTGCCACTGGTGCATACACTTCGTTGTAGTCGATCCCTTCAATCTGACGAAAACCCTGAACGACTAAACGTGCTTTGTTTCGGATAACAACTCCGCGGTCATCCTTTTTGCATTTGAAAACCCAACGGGTACCAATCTTCTTGTATCCAGCAGGTTTCTCTACTAGTTTCCAGACACCCAGCTTCTGGAATTGTTGCAGTTCTTCCTGCATTGCTTCAACCCAAGCATTATCTTTCAAGGCTTCTTTCCATGTTCTTGGTTCTTCCTGTGAGACATAACACGCGAAGGACCAGTCGTTTTGTTGCCCGGATTCTCGAATAGCTGCATACAAGCCTGCATTGTTGTTGTTTCGCAACATGTTTCTTGTTTGTACGCCACTTTGCACATTTCCAATGATGTTTTGTTGAGGATGGGTATTATGAATCCTTGTTTCTGGATTATCTGGAACTGGAACATTTATACCCAAGTTGTTGAGGTTAAGATCAACAACCAATTCAAGACCCGGAATTGACGAAGAGGATGATGCAGTAGTCTCAGCTGTTCTATGTGTATCCACTGGAGGAGTACCCTCTGAAGTACCATGAACTGCTGTTGTAGGAGCTTCTTGATCTGCATCTAGAAATTCATCATCCTCTGAAGATTCGTTCAATTCGTTTGCATCATGAAAATCCTCATTGTTGAGAGTATTGTTGTTCACCGAAGAAGATGGTTCTTGATTCACAAGAATTGGACGAACCACCGGTGAAACTGTTGCATTGTCACTCTCGAAAAACATCCTAGCCGCAGCATTTTCTTCAACGGCTTCAACATTGATCGAATTGAAGAAGTCATCGTACTCAAACATCCAAGGTTGACCCGGATTTTTGACTGGCAAGGTGTGCCTTTGTACTCTGACCTCAGACCATTCCTCGACCCTTTTAGTCTCTAGATTCCAGACTCGTAAGTTAGGGGTGGCATACCCAAGAAAGTGTCCATCAATTGCTCTTGCCCCAAACTTTCCATTAGGATCGATGATTGTGCATGGAGCTCCAAACGGTTCGAGATAAGACAAATCTGGTTTCCGTTTTTGAAGAAGCTCAAAGCAGGTCTTGTTATGTCTTTTGACTGTAAGAACTCTGTTCAATGTGTAACATGCAGAGGCCACAGCTTCAGTCCAGAATGGAATGGGTAACTGTGACTCTACCAACATTGTCCTAGCAGTCTCGATCAATGTGCGGTTCTTACGTTCAGCGACACCATTCTGTTGAGGAGTATAAGCTGCACTAAACTCATGAAGAATACCCTTTGAAGTGCAGAACTCCGCCATGGAATGATTCTTAAATTCAGTACCATTGTCGCTACGTATCCGCCTAACCTTCAACTTATACAAATTCTCAATCTGAATGATTAAGTTTTTGATAATACCAAAGGTTTCACTCTTGTGTGCCATGAACGCAACCCAAGAAAATCTTGAATAATCATCAGTAACCACGAGGCAGTATTGATCACCCCGAATACTCTTGTGCTTGACAGGACCGAACAAATCCATGTGCAAACGTTCAAGAGGAACTGCCACTGTGTTGATCTTCTTTGTAGGGTGCTTCTTCTTTGTTTGCTTTCCTTTCTGGCACGAAACACAGATGTCTTGAAGATGGAAATTTTTGAGGGGAACACCATTCACCAATTCATTTGAAACCAAATGATTCATTTTGCGTAAGTGAATGTGACCCATTCGTCTGTGCCAAGAGATAGTGTCTTTTTCTGTGGCTTTAGAAACGAAACAAGTTGCTTGTGCAGACGTAGTAATAGCCTGGCTCATGTCAAGGACGTACAAATCATTTATCCTTGGAGCCGACAAGAGAATCCATTCTTTTGGAATTTTGAAGCCGGGTTTCAGCACATAACATCCATTAGCATCAAAGTGTACTGAAAATTTCTTGTCACAAATTTGAGAAACACTAAGAAGATTGTGATCAAGTTGTTGCACAAAATTGATCTTGTCAAAGCTGACAATCCCGTTAGATATCATTCCTTCTCCCGTAATGTATCCACCTTTATCTCCAGCAAAACCAACATAACCTCCTCTAATAGATTTAACGTCGTAGAGAAGCTTCATGTCGCCTGTCATGTGCCTGGATGCCCCACTATCAACAATCCAATGACTACTGATAGTTCCTCCTGAAGCACCCTGCACATGAACTCAAATGAATTAGTTGGAGATGGGGACCCAAGCCATTGTGGTCTTGGGTCTTCCATTTTCATCAATGACAATAACTTCTTGTCTTTGATGGTTGGTGAATTGTGATGGTCCCCCTGATTCAGTAACCGTTTTTGGTTTCCAAGTCTGTTTGGTTTCACCAGCGTTTTTCTTTAAAATTTTAACTTCTTGATGATTTGAAGTTTTAGAATTTTCTGGTTTTACAATAACAGATTGTTTTTGAACCACATCGGTTTTAATCGCTTTTTCCACCTTTTTGACCTGTTGCCGTTTCTGTTTCTTTTCCCTTTCTTTTACAAGGCGGGGATCTTGTTTTGTGGAAACAGTTGGCTTACGGTCAGTTTTGCCACGGGGATCATCAACCTTTCCTTTCTGCTTATGAAGATATGGGCAGTTTCTAATAATGTGCCCAATGGTTCCACACTCAAAACATGATCTTCGTTCTACAAACCCCGAAGAATCATGTGATTGTCTAGCCGATGATGTTGAATTTTGTGAACCCGAGGTACTAGGTTTTGAACTGCTTGGTTCATTTCTTTTCTCGACAATAGCTTTCTTGACAAAATCTAAGTTAGATTGATTTTCAAACTTCTCAATTTTGTCTGTTCCCGTCGATTTCACAAAGTTAACATTTTTCTTCTTCTTTTGGTTCGGCTTCTTGTTAGCTTGAGCCGGTGTTTTACCTTTGGGTTTGGTGTGATTTTGCTGTGTTGTCACTGTTGGTAATTTTTTGTTGCCAAATTGCTTTCGAACTTCAGCCTTTGGGATTGGAGGACACTGTGTGACTATAACTTTAGGTCCTGCCTTTCCCAAGAACTTACTCGTCGAATTCTCAAAGACTTTGCAGATTAAGGATTGATTAACATTCTTAATGGGAAAATCTTTGTCTGAGTAAATTTTATCATCACCAACTAGAGTGTACAGCAAATTCACACTCTCCGACTCCTCTGCAGATGAGGACTCAGTTGCAACAGTCTTAGCGGGTTGGACAGGGGGATCACATAGAATGTGATTCTCAAGAGGTATGTCCTCATTTTTGGCTACCGCATCAGACTTTGCTGGGACAGTATCGTCAGATTCATCATCAGACGAATCAGCATCCTCAATCACAACTGGAGGATCTTGATTCTGTTCAGCACTTACAAATGTATCTGCTGACACATCTGAATCTGAGGATACTTCCTTTTGGTATCCGAGTCCTGCAGCAAACTCCTTAACATCTAGAGGCACAGAAGGTTCAAAGAAAACCCTGTCCTCTTCATCAGGCATGGCGTCATAATTATGTCTCACTGGTGGTGGACACTTCTTGTAGCCAATGCATGTGACATCTCTCTTTTCCTTCTGAACGTCAATGATGTGATCTAACACATAGCTAGAGCTCAAATAACTGTCTAGCTTGAGTTTGATCGCATCACTTTCGGTTTTCACACAAGCCATCTCTTTTTGCATTGTTTCAAGACGAGAGATATACAAATTAATGTCCGTCTGTTTTCTTGAAACCATTTTTGTCAATTCAGTTTTATCTTTCTTTAATGTTTCAATCATTGACTTAAATTCTTTTTCATGGTTTTCATGAAACATGTTGGCTTCTGTGCATTTAGAGAGATCCACAGTCAACTTCTGATTGTGGAGAAATGTCACATCATATTTTTCTTGCAAAGCGTCATGCTTACTTTGCAAGTCACTCAAATTCTCATTCACAGTAGTATGTTTGTCTTGCAAGTCAAACAAACTAGCTTGTAAAGCATCATGTTTGCCTTGCAACTCAGACATACTTTTCTCCATTTCAGCACATCTGTCATGCAACCTAGCACATTTATCACAATTAACAGCAGTGGGTTCATCGACACATACCTGACTTGATGAACCGTCGACATTAGCCATAAAGGCTGAATGGAGAGAAGACGAAGTATAAGCAGCTTGATCCACCAGAATAGATCTTCTTTGAGTTTCTGCTGCAGCTTCCTCCAAGAGTTCATCAATATCTGCATCGATTGCTGCATTCGATGTCTCACCCACATAATCATCACCAGAATTGGATGATTCTTCATCAGTACTCCTGCTATAACCAGAAGAGTCTTCATCTTCAGACAATTCACCACCACTGGCAGAAGATTCTCCACCACTGGTGTGAACTAGCTCCTTCACAATCTGAGCAAAACATGCTGTTTCATCAGGAGCATCACCACCCAACTGGATTGACCAGTCACAACCTTCATCCACCTGAACTGCAAGTGCTTGGTTGGTTTGGTTATTTGCTGGCACCAATGACCGCTCAGTGTTTCTGTTCTGATTCTGCTGGTTGCCTCGGTTTCTGAAGGGATTTTGATTCCCGTGCTGTGCTGGCTTTGTACATTCCCTTTTAAAATGGCCCCGTTCACCACAGTTGAAGCACTTAACAGCCTGCTTATCGAACCCATACTTGGTGTCTCGCTTACTTTCCAAGCTGGTTCTGCCAGTACTTTCCATCCAATCCTTTGCTCTTCTTACTGCACTCGCAAAGGCCCACTTGATATCCATCAAGTCCATCTCTTCCTTATCAATCTGCCTGTAATCTTCTTGTGTCAGATTAATGTTTCCAATCTGACCCTCTATCAACCCACAGTACGCGCTCACTACAGTGTTAAGCAGCTCCATATGTTCCTTAGCTACTTCTACACTGATTTTAGAAAAACTTGAAGTGTCAAGCTGTACTGGATTTGACTTTGATTGTTGACCTGCAGCAGATGATGTTCCTCCATAACACGCATATTGTGTTTGTTGAGCAGGAGGAGGAGGAGGTGGTTGTATTGGATTTCCATACAGATCTGTGGTTGGAGGCGGCTTTACAGGAACTTGCACTGGATTACCATACATATCCGTGCTTGTGACAAACGCCGTTTGAAGTGGAGCATGTGAACCGGCTTTTGCAGATGAAGTAGTGGAGGTGCCATAATACATCTCTGGATTCTGTGGCACTGCAACTCTCTTTGCCTTCAACGTTTCTTCCTGATCCTTGTTCTCCAGAAGCTGCACGAAATCGTTGATATTTGTAGTTTTCAACGTTCCGTTGTACTTCAAGATTTCCAGGAAGTTATTCCATTGAGGAGGCAATGCATCGGCAAACTTCTTTACCACCTCTGTTGGAGTCGTTGTGACTTCAAAATTGGTCAGCTCAGTAAGTAGATGATAGAAGCGGCTTGTCATATCTCCCAAGGACTCTTTATCCATACATGTGAAGCCATCGAATTCTTTCTTCAGTAGATCTCGTCGTAGTTGACGTGTGGCTTCATTACCTACTCCTCTTGTTTTCAATGCATCCCACAGCTTCTTCGTAGTCTTGAAACTGACGAACTGATGATATATATCCTTGCTCAGTGCTTGAGTAAGAATAGCGTATGCTTTCTTTTCTAAGTCATACGTCTTCTTTTGATCTTCAGGAAGATCGGCAAATGTAGCTGTAGAAGAAGCAGCAACCTCAATAGTTTGATCGAATTCCGTAGTGAACCGCAACCACAACTCTGTATTTTGACCAAGAATATATGTATGGAAACGATCAACCCAACCCGGATATTCATTAAGATGCATCAACTTTGGAGGCCTGTTCAAACTTCCGGTTTCACTTTCGCTTAGTAGAAGACTTTGAATACTCGGAGTTTGATTTGAAACAAACGCCCATTGACCAGCTTGAGTGGCATTTGTTTGTGAGGATGTAGATACCGGAGATTCGGCCCATGATGGAGATTGACTGGTATTCATGTATTTACCACTGTCTGGAGCCGGACTTCCCCACCAACTCGGATTCATGATAGATAAGCAAAATAAATGCTAAGTAAGAATGATCCGAAAGATAACACAACCGAAAGATCCTGGTCGAAAGATCTGAAATCACAGAAACTTGTTAACTATAAACAGACCACAATCGAAAGATACAACCTTGTTCGAAGGGTCAACAGTACTCGAAAGATTACTGTTGACTCTCGAACAATGATCTCGAAAGACTCAAGAACACGAAAGATTCCCTTTTGAAAGATCCTTATCTTTCGTGTTAAATCCTTATCTTTCGAACAACAGATCTCGAAAGATTCACCAATACGAAGGATCCTTATCTTTCGGACACTTGTCTTTCGATTAGATTCCTTTCTCGAAGGATATGACTCAGACTTCGAAGGATGGGTCGAAGGATAACAATCTTTCGAGCCTTCCTTGATCGACAGATGTCGAAGGATAGTCTTTCGATGTCGAAAGATATCTTTCGAGACCTCTGACACAGACTGATCTGATGTGATAGGTTGGTGAAAAAGGTGATGGGTTGGTGAAGTACTTTCGGCAGAAAGGTATGTTCTGCACACAAATCTTCACCTACTTTTTGACTTTCAAAAATAATGCCCAAAAATGGCAAACTTTATCCACAAAGTCCGGTCACCGGAAACACACCGGAAATTGGCCGGAAAACACAAAGTTTCTTAAAAACCAATTTCCAAGTTACCCAACCCAACTTTAAACACCCCTGGTTAGTTTAGACACGTTTTTACTCAAAGAAAATACAAGAAACCAAGTAAAAACAGGTGCAAAAACCAAGTGTTTCAACACACCAAAACTTGTAAAAACCCGGTTTTAAACAAGGTAAAGAGCGAGGCTCTGATACCACTTGTAGGTCCCTGTTTCGCGGAGGATTACGAACCTAAACCTTGTTATACAAACCTACTAGCGAGTGCGGAATCCAAGCTAGCAAGCAAACCGAGTTAGTAGCAAGTAGAGAAACAAACACACAAGTTCACCGATTAACACAACTTGTATTAATGCAATGAGGGTTCGGTTACAAGCTCAATGTTTACAGAAAAGTTCTATAAACTCTCTAAGGTGTGTGTGTGAGTTTGGACAGAATGCTCTCAAAGAATGCTCTCTCTTTCTGTCTTGTGTCTGTCTACCGAAACTCAACACATGCATGGGTATATATACCCAGCTCAGCAGGTCTGGATCGAAGGATCTGATAGATGGTCCGAAGGATCATCTATCGATCATAGTTCACACGAAAGATCAGCATGGACCTCGAAGGATCATCCTTCGAGGTCTAATGGTCGAACCATGGTCGAACCATATCTTTCGATCACCTCGAAGGATCAGGTGTATCCTTCGAGGCTATCCTTCGAGCAGAACATCTCTCAACTGTTGTCCAAGTCAAACTAGGAGGACAGTTGACTTGGTCAACTTACAGACTACCAAGGACATCGTTTACACACAGACCGAATACAGACAAAGTACAGACACAAGTGCACCAACATATAGTAAGACCGTTGGGTGAAGTGAAGAGTATGACCAACCTCACAAATGTCTTCCAATCTTTCTGGAAGCTCTGCACAAAATTTATGAACAGCGTAATCACTACAGTGACAACAAGAGTAGTAATACCTATGATACCAGTTGATGTCTTCCCCACATCTGGAACACAAACATTGAAAGTCTTGGTTTGCAATTAAAACATCATCGTTCTTCTCCTCGTCTTCTTCAGACTCTGCTTCACGTTGCACTTGCTCCGACCACAAGTCTATAAGACTAAATGGATGTTTGTGTTCAAACATTATATTTTCTTTCATCATTTTCTAATAAAAATGAAGTAGTATGAGAAGTAGAAATAGACACAAAATAAAAAAGAAAATCAAAGGAGATTTTAATAGTTTGGAAGATAGTGCAATGGAAGAGGATGAAAATATGAGCTAGTATTTATAGGCATAATACCTCTGATACTTAAAGAAAGTGTAAATATGCTAAAGCAAGGTATCTTATAAAGGGAAAATGAAGTTTGACTGAAGTCATGAATCAT